>NC_052161.1:9239633-9544044 GCF_902713615.1 Scyliorhinus canicula
GCAAAGTATCTATTTAACTCATCTGCCATTTCCTTGTTCCCCATCAGGCAGCACGGTAACATAGTGGTTAGCACAATTGCTTCACAGCTCCAGGGTCCCAGGTTCGATTCCCGGCTTGGGTCACTTTCTGTGCGGTGTCTGCACGTTCTCCCCATGCGTGCGTGGGTTTCCTCCGGGTGCTCCGGTTTCCTCCCACAGTCCAAAGATGTGCAGGTTAGGTGGATTGGCCATACTAAATTGCCCTTGGTGTCCAAAATTGCCCTTAGTGTTGGGTGGGGTTACTGGGTTATGGGGATAGGGTGGAGGTGTGCGGTTGGGAAAGGTGCTCTTTCCAAGAGCCGGTGCAGACTCGATGGGCCGAATGGCCTCCTTCTGCACTGCAAATTCTATGAAAAAATAACTATCTCCCCAGGTACATTTTCTAAGGGGCCTATGTTCACTTTGACCTCTCTTTTCCTTTTTACATATGTAAATAAACGCGTATTGTCAGTTTCGTTTGCTCGCTAGTTAGCCCTCATAGTTTATTTTCTCTCTCTTTATTATCATTTTCGTCCCCCTCTGCTAGATTCTGAATTTATCCTAGTCTTCGGGGCTATCACTGACTTTTGCCTCCTATTCTTTTTCTTTCAACTTAATATTGTCCTCAACTTCCTTGGTTAGCCATGGTTGGTTTAACCTTCTCTTAGAACTTAGTGAATTTTCTTGTATGGTTGGCAAGCTGAGTCACCTTACTGCAGTAAATGTAGAAGATTTAGATTTATATCAGTTGAAGAACTTTTTTTGTAAGCCTCCAGAGATACCAAAGGGCAAAGTTGGTCAAGCGATTGTTCTTTTTTCAGAAGTGAGTATCTGACGCAAACACATAGGAGATATATTATTACTTCTAAAGGATTTTAACCCAAGCTTCTGAGAACTATACACAGGGGAGAACATTCCTCCGACTCATAAGCAATGTTCTGTACTCTTCTGTTAGAAACACGCTCCACGCACTTACCAAGGTCAGCAAGCTTCAGAACAAACTGAAGGAAGACAAAAGCAAGGGACCCCACGACTCTTGGCGTCAGGGGTGTAAGCAGTTAATCGTGTACACCTCTCTCAGCCTCACCAAATCCATCCATCAAGCAGCCAGCAAAATACATTCAGCCCACTCAGTGAGAGCTGGTGATTTAACCTGAGGATCACCACACCTCAGGCGAGTGGCGAGGTTGAGAAGGTGGAGCCTTTCTGAATAACTTCAGCTCATTCGGGAATTGAACCCACGCTGTTGGCCTCACTCTGCATCATGAACCAACCGTTGCTTCACAGCGCCAGGGTCCCGGGTTCGATGCCCGGCTTGGGTCACTGTCTGTGCGGAGTCTGCACGTTCTCCCCGTGCCTGCGTGGGTTTCCTCCGGATGCTCCGGTTTCCTCCCACAGTCCAAAGATGTGCAGGTTAGGTGGATTGGCCATGCTAAAATTGTTCTTAGTGTCCAAAAAGATTAGGTGGTGTTACTGGGTTATGGGATGGGGTGGAGACGTGGGGCTTAAGTAGGGTGCTCTTTCCAAGAGCCGGTGCAGATTCGATGGGCCGAATGGCCTCCTTCTTCACTGTAAATTCTATGATTCTATGACAGCACTGTTACCTACACCAGGGGGACTGTGGAGGTTTCAAGAAGGCAGCTCACTACCACCTTGTCAAGGGCCAACAGGGATGCCGACGCATCCCATGAATGAATTACTAAACCAGCAAAAGCAGGATTAGTACTATTTATTTTCACCCGTGACCCATTTCCACCCCTCACCTCACTGGGAAGCATTGACTCAGTGTGGTCATGATCCGATTAGACAGAATTGCCTTGTGCGAATTGTTCTCGAAACTGTGGTTTAGCAACAGCAGCAACATGAGTAATAGCGAGTTAAATTATTATGGGTCTCCAGGTTACACAGCTAATTTTTGCCAGCCTCTATTCGAGAAACAGAGTTAGCAAGCCTCGTGCTCCCAAACCATAAGTACAGCACAAACAAATGACATGGGTTGAATGAAAGGTGCTGCCTGGAGCAATAATTATATTTCAATAGCCAAAGTTCTTGGGAAACTCCTTTACCCACAGAGTGATGAAAAGATGGAACTTGCTCCCACGGGGAGTGGTTAAGATAAATAGCAAAGGTACATTTAAGGGAAAGCTAAATAATCACACGGTGGAGAAAACAAAGAAGGATTTACTGATAGTGCGAGGTGAAGTATTGTGCAGAGGCTTTTATGGAACATAAACACCACCAGTTGGGTGATGCCTTGTTTCTGTGCTGTAAATTCTATATCATTTCAATGCTCTCATCAGTTCCAGTTTGAGTGTTTCCCATGAATCAGCTTTTAGTTCAAGAGCATGTAACAACTTTCTTTTTCAAAATCTGTACACCTTTACAACAACCCAATGGCTGTTGATTTGATACACAAATAAAACACTTCCTGCGAGCAGAACTGATCAACCATTGCCCAAACAGGTCATATAAAGGTTGGGACTGTACCAAGACAGACTATTGTGGTCCATCTGATCGGCCCTGGGAATGTAGCCAATTCCAGATCCAGCAGCTCCATGCTCCAATAACTGGGCCGTGGGGAGTTGAGGCCATAGCTCCATCCATGACTGAGTCTACGGAGAGGTTTCCCGTACAGCCAGATGGCATCACCAGTTGCCATTCTCTTCAATTTATCACTTCTGTGTCGGCAGCCTAATGCACCTCCATATGGAGGAGAAAAACAGCTGAGGCGGACACTCCAGTGCAGCACTGAAATAGTCCGGCAATGTTGGAGGTTCTGCCTTTCAAACGAGAAATTAAAGTTGGGGGGGGGCATCTTCCACATCAGAAGGACGTCAAAGATCCCATGGCACTGTTTTACAGAACAGTGAGGTCCCCTGGATGTCCTGGTCAACATTTATCCCTCAATGACTCAATGAATAGCACAAAAATAAAACATATTATCTAGTCATTCTCACATTGCTGTTGGTGGGATCTTGCTGAGCACCATTTAGCTGCTGCATTTCATGCATTACAGCAATGACTACACTTTAAATCATTTCATTGACTGGGATGTTTTGGAATGTCCCGAGGTTGTGGCAGACTCCACGGAATGATTTTGAACGCTTGAATCAAATATCCTTTCAATCTTCTTTAGTCTTAGGAGAGCGGGCGAAGCGGGACTGGAGGCAGTCACCTAGAGGCACATGGCAGTACGTCTTGATTTACGGAGGCAACGTCAATACCATTGCACCATGTGACGTTCTTTGGCCTCCCGGAGACCTGCTGATCTACAGCGCAAAGAATTGTCCCCAATTGAGTGTTGCCGACTGGCACATTCCACGTGCTGAGGGACGCACCTGAGCTTGGGGCAGCCACCAAGGCGCAATGGGAGAAGGCGTTTTAGCCAATGTACACAGTGGGGCCTGTAACCCCTTGGGATTGGAAACTTAATGTAACTGTGTTGAAGTACCACAGAGTGCCATACGTCCGATGTATATAATTTGAACAGCATTGTAGTCTGTAATATTGGGCTGTTTGTAATGTTCTCCTCATTATCATAGAATCCTATAGTGCAGCAGGAGGCCATTCAGCCCATCTAGTCAACACCGACCTCCAAAAGAACACCATACCTCAGCCCACGGCCCCATCCAATCCCCATAACTCCGTCTAATCATTTGGACACTGAGGGGTAATTTTTTTTGCATGGAGTTATAACCTGCCTGCTGACCATTGGCTGGGGACTAATGGCAATCCCACAATCCTTAGGGAGTATGAGCTTCCCCAATGAGGGAGGCGGAGAAATCATTAGCAGAGTCCTTGCATCAATAAAGCTGGCCTGTTTGGGACCAGCTAGAGAGGATTGCTGCTGCTGTATATATATATATATATATATATGTTATTGTAAATAAATGTTATTTCTTTCTATTCTACAACTCGTGCTGGATTCTTCGTAGACTTCACAAAACATGGCCAATCTCACTCAACCTTTATGGAAGAGACTAGACTAGGTGCCACAGTTTAAAAATAAGGGGGTCTGTCTCCCATTTAAGACAGAGTTGAGAAGAATCCCCCCCCCCAGGGCTGTGAATCTTTGGAACTCTCTTCACCGCGAGAGCTCCAGGAAGGATTATTGAATATTTTTAAGGCATAGTTGGCTAGATTATGGATTAACAAGGGGTTCAAAGGTTTTTGGGGTAGGCAGAAGGTGGATTTGAGGCCATAATTGATCAGCCATGATTTGATTGAATGGTGGAGCAGGCTCGAAGGGCTGAATGGCCTCCTCCTAATCCATAAGTACATATGTACGTTCATATGAGATCCACCCTCTGGGGAAACACAATTGGTTCAAAATATGCATACAAGGGGCACATTCATCAGCTTGCTGAAGATCAATAGATTATGATTGGAAATATACTTGATCCTCTTCAAGTTCTAATGGCATACTCTCATCACGCCACCATAGATTGGTTCTGGTGGGCCCCTATACTGGTTTTTCAATACTGTCGTGACACTGCAGAGAATGCTGCAAGCTATCTCCCACCTGCACAGGAGACGGAATATCTCATTCAATTATTCACCCCCTTCCAAATGCTTACAGAATGTCTGGGGATGACTGTTTGGGACAATGGACAGTGCACCTTATTTGAAGAACAAAGATAATCCTAACAGATAGGTTCTTGATTCTACATCTTCCACGTACAAAAGTAGCACATAATTAGGAGACTTGAGCCCACACAGGATTGACACAGAACCAGGAGCTCCATTTCATCTTCTGTTGAGGACTTGTGGAGATTTTTCCATCTGGCAGCCTTGCAAAGTGTGGAAGAGCTGGGTTCCAATGACTGGCCCCCATGAACCTATAACAAACAATAGTTCAGTCACTAGTTTGAGAAGTACTATATGCTTGTGCTCTGCCTGTGCTCTGGGGAGAACTCGCGTGCTCCCATCTCATGACCTTTTAAGTAGCTGCATCATCACATGACCACTTGGTCCGCATCTTCCCCGTTCAAACTGGAACCGGTGGTACTGAGATGTAACGGTGTTCGTGAACAGGAACTGTGTACAAATCATTTCGTAGCATGCAGATCGAACAGACTGATAATACATAACTGTTTACATCGTAGGAAACACAAATTAAGCTGTTGCAGTTGGTGCATAGCCCATCGTGTCCCGCACACTTTTTGTTGTTGTCTAAAGGTGAAAGATGAAGACCGTTTGTGGACTAGTTCATTACATAATCCTGGAGCCTTGTGTTTGATTTGGTCACACATCCTGAGCAGGTGATTGTGTCACTTGGTCGTGCTCTAGATGCTCTCAGAGGTGTCCGCAGTGTGGACAACCTGGGGCGCTCCATTGGTGAGTGCAGGGCTCGCTGCCGAAGCCTCTGGTGTAGCCTCCATTTGCACTGATGCAGGGGACCTGTATTGTACTTTGGATGGCTCGGGCACTGTGGCATCTGGCGGTGATAGTTCCCATACCCGTTGTAGGTGACAACAGTTTTGCACACATTGGGACCATCTGAGGCTACCATAAAACTATTTGACTGCGGGGATTGACCATATACCACCTCCACCTTGTCATGACCATGTGTGGTCTGGATCCTGATTGTTTGACCAGGTGTTAAGAGGGCCAAGTCTGTGGGCATTTTGATCATAGTGCGTTTTGCTTCCTAATCGTTGCTCCATGAGGGCACCACTCACATTGGGCTGTTTGGGCTGCAAAAGAGCCTGGACAGTAGGAATCGTGACCCCGGTGAATAGTCGTTGTGTTGACAAGGGCAGACCCTGTTGTGGAATGTTTCTCAGGTTGAGGAGTGCAGCATAGTATCAGTGCGATCCCGCGCACATTGCTCTAGAAGGTGCATGGCTGAGCAAACCGGCCACACCATCGAACCGTTTTGACAGTGGGTAGCGGGAGCTGCTGGTGCTGAATTGGAACCTTTCACATTGTCCTCGACAGCGACACCCCTCACCGTAACAAGCACAGATTCACAAGGAACCAAAAATAAAATAAATCGGATTGCATCGTTCAATAGACTAAATTCATCATGTTCTCCCAGGTAACAACATGTAGTAGCCATAAAAACGTATGCTTTATTATCATATCGTGAAAATGAGTGATTCTAGAGAGTACGGTTCATAAAACAGTTGGTGCAAGAGGACAGATGTCCAAATCTTCCCCATAGTTGAAACTAGTAGTCAATGTCCAACAATCAGCAGACAGTACAAAGTAACTCTGGAGTCCATGCTTACAGCATTTTCACACAGGCTAAAAACAACCTGCTCAGAGATGAACAATGGTTCAGAGACCCTATATACATATTGCAATACTTTACTGCTTGGCAGCTGTGCATAGTTAAGAGTACGTACATTTTATATATTAATAAAAAGAGCAAGTCAGCAACATTAATAAATATTTGGCATTTCAACTTCCTTGACCTTCAGTTTAAAATCTCGGAGTTTGTTCCAAGACCAGCAATGTTTAAGTCTCAAGAGATACAAAAACAAATGATAGGCTATATCTCTGTCATGGAGCATTTTGGAAACATAGCGCTCTTTTGAATTCCTAAGATTGGCACCATTGTGTATTCTGACTTAGCAGGTTTGAACAGGTCCAATCGTTTGATCCTTCACTTTGTGTGTGTCTAACCCAACAGCAACGATTGCAAATAAAACAAAAACTGAAAATGTTGGAAAAGCTCTGCCGATCTGGCAGCGTCTGTGGAGCAGGAAAAACAAGAGTTACCGCTTCGGGTCGACCCGTCAGTTCCAATGAGAGGTTAACCCTCTGTTTCTCCCTCCACCGACCGCTGAGTGTTTCCAGCATTTTCTGTTTCTATTTCGGAGAATCCGGGGGATTTTGCTTTTATATCGGGGAAAATTATTGACCAAGTGAAAAGAAAACTGACTGCCCAATATTCCAGTCAGTTGGACAAGTCAATCCAATTTTGGATGAGGCGTTTTGAAAACTGGATTTGTTAAATTGCCAGTGCTTTTATATCTTTTGGAAGCCTAAGTATGAGTACTGATCTGTTTCACGAATTGAACGTTTCAAGTTGGTATATTCGGTTGGGTCCACTCAATGCCGATGCACAATGCGTTTTCCTAAATACCCAGAGTTTTGGACTGGGCAAGATGTGCTCAATCCTAGTGGTGCCTGAACAAGCAGAATAATTTGTTGGCGATGGCACATTTGCAAATTCAAAAAGGTTTCCCTTCCTCCCTTCAATCACCATTCCAATGGTAAGAGAGTTGGGCAGATCGACTTAATCCAAGGTGCTGCCTCCATCCCTCACCACTCTGAAAGCCTGGAAACAGTCTCCACGCTCCCTGTCTGCAACTTGCTCAAGGTTCCTCCGCCCATTCATTCGGAAGGAAACGAAAAACAAATTCTGCCCAGCCTCCCAAGTCACCCAACTCTAAAATAGCATTGGAACCATTCTCACGTCCTTTTAGTGAGTGTTGCGTTATGCCCGTCCCTTTGAACTAATTAAATGCATACTTTTGATATTCTTCATTCGTTCACAGTCCACTCCACATTGTGGGTAGGCTGCAGAACGCAGCAACTAATAAAATCCGGCATGATGGACTAATACTTGGGTTAAGAAGGTGTCTTGAATCTTTTGGTGGTGGGAGTCATCTTTCTTTCTATTGTGTAAAGGGATACCTCAAAATGTTAACGTCGATTAGAGCCATTATTATCCAAATAATTTTGTTGAACATTCTGCCAACTTTCACAGATAGTTGACTCTCCTTCAGTGAGGTCCTGGGTTATCTCCAAAAGTATTTAATTGGCTGTGAAATGCTGAAAGTGATCGTGAAGGATGCTAGGGGAGCGCAATTTCTAATCTTACTCTTAGTTGAGTATGCTGCGTCAGTAATGCCATCAGATCAGGAATTCTAATAAAATCAGGAAGAAGGATAGAAGAAAATATAACAAAGAAAATAAATCATCCCAATTTCAAATTCACACCTCGTGTCATATAATTTCAGGGCAAACGCAATGAAACTCAAAGCCCTGACATCCTGAAGCAACAGGCCCGTTGTGATGTAAAATGATTGGTCGGGGAGGGAATACAAAGAGAGGAAAATATATTGCACATGTTTTCTGATGGAAGTTTGGAATAAATAGCTTATTCAATATTCAGTACTTCATTCCCGGTAGAACTCTCTTCCGCGATATCAGATTATACTTCTTCACCAACTTCTCATGGACAATAAATGTTGGCCTCGTCAGTGACGCTGACAGCCAAGAAAAGAACAGAACCTCAAACTGTTAGCAAGTGAAAGTATTGAACTGTTACTGGACAAGGCACCAGGTAAATGGTCCCAATGGCCAATGAGCAATTAAGACTAATCAATATTTGCATCGTCTCCAACCACAAATTCTTACTTTACTCATCAGGCTGAAAATGGGCGAAGCTGTAATAAATTAATAGTTGTTCCTGCATGAAGATTTTCACCCTTCTTACTTCACTGTCAACACATGTGAGAAAATTCAGCAAACCTGCCTTCCACTGGCAAAACAAAATACGTACCGGAATGCGGGCAGTTCTCCCACAGAGTGTTGGGGATTGAGAGGAGAAAGAGCTCATATCGCATCCCCCCCGCCCCTCCCCCTCTTCTCAGCACCACCACCCAATTCATGTCAAGCAGAGGCTGTGACACCTCCCAGTAGAGGAGAAAGGTGTGCAGGAATTGGTGTACTGGGACTGTACCGCAAGCTTTCCAGCAGCTGCTGAAAGATTACAGGGTTCTGACAGAAGGTCACTGCCCTAAAAAACTAACCCCACTTTCCCCCTTCTCCATAGGGGCGGCCTGACCCATGTGAGGGTTTTCCAGCATTTTACCTCAGAAGTGTCAGCGCCTGTAGGACTTTGTTTCTTGTTTTGAGATATATTATATCCAGATGTGCAAATTCCTGGTGGGAGCACACGTGGGTGCACTGTGTTCAGTGATGGGCACCATATCTTAGGAAGGATATATTGGTCTTGGAGGGAGTGCAGCCTAGATTTACTAAAATAATACCAGAATGTCATGGGTTAACTTATAAGGTTAGATTTAACAAATTAGGATTGTACTTCCTGGAATTTAGTAGGTGAAGGGACATGTTGATCAAAACTTTCAAGACATTAAGCGTAACAGAGAGGGGAGATAGAGAGAAGCTATTTCTGCTTGTTGGGAGTCTAGAAATAGGGAGTCTAGAAATAGGGGGCATGGTTGAAAACTTCGATCCAGACCCTTTTAGGGGTGAATTTAAGAAACACGTCTAGACACACAAAGGCTGCTAGAAGTTTGTAACCCTCTTCAGAGAGCAACCATTGATGCTAGGTCAATCGTCAATTTTAAATCTGAGATCAATCACTTCTTATTAATCAAAGGGATTGAGGGACATGGGACAAAGGTGGGCATATGGAGTTAGGTCGCAGGTCAGCCATACCACTGAATGGTGGAACAGACTCTGAAAGATAAACATGATGTGGAGATGCCGGCGTTGGACTGGGGTGAGCACAGTAAGAAGTCTTACAACACCAGAGGAAAGAGCAGTGCTCCGAAAGCTCGTGTTTGAAACAAACCTGTTGGACTTTAACCTGGTGTTGTAAGACTTCTTACTGAAAGATAAAGGCTTCCTCCAACAAGCCTATGATTCAAATTCAGCACCTAAGGGAGGCACGAGGTAAGGAGTCATGACACCCTGGAAATATTTAAACAAAATCACTGAACATATTTGAAAATGGATGAAGCTAAGAGTTCGAAAAGGGCATGAGGTAAGGGTGAAGGAGATTCATAGCCGCTCCCCAGACCCCTGTTTTCAGCTGCAACATTCCACACAAAATGGAGTTTTGAAATACCACACAAATATAGGCAGCACACTTTAGAGTATACGATAGATATGTCCCAAAAGACTGGAATTAAGAGTGTCAAAAATCAAGCCTTCCTCAAGCCTACAAGTGCTGGCAATTGATCCAACAGGTTAGATTTGGAGTGCAAATGTCCGATTCCAACCATTTTCAAAGAGAGAACGATGGGTCTAGTGAGTCGACTGAGGGCCATCAGAACAGCTCTGAGATTTGGAAAGTCATGCTGGGGTTAGCGCATCCTTAATACTTGGCTTTATTGGGTCTCCGGTGTGGAGCGGGTCTCTTTCAGCGCTGCCAGGGCTTTTTGTCAACTCCTCTGTGGTCGGGAATGTGCTTGTAGCGGCACTTGTCTCCAAAATGACAGCCGGTTGTTCGCCAAAAATAGCATTCATCATCGTCGACAGGTCCTCGACGCTTCAACCTGGGCAAAGTGGAAAGTTTTTGAAAGTCAAA
Organism: Scyliorhinus canicula; assembly: GCF_902713615.1. Lineage (NCBI taxonomy): Eukaryota > Metazoa > Chordata > Chondrichthyes > Carcharhiniformes > Scyliorhinidae > Scyliorhinus > Scyliorhinus canicula. The sequence continues at coordinate 9,249,946 of NC_052161.1, forward strand.
AAAAAGAGTCCCTTGCTTCTCTTTGTCCAATTCTAAACTCCAAACCAATCACCCAAACTAAACCAAAATGGACATTTAATTCAGAGATTTTTTTTTTTTAAATGAAGCACCTCAAATGTCAGAGAGTAGTAATGACATTTTAATTCAAGAATCAGCCCAAAGGCGGAACTGCAGTATGCCTTAAATTCAAATAGCGATCAAGTTGAAAATATGGAAAGGTGTGACAATCGCAAAGTAACAAAAATACACAAAATAATTCAGCAGGGAACAGGGAAGTGGTGTGTGGGATAAAAGAAAGAATATTGAATTAAAATTACATTCAGATTGCAAACTAATAGACTATTCCCACATTACAAGATCTACAGAGATGTAATCATTCAAGTACTTCATTGAGGACCTGAATCATATAAGGAAAAGCGCTTGTACATCTCACAGTGTTGAATTCAGTCAAATCTCTGTGTTGACTTGGTTGCTCTAGGCTTGGTGTGGGTAAACAGTTCTGAAAATGGGTAGATTGCACAAGCGTTCTTCCAAACTTCGAACAAATACGAACTCTTCGTTCATATGAGCTTGATGCTTTGCAACATGACCACTGTTATAGGCCTGATACCCAGGGCCTATCATTATTCTCAGTGCGCACTTCTCTATTCTTCCGAGCTGAGCGGTTTACGTGTGTGTGTGTATGTGGCGACAGGATGATTCGCAGACACAGTGTACCCGACCAAGGGATGGATGTAGCCAGTGAGGTTCAGGAGGGTCAGGGAAGGACAGGGATTCTGAAGAAGGATTTTGACATCGTCCTGAAGTACAATTCCCCATGCACCCGGCACCCTCTTTATCTTGTCCAAGCAGGTACTCATCATGTGATCTGACACCTCAACTGTCATTGGGCTAGTCAATATTTAGTGTATGGGGAGGAGGGCATGGGGGGGGAGGGGGGGGGGCAGGTCAAGGCAGGGTGGGTGTGGATGAGGGGTCATCATTGACAAATCTGATCCCTCCGTTGTTGACCAAAGTTCAAAGTTCCTTCAGCAGCTACTGGGTCTAATCTCCTCTCTCCAGCCCAATTGGGGAACTGAGGTACACTTCTCCCAGAGGTCAATGCAAACGCAGGGCGGAATTCTCCGCTCCCCGCCATGAAGGTCATGCAGAGAATTCTGTATCGGTGGGATCGGCGCCAGGCGCCGGACCTGTCCCCAGTCTTCGGTCCCACCCCACAGGCCAAAGTGGACTTCCTGCCCTGTGCTGGCAAGAACTTGCAAACAGCTGAAATGATTTCATTTGAATGTGTTTAATTGGCTGAAAGTCTGAATCCCCCCCCCCCCCCCACTCTTTACAATCTCCCAGCCCAACAGGAACACCAGGTGGGCTTTGGTGTAAGTATTTCCAAGCGCTTTACTGGCCCTGGGGGGTGGGGGTCAAGGACAATAGCCCATTTCTCATGTGCCTTCTGCAGAATGGGGAGGGAGGGTGTCCCCCAAGAGCCCTGGGTGTTGGGAGTGCCAAGTGTGATCTTCAGGTTGCTCAGGGCTGGGTGGGGCAGTCCAGACATAGGACCCCCATCCCGGGGAAGGTCCCGGCGTCAACTCCTTAACCACAATCCAGGCCCACCCAACCCCAGAACCTTTGCCGGGATCCTCCCTCTGCAGCTTGGCAGCGACACAAGGGATTAGCAATGGGCTAACCTCGCTGACCCTCCTCAGGGTTGTGTGCAGCAGGCTAGGGGGTGACTGAAAAGGTGTCAGTGCCATGGGGGCAGTGCACCATTGAGAATGCCAGGGAACGGGGCCTGATAGGGAGCGCCTGGGTCACCCTAATGCATGTGTGGGGGGTGACCCATTATTCCTGTAGTGGGCGGGACGATGCCCCACCTTGATGCGGGGTTGGGGGTGCTCCCCTCATCAGCAGAGTGGGGGGTGGGGCGTCCGAGACCAGTAAGCCCAGGGAAACCAGCGTGTTGACCACTTTGCATAATTTGCTACAGTAAAGATATGAGAATACCCCCTCAACGACACTCCTAGCTCCAACGGGACTCACTCTGGATTATCTGCTGGTGGGAGCACTTAGTCCCTCCTTGCTACAACATAGTATGCTCAAGAGGTAGCACGGTAGCATTGTGGATAGCACAATTGCTTCACAGCTCCAGGGTCCTAGGTTTGATTCCGGCTTGGGTCACTGTCTGTGCGGAGTCTGCACATCCTCCCCGTGTGTGCATGGGTTTCCTCCGGGTGCTCCAGTTTCCTCCCACAGTCCAAAGATGTGCAGGTTAGGTGGATTGGCCATGATAAATTGCCCTTAGTGTCCAAAATTGCCCTTAGTATTGGGTGGGGTTACTGGGTTATGGGGATAGGGTGGAGGTGTTGACCTTGGGTAGGGTGCTCTTTCCAAGAGCCGGTGCAGATTCAATGGGCCGAATGGCCTCCTTCTGCACTGTAAATTCTATGATAATAGTTCAGCAGGCAAATCCTTCACATGGTAAAAGTTTCCATGTGCGTTCGGTACCAATAGTACATGGGTGCCCAGGAGATGCTCAGCCCCAGTGTGCCAGGTAACAACACATCAAACGTCAAAGCAAGGCCATCTCGGGTATCTCTAAGCTTCGAGTCTGCATTTCTTCTATCTAAATGATCAGAACTTCTTCCAGGAGACTGGCACAGATCCAGAGCTTTGCCCTTCCTGATTAGATTTGAGGAAACTTTCCCTCCCTTTATAACTTCAAGGTAAGGAAACTGGGGCAATATCAACAATAACTTCCTTCACTTAACGCCTTTGACGTAGTCCCAAGGTGCCTCAGAGGGGTGATTATTAAATAAAATTCCACACCAAGCCACATAAGGAAATGTTAGGACAGGTGACCAAAAACCTGGCCAATGAAATAGGGTTTAAGGAGGTTGAGAGACTGATGGATGGAACTTAGGCGCCGAGGACCCAGCCATCAATGCAGGGAGCAAGGAAAATAGAGGATGCATAAGAGGCCAAAATTAGAGGAGTGTAGAGATCTCGGAGGGTCATAGGGCTCAAGGAGGTTTAGAGATAGGGAGGGGCAATGCGGTAAAGTCAAATGACACTGAGCCCTCACGGACAAAGATCGTGTGACTATAAATGTCCATCTAAGTCCCCGCACCTCCTGAACTCACCCGCACTCGGCCGTCACGATTTCCGGCTGGACCGACACTCCCATCGGGACAGGGGGTTTCTGCAGTGGGGAACTCCGTTTAGTCAGATGTCTGTCAGGGTACCTAATTAGCAGCTTTGTGTTTTCTATTTCTTTACCCTGTGAATGAGAGGGAGAGAATTACTGGCCCAATGTCACAATGTGATACTGGGGGGCCCTAAGGTATAAAAGATCAGGAGGATTCAGCCCTTCAGTTAGTCAACCTCGTCGGGAGCAGCCAGTGGCGTTATAGAACATAGAACGATACAGCGCAGTACAGGCCCTTCGGCCCTCGATGTTGCACCGACATGGAAAAAAACTAAAGGCCATCTAACCTACACTATGCCCTTATCATCCATATGCTTATCCAATAAATTTTTTAATGCCCTCAATGTTGGCGAGTTCACTACTGTTGCAGGTAGGGCATTCCACGGCCTCACCACTCTTTGCGTAAAAAACCCACCTCTACCTCTGTCCTATATCTATTACCCCTCAATTTAAGGCTATGTCCCCTCGTGCTAGCCACCTCCATCCGCGGGAGAAGGCTCTCGCTGTCCACCCTATCTAACCCTCTGATCATTTTGTATGCCTCTATTAAGTCACCTCTTAACCTTCTTCTCTCTAACGAAAACAACCTCAAGTCCATCAGCCTTTCCTCATAAGATTTTCCCTCCATACCAGGCAACATCCTGGTAAATCTCCTCTGCACCCGTTCCAAGGCTTCCACTTCCTTCCTATAATGAGGCGACCAGAACTGTACGCAATACTCCAAATGCGGCCGTACTAGAGTTTTGTACAACTGCAACATGACCTCATGGCTCCGGAACTCAATCCCTCTACCAATAAAGGCCAACACACCATAGGCCTTCTTCACAACCCTATCAACCTGGGTGGCAACTTTCAGGGATCTATGTACATGGACACCGAGATCCCTCTGCTCATCCACACTACCAAGAATTTTACCATTAGCCAAATATTCCGCATTCCTGTCATTCTTTCAAAAGTGAATCACCTCACACTTCTCCACATTAAACTACATTTGCCACCTCTCAGCCCAGCTTTGCAGCTTATCTATGTCCCTCTGTAACCTGCAACATCCTTCCGCACTGTCTACAACTCCACCGACTTTAGTGTCGTCTGCAAATTTACTCACCCATCCTTCTGCGCCCTCCTCTAGGTCATTTATAAAAATGACAAACAGCAACGGCCCCAGAACAGATCCTTGTGGTACGCCACTCGTAACTGAACTCCATTCTGAACATTTCCCATCAACTACCACTCTCTGTCTTCTTTCAACTAGCCAATTTCTGATCCACATCTCTAAATCACCCTCAATCCCCAGCCTTCGTATTTTCTGCAATAGCCGACCGTGGGGAACCTTATCAAACGCTTATTAAACTTACAACACAGAAACGGAATGTTCCCTGCACCCTGTGGGTGCCCGTGCCCCACGGGAACTCAGAATGCACTGTGCCACCCATTCACTGTGCCACCCATTCACCCTGCCACCCATTCACCCTGCCACCCATTCACCCTGCCAATCATTCCCTGCGCCACCCATTTGCCCTGCCACCCATTCGCCCTGCCACCCATTCGCCCTGCCACCCATTCGCCCTGCCACCCATTCACCCTGCCACCCATTCACCCTGCCACCCATTCACCCTGCCACCCATTCACCCTGCCACCCATTCACCCTGCCACCCATTCACCCTGCCACCCATTCACCGTGCCACCCATTCACCCTGCCACCCATTCACCCTGCCACCCATTCACCCTGCCACCCATTCACCCTGCCACCCATCACCCATTCACCCTGCCACCTATTCGCCGTGCCACCCATTCACTCTGCCACCCATTCACCGTGCACCCATTCACCGTGCCACCCATTCACCGTGCCACCCATTCACCGTGCCACCCATTCACCCTGCCACCCATTCACCCTGCCACCCATTCGCCGTGCCACCCATTCACCCTGCCACCCATTCACCCTGCCACCCATTCACCCTGCCACTCATCACCCATTCGCCGTGCCACCCATTCACCCTGCCACCCATTCACCCTGCCACCCATTCGCCCTGCCACCCATTCACCGTGCCATCCATTCGCCCTGCCACCCATTCGCCCTGCCACCCATTCGCCCTGCCACCCATTCGCCCTGCCACCCATCACCCATTTGCCCTGCCACCCATTTGCCCTGCCACCCATTCACCGTGCCATCCATTCGCCCTGCCACCCATTCGCCCTGCCACCAATTCGCCGTGCCACCCATTCACCCTGCCACCCATTCACCGTGCCACCCATTCACCGTGCCACCCATTCTCCGTGCCACCCATTCACCGTGCCACCCATTCACCCTGACACCCATTCACCGTGCCACCCATTCACCCTGACACCCATTCACCGTGCCACCCATTCACCGTGCCACCCATTCGCCGTGCCACCCATTCACCGTGCCATCCATTCACCCTGCCACCAATTCGCCGTGCCACCCATTCACCCTGCCACCCATTCACCGTGCCACCCATTCACCGTGCCACCCATTCGCCGTGCCACCCATTCACCCTGCCACCCATTCGCCGTGCCACCCATTCACCCTGCCACCCATTCACCGTGCCATCCATTCACCCTGCCACCCATTCACCCTGCCACCCATTCACCCTGCCACCCATTCACCGTGCCACCCATTCACCGTGCCACCCATTCACCATGCCACCCATTCACCGTGCCACCCATTCACCATGCCACCCATTCACCGTGCCACCCATTCACCGTGCCACCCATTCACCCTGCCACCCATTCACCATGCCACCCATTCACCCTGCCACCCATTCACCGTGCCACCCATTCACCCTGCCACCCATTCACCGTGCCACCCATTCACCCTGCCACCCATTCTCCGTGCCACCCATTCACCCTGCCACCCATTCACCCTGCCACCCATTCACCCTGCCACCCATTCACCCTGCCATCCATTCACCCTGCCACCCATTCGCCGTGCCACCCATTCGCCGTGCCACCCATTCACTCTGCCACCCATCCACCGTGCCACCCATTCGCCCTGCCACCCATTCACCGTGCCACCCATTCACCGTGCCACCCATTCACCCTGCCACCCATTTGCCCTGCCACCCATCACCCATTCACCGTGCCACCCATTCACCCTGCCACCCATCACCCATTCGCCCTGCCACCCATTCACCCTGCCACCCATTCACCCTGCCACCCATTCACCGTCCCATCCATTCACCGTGCCACCCATTCACCCTGCCACCCATTCACCGTGCCACCCATTCACCCTGCCACCCATTCACCGTGCCACCCATTCACTGTGCCACCCATTCGCTGTGCCACCCATTCACCCTGCCACCCATTCACCCTGACACCCATTCACCCTGCCACCCATTCACCGTGCCACCCACTCACCCTGCCACTCATCACCCATTCACCATGCCACCCATTCACCCTGCCACCCATTCACCCTGCCACCCATTCGCCGTGCCACCCATTTGCTGTGCCATCCATTCACCATGCCACCCATCACCCATTCGCCCTGCCACCCATTCGCCGTGCCACCCATTCACCGTGCCACCCATTCACTCTGCCACCCATTCACCGTGCCATCCATTCGCTGTGCCATCCATTCACCGTGCCAGCATTCACCCTGACACCCATTCACTATGCCACCCATTCACTATGCCACCCATTCACTATGCCACCCATTCACCCTGCCACCCATTCGCCGTGCCAGCATTCACCCTGACACCCATTCACCGTGCCAGCATTCGCCCTACCATCCATTCGCCCTGCCACCCATTCACCGTGCCACCCATTCACCCTGTCACCCATTCACCCTGCCACCCATTCGCCGTGCCAGCATTCACCCTGACACCCATTCACCCTGTCACCCATTCACCCTGCCACCCATTCACCCTGTCACCCATTCACCCTGCCACCCATTCGCCGTGCCACCCATTCACCCTGACACCCATTCACCCTGCCACCCATTCGCCGTGCCATCCATTCACCGTGCCACCCATTCGCCGTGCCACCCATTCACCCTGCCACCCATTCGCCCTGCCACCCATTCACCCTGCCACCCATTCGCCCTGCCACCCATTCTCCGTGCCACCCATTCGCCCTGCCACCCATTCGCCCTGCCACCCATTCACAAATGGTCTCTTTCAAGGTTACGCTCATGTACGACTGTGCACAACAATTTTATAGGTCCTGCAAATTTAAATAAACTGGTTGCGCACAGCAATGTAATATTAGAGGGCAAATTTCAATTCCCCAACTGTTGTGTGTCGATGCATATGATGCAGCCGAACCTTCTCCCAGTCTAGCCAGTGATGATTACATAGCAAGAGTGATTTTTTTAAAATCCTATTCCCCACCTTAGTTTTAATATCCTTACCAAATAACAGCCCACTTTGAAATATTCTCTTGAACCCCAGCCTTGACCACTTTTTGTTTAGAAAAAAAAGTCGATATTACACTATTATAGAAAACCGTGAGGAGCCATTTATAAATGCTGTTTCAGAGCAGGTTGCCCCATTTACTAGCAAAGCCTCCGATGCTTCCCGCATTGATAAATCGGGGGACTTTGATTTGCAAACAGGGTAGATGACAACGTCATGCTCAAACGGTGAAATCTTTCTGAACTCACCTGTAACGCTTCCAATGCTTTAGCAGCTGCCATGTGGCACTTAAAGTTGACAAATGCACAGAAGCGTTCATGTAGTACCCGGATACTTTCGATCTCCCCATAACTGGAAGGAAGCAGTGAGAAATAATTAAAATATGAATTAGCTGCGCCCCATCAGTTCTGTCCAACGTATGTTTTCATCAAGCAGGAATGATATTGGCAGAACAGAGTTACCTCATCCACAGGAGAGTATTTTAAGACATCAGGGCTCAAGTCAACAACTTATATTTGCACTTGGTGCCACTTAAAAATAATGGTTGGGGGAGGAAGGGGTTGGGGGGTTGCGGGGAGTATGTTTGATAACTTTCCCGGAAAGAATTTGGAGGCAGCCAGATGTGGGCTGTGAGAAAGTCTCTAGCCCACACCTCCTTAACACCCCCCCCCCCCCCACCCACTTTCCATTGCTCCTCACACCATCCAGGCTAACTCATCCAGAATTGGCTATGGGCAAATCTCAGGAGCCATGCTGAGATGAAATAAAATGAAGTTCCTTAGCGTCTATTGATGAATTCATTATTAAAAAAGACACTCTCATCGATAAGAACACATTTACTAGGTTTAATTTGCTTCAATTGCTCAATCCATTATGAAAAAAAAATTTGTATTCAACTTTATAAGTCTGTGCTGTCAATCAAACGGTGAACCGACAGGTATCCCACTGTGATAATGATAGGTTGTGAAATCAGTCACTCAGCGCAAGTCCTACAATGATAACCCTAAGGTTTATGTCAACAGACAGATTGAAATAGCAAGCATGATTTTTGTTTTGTTAAATTCCAGGTCATTTTTCCAAAACAAATTATAAGCCCGGGGATTATAAACCTTGACAGTTCCCATGAATTTATCCACTTTTTACACAACATTTTGCCTAATTTTAGCAATCTCAAAAGGTACTTGACCTCTTTCAAAGGTTGCCCTGGTCCTATCCAAATGAGTACCTGATCTCTTTGAAGGGGTGCAATATGTCTCCAAAATGGTACCCTACCACTCCAAAGAACTCAAGAAACTTTAAACCTTTTTCCTGCAAGCTCCAAAGCCCACAACCCATGTTTTGTACATCTTAGTTACAAGAATTGGATCGGTTTGAAGGCAGCTGCACTTTGCAGCTTCTGTGAGGGTCCCTCCGGTTTGTTTCCTATTGATTCCCTTATTTCCCCTTTGTTTTATTTTTGCTATTACAATTTTGATCCACAGATGAGTAATGGACCTGTGACTTTAATGCAGCCTGTCTCTTTAAGGCAAAGCATCTTACACACAGCCGTTGCCTTTAACTCAGGCAGGAGAGATCAATGATGACTCAGTTTAACTGACTTGGCTGGCAGTCAATGAACTGGCTGGAAATGCTGGGCTTTGCCAGTAACCAGTGGCAACTGGTTCTGATTTCTCTGGAATGTTTCTCAAGTGCCGTAAGGCTGGGTGGTTTTTAGTTTTGCTTTCTGTTCTGAAGCCGGAAGAGGCACCTCTGATTTTCTCTCCCCGACACGATGGGATCTCTCTCCAAATCCAGCGTAAGGACTCTTCTCTCACCCCCAGTAAGGGTGGATGTCATTTCATTGAAACTAAAAAGGACTGAGATTAAAAGTCGGGCTGGAAACTGGGTTTGATGCGAGTCAAAGAATCTTGAGCAAAGAAGATTCAAAACTGGACCTTTTGAGTTGAAGGCCCTGTTTAGTAAAGGCTAAGGCGCCTCTCCAGAAGAAACCCTACTGCCTGTGAATACTGAATGAATGTTTGTGTGAGAAGAATATCACACCGGTGCCGTTGATCAATCAATGTGCTGGCATGAAAGCATGTTGCAAAGAATTACCATCAAAAGCAAGGACCTCTTTATGTTAATCCTTCTTATTTTTACCCCTTTCCAACCTTCTGTGTTTGTTTGTCTTGTGTGTGTGTGGGATAATTAAGGGGATAGTAGGTTCGCTTGCCGTTATTCCATTGTAATTACCCCATATTTTCTGTTATAAATAAACAGTAACTGTGTTTCAACTGACCAGCCTGGTGACTGTAAATTATTGGGCAGCAAAGGGCCAACGATTTCAGGATTTTTCTGCAAATTATTGGTTAATTCACGGGTGTTGGGATTCCGGGGTCTGTGGGGCTGGAATTGACCGCGCATTGGCCCAGGGTATCGTAACATTACCTCCATGTACCATGGATGTGCAAAATACAACTGCCCCTGTGCCCCCACCCCCCCTGGGAACTTAGCTCAGGGGCGACACTTCCAAATCCGGGCCTCCAGCACCATTGTGGATAAGTCGGAGGCCCTCTCTGTCACGCCGTAAATTCAGGCCCTGGAATCGATATGTTTCCTGATCAAGATCTCCTAATCATCACCAAGTTCTTCCCGCGTATCTGATTTATTTTGAACTCTCATCGCTGTTGCGAAGTGGGCATATTGAAACGGAGAGAAAACCGGTACTGCAGACCATGAAATGTGTTGCGAGGTACGGCACAGCCTTTGACAAAGTGCAGAGATGCATCAAAGCAAAATGTTTTGGATAGTGGCTACCACACAGAGTGGCTGAAGGAATTACATCGGATTCCTCCAGCAAAGGAGGCCCTTCTGCTCACCATGCCTGTGTGAACACTTTGAAAGATCAATCCAATTAGTCCCACTCCTTGCTTTTTTTCTTTTTAAATATGATACATTTTTGAAAGTTACTATTAAATCTGCTCACACAAGCCTTTCAAATCATAGCAACGCGCTGCTTGAAGAGAAAAATCTTACCTGTGTGACATTATGATAAATGTACAGAACTGTAAGGGTTAATGGTATGGACAAATCAACCACTAGAGGGAGCTAGATGTAGAATTATATAAGGCACCGATGCAAAGCCTGGTGGGTGAGAGGTTGAGGAGAAAGCTAGAAGCCAGACTGTAGGAAAGATAGTGTGAGTGAGAGCAAATCATAGTTATTGTATTAGTGTAGAGATTAGGAGTAGGTTAGTGTAGATTGTATATTTATTATCAACTGTTTGTTATCTAGGAGTAAGTGTCGTATCCAATTTAGTGTAAATAAATCTTTAGCTTTGTTCAATATAAAACCTATTTGTGGTTTTTGTGAACACTATGCAATCTATCCTTGGATTAGAACCACAAAGGACACCACAACCTTTTTTTTGACCAATTAAATCCGTTTCCCTAATCACTTGACCACCCGACGGTGGAACCAGTTTCTCCAGATTGCACCTAAACCCTTCATGAATTTGAACACATCAGTCGAGTTTCACCTTAACCTTCACTGCTCTAATGACAATGATCCCAAAGTCCCTACTTTCTCCACATAAAATTGCAACATGTAAACGAGGCGTCCAACTCATACACTCTGCCCTGGTGCTTATTCTCTACATTAACAATAGTCCCAATACCATGTTCCCGTATCCCTTTCATCTCTTTTCCTGCAAACACCTACCTCAACTATTCTTAAATGTTGATGCGGTTTCTGCCTCCATCACTCCTTCCCCATATGTCATCAATAAATAATGCGATGGTGATGGTGATAGGCGGGGTGGAGGTCACTCAGTTCAATAGCTCACACAGTTGTCCAAATACCGAACACTGAACATTTATTTATTTAAAGGTCTTCACATACTCAGCAGAACAGAAAAGAAAGAAATGAACACCTCGCTCTCCTTTGAGACTAACGTCACACACAGTGTATCCCTATTTATACAGGGCTGGTTTAGCTCAGTGGGCTAGACAGCTGGTTTGTGATGCAGACAAGGCCAGCAGCGCGGGTTCAATTCCCGTACCTGCTGCGAATTCTGAATTCTCCCTCGGGTACCCGGAAAGGTGCCGGAATGTGGCGACTATCACAGTAACTTCATTCCAGTAAGCCTACTTGTGACACTAAAAGATTATTTATTATTTATTTAAACATGGGCGGCAAATCTGTTTCCCAGCGGAAAAAAGACTGAACACGATCTATAATAGCAAACCAGATTAACAGTACGGGTCCTCATACAGGCCATGTTCAATCCAAATCAGGGTTTTGGTCAATATTGAGATCAGCCAGAAACACCCAGTATGCACACAAGTTCTTCACTCTCCAAGGCGCTTCCTTGCGTTCACCAAGTTGGTTTCCCTCCCTAGCAGGAGTCAGTGCCCAGCTTATATAGTCTAGCAAGGCTACACAGCCGATTCTCGTCACACTCGTTCCTGATAGGGGTTTCCCGTCAATCTGCCATGTGACATCCGGGTTGACCTCCTGTGGCCATCTTGGTTAAGAGTAACTCAGTCAAGAAACTGGAGAATCTTCTGAGAAAAGTATCGTCCTTCCAGCACGCAGCCTCTGGTGATACCACACTAAGAACACGATAAATATCAGGAGTAGACCACTCGGCCCTTCAAACCTTCTATACATTCCTGGCTGATCTTCAGCCTCAAGCAAGCATTCCCACCCACTCCCCATGTACCTCAGTCTCTGGGAGCACCAAAACCAAGTACGTTCCATATCCTCACAGCCCTGTGCATAAAACAATCTCTTCTGCTCATTGCCCGAAATCTTTTAGCATTTAATCTCAGATCTCCTTTTGCTCGGTCCCTCGGCCACAGGAAACAGTTTCTCTCTGCTCTCTCTCATCCTTCGTAATTCTTTTTTTTTAAAATTAAATTTAGAGTACTCAATTATTTTTTTCCAATTAAGGGGCAATTTTAGCATGGCTAATCCACCAAATTACGCCCCCCAAATGTGGGGGCGAAACCCACGCAAACACAGGGAGAATGTACAAATTCCACATGGACAGTGACCCAGAGCCAGGATTGAACCTGGGACCTCGGCGCCATGAGGCTGCAGGGCTAACCCACTGCGCCACCGTGCTGCCCATCCTTTGTAATTCTAACCACATCCATCAAATCAACAACAGTCTGATATTTATACACTGCAAATATTTCTTTTAATCGCCTCTTTTCCGACAAAAGCAGCTTGAATTTTTCATGTTTTCCATTATATTTGCAATTCCTCTGCATGGCAATAATCTAGTGAATCTGTGCTGAATGCACCCTATTGAGAGGCCATTCGGCCCATCTAGTATGTACCGATGCTCCGGAAAGAGCACTCTACCTCGGCCCACTCCCCCACCCTATCCCCGTGACCCCGCATTGATCATGGCCAATCCGCCTAACCTGCACACCGTTGGGCTGTGGGAGGAAACCGGAGCACCCGGAGGAAACCCACGCACACACGGGGAGAAGACGCAAACTCCACACGAACAGTCACCTGAGGCTGGAATTGAACCCGGGCCCTTGGCACTGCGCGGCAGCACTGTGCCACCATGCCGCCCAAACGCTTCATGTGATACAGCTGTGGTCCTATTCGCCAGATTCGCTATTTAATCCTGAGTTGTGCATTCTATTCTGAAATCCTGTATTCTGTTAATTGTTACAGCATTATCCACTTGATGCCGTTACAACGGCCTTTAATGTCAAATCTGGGAATGACCTTTAATCCAGAGGTTATACGATCAAAGGGTGCCGACTGGGAACAAGGAAATGCAACTGATACAAATCTGACACATCTGGATCAATAATTTTGACGCACATCGAAGAACATTCGAGACATCTGCATGTTTGTAACTGGACCTGTCAGAGAGGGTAGAGCTTGCTGCTGTAATCGCAGATACCTGAGCAGTAATTAGCAGGCATTAATCTACCGCATTAGTTCAGCTAGTGCTAAACTATGAAAGCCCAGCTGGAACCATTTAGTGAACTCCACGGTGAGATCACTTGCTTGACATCACTGAACTTTCCCTCTTTGTTCATATTGCTAAACAATGTCATTTTATACTAAAGGATAGTCATTACAGCAAAAGAAACAATCATTACTGGGAATGCTATGTAAACACTAGAATTAGCCTATCTCTCATTACAAAGTCATCATTTTACTTTACTCATATAGGGTTGCAAGTCGCTTGAACTTGCTCTGCCTATTAGATCACAGCTACTGTACACCTCAACTTCATTTACTTGCTTTTGCTCTATGTCACTTGATACCCTCATACTATTGGCCAAAGTTTAAATCACCCTCTTTAATGCTTTAACACTTGGTGTTCTAGGAGTGACGTATTGAATCAGAAACCTGGCTAATTGTTCCCATCCCCTATATTTGTGTCACTTATAAACTCCCCCCCACGTTCCCCCAACCCCCCCCTCCCCCCCTCCTCCTTCATTATATTCACAGTCACATTCAGACCAGTGCCTCAATTCAGGAATTAAACCTGGGGACTTTCCATTACAGGTTGGAATGAAGCTGACTGGTCAGTGGGAAGCTGGAATCAAGCCTTCTGCCAGCTCTTTGAAGGTGGCGCTGGGTTTACAAGGCACAACCCAGAGGTTTTGCACATGGTTAATTGTAAATTAATCGAGTGTTTAATTGAACTCAGGTGGTGGGCAGTATCTGGGGATTCACTCGAGTTCCTATATAGAGGTGCACACTGAAACTAGGCTTTTTGGGTTTTGGAGGTGCATGTTTGTAATATGTCTCCCTGCAAATGAAATCTTCTAAATAAGTAGATTCCAGTTCTCCCCTTCAGCCGGTCTACTGAGCTGGATCTAAAAGCTAAATGACGTTCCAGATCCTGACTTGCATCATTGTTATTATTTACCACGAGCCACACCCTTTCTATTTCTAGACAGAAGTCTGCATTTTGACTAGACAAAATAGAAGGTACTGTTATCTGGTGTTTACGTGGATCTTCCCAACAGACAGTCCATGTACCACTGAGACATTAAGGGTGCTTACTCATGCAGAGGCACTTCTGGAGGACGTTACTGCCAGGAGCACAGTTCTGTTCAAGTTGAATCGCCGAGAGATGAAAACGGTTTGCAAAAAGAAAACTGGCTGTTTGTTGGCAGCCAATTGAATCCTAATCCGGACAGAACGCTTCTCAGCAAACACCGTGCATTTTCAGCTGTGTAATGTATTCGGCACTGTGCCCTTCAAAGAGAGTAGGGTAGAGTACAAGAACAAACAATTGAACTTTGGCAAACGTAGCAGACTGTGACTGTAGGGAGAACTCTGAAAATTCTTTAGGCATGAAATTCCCTCGCTTCGCGCCGCATTTGTGCGGCGTGCTGGGCCGCCTGTCACTTCCCGCACGGTGCTGTGGGAAGGACACACACGTAGCCTGTGCCAGAAGAGCTTGAATTGACACTTTCCTGATGTCACACCACCCAATGGATGATATGGTGCCAAGGTACCAAATATGGACCCCACACAGCTTCGTAGATTGCTCTGTGTTCCACTGCAAGTTGGGCCCTACATTAGTGCAGGATTAGATTTTACATTTAGATTTATTGTCACGCGTATCGAGGTACAGTGAAAATTATTGTTCTGCGTGCAGTCCAGGCCCATCAGTCCATACATGAAACATAGAACATATGATAAATACATGAGGATACATAATAAAAATACGTAAATATTGACAGCGGGCAAGTATATAGTATATAATGTTACAACTGTAGAGAAGATAGAACATAGAACATAGAACAGTACAGCACAGAACAGGCCCTTCGGCCCTCGATGTTGTGCCGAGCAATGATCACCCTACTTAAACCCACGTAACCCGTATACCCATAACCCAACAACCCCCCCATTAACCTTACACTACGGGCAATTTAGCATGGCCAATCCACCTAACCCGCACATCTTTGGACTGTGGGAGGAAACCGGAGCACCCGGAGGAAACCCACGCACACACGGGGAGGACGTGCAGACTCCACACAGACAGTGACCCAGCCGGGAATCGAACCTGGGACCCTGGAGCTGTGAAGCATTGATGCTAACCACCATGCTACCGTGAAAAGATCAGTTCTGTCCATAAGATCAGTTCTGTCCATAAGAGGGTCATTCAGGAGTCTGGTAACAGGGGGAAGAAGCTGGTTTTGAATCTATTAGTGCGTGCTCTCAGTTTTTCGTATCTCCTGCCTGATGGGAGAGGTTGGAAGAGAGAATAACCCGGGTGGGAGGAGTCTTTGGTTATGTTTCCCAAGGCAGCGGGAGTTGTAAGCAGAGTCAATGGATGGGAGGCGGGTTTGTGTGATGGACCGCGCTGTGTTCACGACTCTCTGTAGTTTCTTACGGTCTTGGGCCGAGCAGTTGCCATACCAGGCTGTGATGCAGCCAAATAAGATGCTTTCTATGGTACATCTATAGAATTTTCTTGAAGGGCCAGAAGCCTAAATTACAGGTGAGATCATTTTAGAGAATTTATTTTCTGTTGCAAGTGTCTGAATGTCTGAAGTCTATTTGGAGCGTGCTGTGGTGGGCTGCTGCATCCTACTGGGATGGCAGACAGTCAGTCACTGCAACAAGCTGCAATGGGTCTGAACCAATCGTGGCAGTGCCTCTGGATCTGCTGGATAACAGGGAGATGAGGCAAAGGTTGCAGAGAGGTTCAGCATCTTGTTAACTATTCTGCCACATCAAATGTTTAGATACATGCAGTTTCGAGATTTTGCCAGAAAGGAGATACAGAGCTTCCACATTGCTGGAGCAGGTGCTGATGACAGGGGGACTGGAGAAGGGGGTAGTATCGGCGGTTTGCGGGGCTATTTTGGAGGAGGAGAAGGCGCCGCTGGAAGGGATCGAGGCAAAGTGGGAGGAAGAGTTGGGAGAGGATATGGAGGAGGGGTTCTGGGTGTGAGGTGCTCCGGAGATTGAACGCCTCCACCTTGTGTGTGAGGTTGGGGCTGATACAGCTGAAGGTGGTATACAGAGCACATCTCACAAGGGCGAGGATGAACCGGCTCTTTGAGGGGGTAGAAGATGTGTGTGAACATTGCGGGGCGGGGCCCACAAATCACGTTCATACTTTTTGGTCTTGTCCAAAGCTAGGGGAGTACTGGAAGGAGGTTTTTAGGGTAATCTCTAAAGTGGTGCATGTGAAACTGAACCCGGGCCCTCAGGAGGCCATATTCGGGGTGTCGGACCAGCCGGGGTTGGAAACGGGTGCGGAGGCAGATGTTGTAGCCTTCGATTCATTGATTGCCTGAAGGAGAAAGTTAAGTTTGAACTGAGGGGAAGGATGGAGGGGTTCTACAATTCATGGGCATTACTCATTATGCACTTTTGAGAACTGGATAACATCGAACATTAGTTGGGGGGGATGGGTGGGCGGATTGGGGGGAGGGGGGCTGTGTGTGTTAATGGGGACTATGGGAGATTCCTGATTCCTTTTTGTCATTTGTTTATGTGAACATGCGGGCTAATGTTTAGGGTTTGGTGGGGGGATGGGATCGTTGTTATTGATATGGGGATTGACATATTCATTACTGATTATTGTTTGTTGTTGGTGGGTGGAAATTTGGCAGAAAATGTGAAAAAGGAGGAGAATAAAAATATATATATTTTTTTAACTATTCTGCCAAGTCAGAGCTGGACTCCTGCAAGTGAGGGGTCCCCTCTAGTCGATCTCCTTGGTTGATCCCAACGAAGGGTTAAGCAGAGGATTGAGTTACTTTTTAAAGTACACGCCTTTTCCAAATCAGAACGCATTTAACTATTTCAGTTCTGAGCATTTAAAATGCCATCAAACAAGGTTTTGCTGAGCTAAAGAAAAGAGCAAATGTATTAACTACTAAATGAAAGAAAAATAATGAAACACAGCATCAAGCATTCGGTCCTCGTGCAGTCCTTCATGCGGTGCGCGCACACACCGAGGGGAGTTAGAGTCCAATAAAAGGGTGGAAAGAAAAAACAATGAAGTGTGTAATTGTCCTTGAGGCTTAGATTTCAAATGCTGTGACCAATTTGGGTTAGCTGGTTTTATGGAAGCAGTCAGATGTAGAAGATATTGCAACTATTGCGAGGTGTCGGCTTGCTGGTAGATATCTGGTGGAGTTGGCTTCTCAAACTGGGCAGCAGTCCTATTCCAAGAGAGGGAGAGAGAGAAGCCCTCAAGCTTGTTTCCTCTACTGAAGATTTTTTGACACCGTTATCTAATGAATAAAACCTTGCCTTGCAATACTTCACCCATTGTGTATTTGCTTGACATTTTCTCGGTGGCAGCCATTGTTTCAATATCCAGTGCCTTTCACTTTTCGTGTCTCTTCCTTAAGACAGTTACGAGTTTCAATAGGTGTCTGGATTGTCTCTCTCTCCACTTTCGCCGGAGGGCGATTTGTTTATTTCTCACCTTCAACTTGGAACGTGGCCGTCTGTTTTTAAGGAGCTTTCTCTGTCTCAGTTCAAATTCCAAAATTTCCAGTTGGTTGGAAGTTGAAAAGTCGCATTTTCAGGAATAAAGGCGTATAGCCTGGTAAGGCTTGTTTCCTGGCAGTGTTAGTATATAGCGGTGTTGGATGTTTCAGATTGAATATGGTTCACACAACTTGCCTTCATAGGGCACCTTTAACAGAGTAAAACATTCACTCCCTCCTTGCGAGAACGGAGTTGTGGTTTGTACTATGCGTTACTTGCTTTTCCTTTTGTACAGTACTATACAATGTCATTGTTTTATTTGTTAAAAATATCTCAATAAAATTGTCTTTAAGAAAAACATTCACTCCCTCCACCACTGATGCACAGTAGCTGCCGCGTGTACTGCCTACAAGATGCACTGCAGCAATTCGCCAAGGCTCCTTAGGTAGCACCTTCCAAGTCCAGCGATCTCGATCACCTGGAGCAGACACGTGGGAACGTCATCACCAAGCAACAGACCATCCTGACTTGGAAATATATCCTTGTTCCTTTACTGTCACTGGGTCAAAATCCAGGAATTCCCTCCCTATCAGCATCTACACCGCACGGACTGCTGCTGTTCAAGAAAGCAGCTCACAATCCCCTCCTCAATTGGGCAATTGGGGATGGACAATAAATGCTGGCCTAGCCAATGTTGCTCAAAATCATGAAAGGATTAGGATAGAAACTAATCGCAAAGACTTCACTGAAACATTAATAAAACGTTTAACACTGAAACACATAAAGAGGTGATTCAAAGCTTGGGAGCCAGATTCTTCCTTTCTGAGGCTAAGTGCGGGGGATCTGTGGCGACGTTGACAAAAAACAGTGGTGCCCCCTCACCGATCCTGTGAACGGTGAGGGGTGAGAAGCCACGGCGCGTAAAACCTCCGGCCTCCACGAAATAAACGGCCGGAGAATGGCCGGATCCGTGGACCCGCATGCGCACGCCGACGACCTGCAGCGGCCGCGCTGTAAAACACGGACTCGACCCCTGGCCACCCCCACCAGTCCTCCCAGCCCCCGCGGAAACCCACCTCCCCCCGCCGCCAACCAGCAGCCCGGCTTCCGCCCGACTGTGGACACAGTCTTCATAAAAGAGGACAAGAGCGGCAGCTAATGGCATGACTGCCTTTGATGGAGTGAAGGAGATGCGGGATGCTCAAGAGGCCAGCATCGAAGGAGCACCGAGTTGTGGAACCGGAGGTAGCTGTAGAGTTAGGGAGGGGTGGCTGACTCCATGGAGTGATTTGAAAACAAGCATGTGCATGCAACCTAAATCTCAACACCGAAGCTAAGCACTCCAGCCAATAGCTATTCACAAGTGTAAACGAGCTGACACTACGCAACCAACCGTGAACACACTTTAAATGGAGAACCTTTCACTCATCATAATATGGAACGTCGCTGTTTTTATGTTGGGTTCTGTGCTACCACTAATGCAGCTGCTTCCCAGGCAGTGAGCATCAGGCTGCCAATAGCAAATCTTGGATTTAACGTGACTGTCAAGTGAGACAACATTTTGCTTGTTAATCTTTTGGGTGCAGGCAGCATTAACACAGGCACTGAGCAACTTTAAAAGCAGTTTTTGTTCCCGAGACATGGCATACATCTATCACGTCCCCTTTAACTAAATAGCAGCATATGATTTAAATTACTATTTCAAAGACTCCGTGAGCAAAGCGTCTCGACAGAACCAGTCTGACTCTCATACCCCTTAAAACATTAAATTATACAATGTCAATATTTAATTTACCTTACCCTATTTCAGGCAGCATATTTCCGTGCTGGTATCATTATCCAGAGAACTGACATAGGCGAGTTTCTGAAGCACAATGAGAAAGTCTCTCGATGTGTGGTGACTGTCTTGTAAATGCCTTTTATAAAGGACAGTTTTATAATACCGGTGTAGCGAGTGCGCAGAGGGAATAGTTTTGCTGTCGCTGTACAGATTGCATTTTTAAGGGGAAGGATACGACAATGCATTGTTAGTGGTAAGGATAGCAAAAGTGCAAATACAACAAAATAAGACCAGGGTTTGCTAATCGTGGCGAAAATTATTCGGCAAGACATTTCCCCGCCCCAGAAATCTTTATAGTGCTGCTGCTTTTTGAAATCAGATTCAAGGCATTCTCTGAGTGAAAGAAGAAAAAGCTTTGCATTCATATAGCACCTTCCCCACTCAGTACGTCACAAAGGACCTTACAGCCAATTAAGTCATTTTTATTTTGAAGTGTAGTCACTGGGTGTAATGCAGGAAGCCCAGCAGCCAGTCTGCGCACAGCAAGATCCCATAAACAGCAATGGGCAGATCATCTGGTTTTTTTTTTTGGGTGATGCCGATTGAGGATTAAATAATTGCCAGGACGCTGGTGATGTTATCCTTGCCGTTCTTCAAAATACTGCCACGGGAGATCTTTTACGTCCAGCTGAGAGAGAGCAGACTCTGTAATCGTCAAGGCAGCCCTTCCGACAGTGTGGCGCTTCCTCGCGGCTACACTGGAGTGCCAACCCTGATTTGTGTGCTGGAATCCCTGGAGTGGGACTTGAACCGTCTGACTCAGAGGCGAGAGCGTGGCCCACTGAACCACAGCTATTTGGCCTCGCTGTGAATTAGGCGAGCGAACTATCACCCCGGACCAGTAGAAAGGCTCTTCTGAAGTCAGAAGTATTGTTTGAGCAGAGAAGAAAGGCAGGTCCCCTGACCAGAGAGATGAACACCAATGCCCAAGGTGAGAAATTAATCGCATCCAACATCACTAATGAGAAAGAAAAACTGCAGAGTGTGACAGTCCTGTAACTTTTTAAAAATCAATCTGCGGAAAAGTTTATTCATAATTAATAAATATTGATTTCTGCTTATTCTGCTGTTTGGCCTGTGACATCTCACACACAGGATATGACCACTCCCTTACACTGACACGGTGTTGTTTTTCTCTCTGCTTCTCCTCTGTCGTCATGTTCCGTGTCTGAGTTTTGCCCGTGTGAACTTCTCTTTTTGCATCTCTCTGTCCTTTCTACTTTGCTCTCATGAATCTTGGTAGAGAAAGTTTGGCACTCAACTCCTTTCTCACCTACTCCTCTCCTAATGACTCTTAGTTTGCCTTATGTCCCCTCGTTACCATGGCCTTGTAAACCCCTGGAACCGTTCCACCATTCCGCCGCTTCCCACCACCTCCACACAGAAACTATCAGCTGGATTCTCCGTTCCCGACACTGAAATTGTGATCGGCGATCGGGGGGGGGGGGGGAGAATCAATTCCGACAGCGGATTGGGGGCTGGCGCCGGTTTGATGCCGGTCCGCCATGGTCCGGCCCCTCCCAACCGGCATCATCGTGATGCGCTCCGCGCGCAGTTGCAAGGCCGTTGGCGCCTCATCGGCCGGCTAACCCATGATGTTCTGCCCCCAATGGGTCGGGTTCCCGACGGCACAGTGTGGTCCCAGCGGTCGGGAACCTGGCGTGCCGGCTGTGGACAGTGTCTAGCACCGCCACACTCATCCGGGATCTGTGCCGCTGGCCGGGGGGGGGGGGGGGGGGCTTCAGCTATCGCTGGGGGGGGGGGGGGACTGGTGGGGGATGGCCAGGGCGTGGGTTGTGGGGTTGCGGTTGGCGAGTTAGGGTTCTAGCACGGCGCGGCTGGTGCAGGTTGTCAGCCCTGCGCATGCGTGGCCCGGGACCTGGCCATTCTCCGGCCGTTTCCGGTGCAATCCGCGGCTGTTCCTCTCACTGGTACCGGGATCAGTGAGGGATCTGCGGCGATTTTCCTGTCGGAAACTTCCTGCGGACTCTCCATTCGCGCCAGCATGTAGCCTCAGGAACGGATAATCCAGCCCTATATGTTTTCCTTCAAACTAACTGATCAAATTTGCCTCCTCCCCGATCCCTGCAATCCTGTCATTCAGCTCGCTGGCGAACCCTCCCAGCCACTCCCTCCACACTCCCATCCACAGGATTAACATAAAATCAGCCCAAGTTAAAGAGATCAGGTCCACGTACACTTAGGCTTTAGGGAGAAACTGAGACTTTCAAGTAAAGACTTTAATGAAGGCCTTGAGAGACAATTTAATTTAGAATGTAATTATACCACTGCGCATGATGTAATTATATATATTTTTTTAATGTGTTTAAACCCTTATTTTTGGACGGTTTAAATGTCAGTAACAGAGAGATTGCAATGACAACTTAAAAACATTTTCAGAAAGAATTCTGAATGAATTTTGGAAACCAGGCAGCCAGATTAGACAATCTCAAAATAATATACTCAACCTGCCTTTTGTGCTACACCATGTGGCAGCTTTAACATTACACATCAGACTGCCACCTAGGGGACTAAGAGGTACTGCAGGTACCCAGAATAAGCACTTCCAATGAAACGCGTGCCCCAGATACCAAGGCCGCGACTTTTTGGCCCTTTCCCGGCAGTGGGATCTTCCAGTCTCACCAAAGGTGACCCACCCCCTCCCCACTGTTCGGGGGGAATCTTGCTGTGTGCAAATTGGCTGCCACGTTTTCTACAGCAGTCACTACACCTCGTTGGCTTCAAAATACGTTGGCATTCCCCGAGATTGTGAAAGGCGCTACTGAAATGCAACTCTTTCTTTCCTTTTTGGTTCTGCGCTGACACTAAAAGAGAGTTAGCCTTTCCTCTTGTCCTTGTAAATATTCCAAAGGGAAAGTGTTAAAGGTTTTGCATTGTGAAGATGCATTCACTTGGAAAGTAGCTTGCAAGGGGCTGGTTTAGCACAGTGAGCTGAACAGCTGGCCTGTAATGCAGAACAAGGCCAGCAGCACGTGTTCAATTCCCGTACCGGCCTCCCCGAACAGGCGCCGGAATGTGGCGACTAGGGGCTTTTCACATTAACTTAATTGAAGCCTACTTATGACAATAAACGATTATTATTACAATTTCCCCAACATATTTCACTGAGATTGGGGTCAGCGTAGAGAGACTGTAAACCCATTCGTTGGATATACATTTGGACCCAGACTTGGGAGCTAAAAGAATAAGTGGTCAAGACAATGAAATGAAAATCACCTGTTCGGGGAGGCTGGTACGGGAATGGATTCATTTGGGGGGGGAAAACACCCGATGCTCAGGTAGGGTTGGGTACTATGGAAGTTTGTGTGAATATGGGGCCAAGAGAGCCACTTTCATCCAAAACTATACTCTTACCACTTAGTTCTTCGGCACTCACTTGCTCATTGCAACAACTTTAGTCCAAAACATTCCAAAATGGCTTTGGAGGACATTGGGATTTGTCGCGGGATCTGGAGTTGTGCTTAATATCATTTCTGATTGGGGAGTAACGACACAGGATGTCCCATCACATCGTTAAATACGCAGAGTCCACAACGGGTGGACGCACATGGGGCTGGATTCTCCATCCCACTGCGACAGATTTCTGGTTCAGCACACGGGCGGGATGCTCCATTTCCCTGGCCAGTCAATGGGGTTCCCATTGTGAGGCAGCCCCACACTGTCGGGAAACCCCCGGGTTGCCAGCAAAATGGAGAATCCCGACAACGGAGAATCCAGCCCATGGTCTCCAAAAGGAGATGGATGTTTGAATGCCTTGCTCCAGGTAATGACAGTAAAATCAATGCAGTTTGACAAATGCAAATACTGGGCACGTTTGATACTTACATTCTAAACAGATCTTTAAGCTGCTTCTCTTTGACGTGAACAGTAACATTTCCAATCCACAACGATGCACAAGGCAGCCTGAGGGGGGGGAAATATAATGACAAGATAATTGGACAAGGCAACACTCCTCCCTCAACCACCGGCACCAAATACAGATGAACTGGTCACTCATCTGAATTGCGGAGTCTTGCCATGCACAAAATGGCTGCCACACTCGCCTGCACAAAACTGCTGTTTCACTTCAAAGTGCTTAGCGATGCAGGAACATTTTGAGTAAATACTAGTTTTTAAAAACATATATATATATTTCCCACTACCTCTTGCACAGTGCAATGAAACACAATCTGCAAAATCTCACTTGTCAATCTTTTAACCGACAAAGTTTCTAGAAAAAAAAAATCATTCTGCTGTAACAGGACCGACAATGAGGGAAGAGGTTGGTTTTTCCATATATGAGTCATGCCTTTGAACATGTATCCCATTGATGATGCTTGTTTACCATAATCTAACCCAAACACAGACTAATTCCTGAGTGTTAGAAATCGCTTGCAACATCCCCATTACTTTGAATAGCAGAAATGAAAGATGTGGAACCTGACTGTTGTGTGATATACTCTGGGACAACACAGGCTGCAACTCGATGCAGCTTTGACCAAAAGATACTCCAGACGTTGAAGTAAGTTCAATGTGATTTATTGAACCATTAGCACAGTTCTCTATGAGTTCGACTCTCCTGCTAATCTTGCTATAGTAACTCAGTCTAACTAACCAGTCTGCTCTAAGCCACGTGGTGAGTGTGATGCTTCTGATCTGCCCCTGTCCTACTCTCTAAGTGTCGCCTGTGGAAAGAGACAGAACATGTGTGCCCTGTCCTTATATATGGGTTTAGTAATGCCCCCTTGTGGTAGTGTCACTACTGGGTGTCTTGGCTGCCCATTGGTTGTGTCCTATTCTATGTGTTCATTAGCTGTATGTCTGCATGTCATGACGTCTCTGGTGCTCCCTCTAGTGTTTACTTAGTCAAACTGTATTTACATTAACCCCGTCTGTATTTACAGTGATGCATATCACCACACTGACCTCACCCATTGAACAGTTGCGTCTCAGAGACTGGGACAACTGGAATCTCTTCCATGGTCCTTCGCTTGGTTAGCTGATCTGAGCCAGAACTGCAACAATAAGGGTGATATCCTTCTCAAACCCCCAGTTGTCTTCACTACCTCTTCCTTCTTCGTCCTCAATAATACTTTTGTCACCTGCAGACTTGAACATTCCAACAGTCCCCCCCACATTCTAAACTGGAAGTCAACCCAAACTCTGCTGCCCTTGTCCTAACTTGCACCAAGTCTCATTTACCCATCACCCTTGTGCTTGCTGACCCGCACTGGTTACCGTTTAAGCAACGCCTGGGTCTTAAAATGGTCATCCAGCTGTGCAAACTCCTCCATAGCTTCTCCCACTCCCTCTTTCCATAACCACCTCCATCCCGAGGACCCTCCGAGATATCTGCGCTCATCCAACTCTGAACTCTCCAGCACCCCCAATTTTAAAAGCTCCGCCATTGGGTGGCCATGCCTTCAGCTGCCTGGTCCCGAAGCTCTGATATTCCCTCCCTAAACCTCCCCTCCATTCTGTCCTCATTAAAAACCCTCCTTAAAACCTACCTCTTTGACGAAATAAGCTTCTGGTCTCTTGCCCGAATATTGGGTTACGGGTTACGTGGGTTTAAGTAGGGTGATCATTGCTCGGCACAACATCGAGGGCCGAAGGGCCTGTTCTGTGCTGTACTGTTCTATGTTCTATGTTCTAACTCAAGACTGCACCACCACCTCCTCAAGGGCAATTAGGGATGGGCAACAAATGCTGGCAGAGCCAGCGACGCCCACATCTCATGAAAATTAATTTTTTTAAATCCCAAGCCAGTTCTTGAAATATGAAACTAGACACAAACACTGTTCTTAATAATGGGTTTATTTACAGAATGCAGCACCATATGTGCCTACATCCTGTTATATTACAATTAGTAATATCATTTGCTTACTGCCAGAATGGTCATATGCTTGATGTTCAGTAACACTCAAAGTCTTCAAATAAAGCAAATACTCTTTATTGAGTAACGATTATAAATTAACTGCGTTTGTTGACTCTTCTATAACTATAACTGTAGATTAGTTAAATAAGATTAAAAATAAAATATATAAAACGATGATTAACTGCACCTACACACTAAGCTATCTCTCTCTAACTCTGTTCAGTCGTCACTCCTAACACGAAGAGGCAGGAATTCTCTCTGAGTTTACCTTGTATACATCTATCTGGTGCTGCCATCTTGTGGTTATCTAGCACTTACTTGTAGATGTTAACCCTTTACACACCTTCAGATATGAATCATAGAATTTACAGTGTAGAAGGAGGCCATTCAGCCCATCGAGTCTGCACTGGCTCTTTGAAAGAGCACCCTACCCAAGAACATACCTCCACCCTATCCCCATCACCCAGTAACCCACCCAACACTAAGGGCGATTCTGGACACTAAGGGGCAATTTAGCATGGCAAATCCACCTAACCCGCACATCTTTGGACTGTGGGAGGAAACCGGAGCACCCGGAGGAAACCCACGCACACACGGGGAGAACGTACAGACTCCACACAGACAGTGACCCAAGGCGGGAATCGAACCTGGGACCCTGGAGCTGTGAAGCAATTGTGCTAACCACTATGCTACCGTGCTGCATATACAGATGACTACACATTCGACCTACCGGCCCTGTGACTCAGCAGCTCCTTTTCTCGGTGCTCTAGGTACTTAATCAAACAATGCCCTCCGCCTGCATATCTTAACAATATAACTAACATACCAATATGAAATTTAGACTTGAAAACACATTTAGATAAACTGGGGTCATTCTCCTCTGAGCAGAGAGTCTTCAGGGAAGGTTTAATGGAGGTGTACAGAACCTTGAAGGATTTTGATAGCATAAATACGGAGCAACTGTTTTCAGTGGCACCAGGATCAGTTACCACAAGAGACGGATTTAAATTGATCGGCAAAACCACCAGAGACACCAAGAAGAAAACAAAATTGTGCAGTGAGTTGTGAACTGGAATCAGCGAATGAAGAGGTGGTGGGAGCAGATTCAATAGGAACTTTCAGAAAAGGAACTGAATCTTTTTTTAAATTTATTTACGGGATGTGGGCGTCGCTGATTAGGCCAGCATTTATTGCCCATCCTTAGTTACCCTTGAGAAGGTGGCGGCGAGCTGGCTTCTTGAACCGCTGCAGTCCCTGCATCCAGGATTTTGACCCAGCAACAGCGAAGGAGCGGCCGATATATTTCCAAGTCAGAATGGTGAGCGACTTGGAGGGGAACCTCCAGGTGGTGGGGTTCCCAGGTATCTGCTGCCCTTGTCCTTCTAGATGGAATTGGTCGTAGGTTTGGAAGGTGTTGACGAAGGAGCCTCGACTTCCTGCAATGTTGTTGTCGAAGTTACACACGGCTGCCACTGTTCATCATTGGTGCAGGGATTGAATGTTTGTGGAAGGAGGAGCAATCAAGCGGGCTGTTTTGTCCTGGATGGTGTCGAGCTTCTTGAGCTGCACTCATCCAGGCAAGTGGAGAGCATTCCATTACACTCCTGACTTGTGTCTTGTAGATAGTGGACAGGCTTGGCTGGAAGGTGAGTTACTCACAGCAGGATTCCTCGCCTTTGACCTGCTCTGGTAGCCACATAACTTATATGGCTAGTCCAGTTGCTGGTCAATGGTAAGCCTAAAGAGTTGATAGTGGGGTATTCAGTGATGGTAATGCCATTGGATTTCAAGGGGAGATGGTTAGATCCCTTCTTATTGGAGATGGTCATTGCCTGGCACTAGTGTTGAGCAAATGTGACATGACATTTTTCAGCCCAAGTCTGGGTATTGTCCCTGTCTTGCTGCATTTGAACTGCTGCAGTATCTGCAGAGTCCTGATAGTGCTGAACATTGTGCAGTCATCAGCGAACATCAACACTTCTGACCTTATGATGGTATCATTGATGGGTTATCATGGTATCATTATGATGGGTCATTGATGAAGCAGCTGAAGATGGTTGGTCCGAGGACACTACCCTGAGGAACTCCTGCAGTGATATCCTGGAGGTGAGATGATTAACCTTCACAAAACACAACCATCTTCCTTTGTGCCAAGTATGACTCCAACCAGTGGAGAGCTTTACCCCTGATTCTTACTGACTCCAGTTTTGCGAGGACTCCTTGATGCAATAACCAGTCAAATGCTGCCTTGATATCAGCATTAAATACAAATAAATGTGTGCATAGTATTTGAAAAAGTATTTGAATGTGTTGTCACCAACTGCTGTTGTCCAAAAGAAATTTCATGACCTGAAATTGTTGAACTCAAGCGTTGAGACTATAATAATAATAATAATAATAATAATAATAATAATCACTTATTGTGGCGAGTAGGCTTCAATGAAGTTACTGTGAAAAGCCCCCTAGTCACCACATTCCGGCGCCCGTCCGGGGAGGCCGGTACGGGAATTGAACCCTTGTTCTGCATTACAAGCCAGCTGTTTAGCCCACAGTGCTAAACCAGCCCATGGCTGCCAAGTATCTCATTGGAAGATGAGGTGCTGTTCCTCAAGCTTAACTTGAGCTTCAGTGGAGCAGTGCTGGAGGCGGAGGATAGGGGGCGGTCAGGGTGAGAGTCGGGGGTGAGTTTTAAAATGGCAGACAGCTGGAAGCTTGGGGTCACATTGGCAGACCGAAGGGAAGGGTTGGAAACAAATCCAGTTGTAACTTGCAAAAGGAAATTCAATAACTACTGAAAAAGGAAATGTTTATTTATTTACTTAATACATTTAGAGCACCCAAATTCTTCTTTTTTCCCCAATTAGGAGGCATTTTGGCATCGCCAATCCACCTACCCAGCACATTTCTGGATTATAGAACATAGAACATAGAACAGTACAGCACAGAACAGGCCCTTCGGCCCTCGATGTTGTGCCGAGCAATGATCACCCTACTTAAACCCACGTAACCCGTATACCCGTAACCCAACAATCCCCCCATTAACCTTACACTACGGGCAATTTAGCATGGCCAATCCACCTAACCCGCACATCTTTGGACTGTGGGAGGAAACCGGAGCACCGGAGCACCCGGAGGAAACCTACGCACACACGGGGAGGACATGCAGACTCCACACAGACAGTGACCCAGCCGGGAATCGAACCTGGGACCCTGGAGCTGTGAAGCATTGATGCTAACCACCATGCTACCGTGAGGCCCCTAAATTGTGGGGATGAGACCCACGCAGACACGGGGAGAATGTGCAAACTCCACACGGACAGTGACCCGGGCCTGGGATCGAACCCGGGTCCTCGGCGCCGCGAGGCAGCAGTGCTAACCACTGCGCGCCCTGAGGAAATATTGATGGGGTTATCGGGCAAGAGCAGGGCAGTACATGGTAGCGCACTGGGAGGCACTGTTGCTTCACAGCTCCAGAGTCCCAGGTTCGATTCCTGGCTTGGGTCCCTGTCTGTGCGGAGTCTGCACGTTCACCCCGTGTCTGCGTGGGTTTCCTCCGGGTGCTCCGGTTTCCTCCCACAAGTCTCGAAAGGCGTGCTTGTTAGGCGAATTGGACATTCTGAATTCTCCCTCAGTGTACCCAAACAGGCGCCAGAATGTGGCGACCAGGGGATTTTCACAGTAACTTCATTGCAGTGTTAATGTCAGCCTACTTGTGACAATAAAGATTATTATATTGTAATAATATATATGGAACTGAGCTAAGTTCTTTCAGACAGACATCCCAGAAATCATGGGCCAGTCTATGTATATGCTCTTTTAGTCTTATTGTATCATATTTGCTTCAAAAGGTTGGTGTTCCACTGAAGGGACATTATAATTGGGCACTGAAATGAGAGGAACACCCAATTAATACTCCAATTCCTCACTGTTACCCAGCTCCCTCTAGGTGTGTGAACCAAATTGTTGAGGAAACATCGTGTGATGAATAAACCCATATTCTCGCACCAGAAAGAGCCACTCGGCAGGCATCTGTGGACCCAGCAGTAGCTTCAATAGACACATTCTGGGAGGGAAGGTTGGAGGGGTTGGGAGAGAAAAGAGCCTCAAAATTGACAAGCAGATTAAAAAGATTACTTTTTAAATTGCTGAGGTTTAATACCTGTGATCCTGTCTGCAGTCTAAATTCTCCCTACTGAACACCTAGTAATTGCTTGCAAGTGAGAGAAACGTGAGTATTTAAAGGTGAGTGTTGGCATAATTACACGCTTCTTTTAAATACTGACTAATCAGGACCCGTGCTTAAAAGCCAACACGTGTAGACTAAACAAGTGCTGTTCGCTACACTATTGTGATCAGGAAGGGGATAATTTATACAGTGTCATGAGAATGTCGCTTTAAGAAATGTTTGGCTGCTCATATTACTGCAGTGATGTCAGAGTGTAGGTGCAGCTGGGCTGTCTGTCAGCTTTTTACTTTCACTTTAGGCCGTTTGCTGCAGGGTGTGTTTTAGTTTCATTTTCAGTGTTGGAGCTGAAGCCAGACAGAGCAGGGGTACTGCTGTTCTCTCTGCCATGAAAAGACTATCTCTTGATCATTTGGTGAATTCAGAATTATAAATGTTCTCAGTAGTGAATGTAAACCTGATGTGCTTCTGTTAAAAAGGTGTTTCTTCTGTCTTCTGGATGTTGTTTGGGAAGTTATTAAGGATTACTTAGTGTTGTAGTCTTTGGGGGTTGTATTTGAATTCATAGTTGCTAAGATGTTCACTGTATTTTTTAAAAAGGTTAACTTGAGCTCATAGAATAAACATTGTTTTGCTTTAAAAAATACTTTTCCATTTCTGCTGTACCACACCTGTGGAGTGGGCTGTGTGCTCCCCATACCACAATCTAGTAAAAGTTGTGGGTCAGGTGAACTCCATGATACACTTTGGGGTTCTCTAAACCCTGGCCCATAACAACAGCCTCGATTTCTCCCCCCCAGCTCCTCAGTTTGGAGTGCTCTAATCCTCCATGAATAACCCAATAGCAAACCAGTGATAAGGCAAAATAAGAGGGGTGATTTATTTTATACACACACTCACACACACGCACACAGGTGTTTTGCAACATCCTCCCCTTTTGCACTCATCCAATAAAATAGGGGTAAGGGAAGGAAATGGATACACAGCAAGACCACAATAAAAATAAAAGTGTTATGGTTTTACATGAGTCCGGAATCAACAGTCCAATGATGCTAACTTCTGCAATCTGATCCATCTTTCCAGAAGCAAAACTCCCACAATGGAAGAAGGCACGTAGAGATGAATTAATCTTAATGGCATAGATCGAGAAATTCCAATGTTCTCAGTAGTTCAGAGTGTAGACAAGGGCCAAGCAATTTTAAACCCTGGACAGAGCTCTTTCTGCTGCTTCCTGTTAGATTGTAAATGGTAGACAGAGACGCATCGCTTGTCCAATACCCTGTTTCTCTTCTGAGGTAAAACAGTGACTGAAGTGAATAATCAACAGCTGCAGAATTAAAGGACATTCTTCTTTTTGCAACATTTATTTTACACCTCTGGCAGAGTGTGATGTTTGAAGTGAAACATTTGGGGCACGGTCTATTGGCTGCTTTGCGCCGGAACACCATCGTGGCGCGGCACAGCGTGACCTGTGGATGCCGAGAGATCCCACTTCCGAGATCGACCCAGCTCGGCAGGCCTCGCACAATCGAATGCAGGGTGGCACCCTGGCAGTGTGAGTCTGACACCCTGGCAGTGCCACCTGGGTGCCAACCTAGCACTGCCAAGGTGCACAGAACTTTAGACAGGGTTCATTGAAAGCAAGCGTGCAGGTACAACAAACAGTTAGGAAGGCAAATATTACGTTGGCTTTCATTGCAAGAGGACTTGAGTACAGGAGCAAGGCTTGTTTTTGTTGGAAAGACGGAGGTTGTGGGGGGACCTGACTGAGGTCTACAAAATTATGAGAGGTATGGACAGGGTGGATAGCAACAAGCTTTTTCCAGGATTGGGGGTGTCAATTACAAGGGGTCATGATTTCAACGTGAGAGGGGGAAAGTTTAAGGGAGATGTGCGTGGAAAGTTTTTTACGCAGAGGGTGGTGGGTGCCTGGAACGCTTTGCCAGCGGAGGTGGTAGAGGTGGGCGCGATAGCATCATTTAAGATGCATCTAGACAGATATATGAACGGGCGGGGAACAGAGGGAAGTAGACCTTGGAAAATAGGAGACAGGTTTAGATAAAGGATCTGGATCGGCGCAGGCTGGGAGGGCCGAAGGGCCTGTTCCTGTGCTGTAATTTTCTTTGTTCTTTGTCTTACTGTACAAGGCACTGGTGAGACCACACCTGGTGTATTGTATGTAGTGTTGGTCTCCTTATCCAAGAAAGGATACACTTCCCACAGAGGGAGTGCAGACTGATTCCTGGGATGACACGGTTGTTGTGTGAGGAGAGATTGGGTCGACTGGGCCTGTATTTTCTGGAATATAGAAGTAGAGGGGATCTCATTGAAAAGTATAACATTCTAGCAGGGTTGGACAGACAAGGGAGCAGGGATACTGCTGCCCTCTGGTCGGGAGGGTTCTAGAATAAGGGGTCACAGTCTCAGACTGTGGAGGCCAAGCCACTGAATGTAAGCAAATTACTGCGGATGCTGGAATCGCAAATGAAAGAGAAAACGCTGGAAAATCGCAGCAGGTCTGGCTGCATCTTTAGGGAGCGAAAGGAACTAACGTTTCGAGTCCAATGACAAGACCTTTAACAAAGAGTCATCGGACTCGAAACGTTAGCTATTTTCTCTCCCTCCAGATGCTGCCAGACTTGCTGAGATTTTCCAGCATTTTCTCTTTCCAGCCACTGAATGTATTTATCACAGAAACAGGAAATGGGAGCAGGAGGAGGTCATTCAGCCCATCAAGCCTGCTCCGCCATTCATTATGCAGCACGGTAGCACAGCGGGTAGCCCTGTTGCTTCACGGCGCCAGGGTCTCGGGTTCGATTCCCGCTTGGGTCACTGTCCGTGCGGAGCCTGCACGTTCTCCCCGTGTCTGCGTGGGTTTCCTCCGGATGATCCGGTTTCCTCCCACAAGTCCCGAAAGACGTGCTGTTAGGTGAACTGGATATTCTGAATTCTCCCTCTGTGTACCTGAACAGGTGCCGGAGTGTGGAGACTAGGAGCTTTTCACAGTAACTTCATTGCAGTGTTAATGTAAGCCTACTCGTGACAATAATAAAGATTATTATTATGATGATGATCATGGCTGATCATCCAACTCAATAGCCTAATCCCGCTTTTCCCCCCTATCCTTCGATCCCCTTCGCCCCAAGTGCTATATTTAGCTGTTTCTCGAATACATGCAATGTTCTGACCTCAGCTACCTCCTGTGATAACAAATTCCACAGGCCGACCACTCTCCGGGTGACAAAATATCTCCTCATCTCTGTCCGAAATGTTCTACCCCGTATCCTCAGCCTGTGACTCCCTGATTCTGGGCTCCCCCACCATTGGGAACATCCTTCCTGCATCAACCCTGTCTAGTCCTGTTAGAATTTTATAAATCTCTACGAGATGCCCTCTCATTCTTCTGAACTCCAGCGAATACAATCCTAACCTAGGATGAGATCATGCAGAAGAGTCACCAAGTGGTGTCAGCTCTTGATTGCTATCTAGGACACATAACAGGAGCAGGAGGAGGCCATTCGGCCCTTCTCTCCTCATATGACAGTCCCGCCATCCCTGGAATCACTCCTGTAAATCTTTGCTACACTCCCTCCAGAGCAAGTACATCCTTCCTCAGATAAGGAGACCAAAACTGCACACAATATTCCAGGTGTGTCCTCACCAAGGCCCTGTATAATTGCAGCAAGACATCCCTATTCTATACTCAAATCCTCTCACTATGAAGGCTAACATACCATTTCCCTTCTTCACCGCCTGCTGAACCTGCATGCTTACCTTCAGTGACTGTTGTACGAGGACACTCAGGTCTCCTCTCCTAATTTCTGGCCACTGAGATTAATAAGGAAATGGATAGATTTCTAGACTCTGAACCCGTCAATGGATATGGGGAGAGCACAGGATGTTGAGATAGAGGATCAGCCGTGATCATATTGAATGGTGGAGCAGACTCGAAGGGCCGAGTGGCCTCCTCCTGCTCCTATTATGTGTCCTAGATAGCAATCAAGAGCTGACACCACTTGGTGACTCTTCCGCATGATCTCATGCAGTCGAGTTGTAGCCAGTTATATTGGCCTCTACTGTGGTCCCAGCTGAGATGAACTAATTCAGTCCAAAGTTGACCTGGACCCAAGGCCTTTCCTTATCTTTGTGGTCTCTTCAGCTGTCAGCAAATGTGTACCGTTTGAAGCTTCCCCATCTAAGCAAGATTGTTGTCCCTCAGCTTACCAGGACCAGGCATCATCATTTTCGTGCTAGACAATTCATTTCATAGTTATCATAGAATTTACAGTGCAGAAGGAGGCCATTCGGCCCATCGAGTCTGCACCGGCTCTTGGAAAGAGCACCCCTACCCAAGGTCAACACCTCCACCCTATCCCCATAATCCCACCCAACACTAAGGGCAATTTTGGACACTAAGGGCAATTTATCACGGCCAATCCACCTAACCCGCACATCTTTGGACTGTGGGAGGAAACCGGAGCACCCGGAGGAAACCCACGCACACACGGGGAGGACGTGCAGACTCCGCACAGACAGTGACCCAAGCTGGAATCGAACCTGGGACCCTGGAGCCGTGAAGCAATTATGCTATCCACAATGCTACCGTGCTGCCCCTTTGACAGCTGAAGGAGCTGGCGAGGTGCTTCTATAGGTTCCTTGTAAAATAAACAACTCTCCCATTCCCAGCATGCTTCAGAGCGGTTAGTTGCAGCTCAGTGGGTGATATTTTCAATTAGCTTCGGGCCATCCGGAGGTCATAAAGGCGCTAAATAAAACCAAGACTATTTATCATTTTTCTCTCTGTGTGCAGTTAGATTGCTTTTAATTTTTTTTAAAAATAGTGCAGATTGTGTTCTTTCAGAGGCTGTGAGAGTTAGTCTCCAGGGTATGAGTGAATTATAATGGCTTTTGCTGCCACTTCAGATCCCATTACGTGAGAATCCACTACACAAACTAGCAAGATTCTTTTTTATTATTAAAGTGTCATTTCTTTGTCTGAGAAAATGAGGAAACAAGTGTAGTAGAAGGTTGAAACGTCCACTATAAACAAAGAATAATATAAAAGTCACTCAGTAATGCAGAACTTGATTATTACTGAAAAGAGAGAAAAACTGTGTTGCGGAAGCTTTTCATCTTGCACTCACCTGGAGAAATGCAAGAATACCAAATTTTGAATAATCACAACAGGTCGTATTACAGGAGAAGAGTGTGCTGATTGGTTGGCAAGACGACTCTGGCCAAAGCTTTGCCATGAAGAAAGCAATAGGAACTCTATAGGTTCCCCAAGCGCCCGGGTAATTCAAAAATGATGCTAGGCTTGAACCTGTTCCTTTTGTTTGCAGAGAATGGGTCCCTGTTATATAAACATTTAATCCTTACCTGTCATATCCACGAATGGGGACAGAGTCCCGTAGTGTGTGCGATTAGCCGGGGTTTCCTGCCGCTCGAAGCGCTGAGAAATACCACGCTATCTAATGCCCACGCTATCTAACGCCCACGCTATCTAACGCCCACGCTATCTAATGCCCACGCTATCTAACGCCCATTCAGGTAGATCGATGACCTCAGCAGGGAATTCATGGCTGAGGCCGCACTTACTCCCGATTTCTACACTGAGGAGCTTGCCATTTTAAAATGTGGTGTTTAGGAAAAAGTTCCCTCCCGATCCCATCGCAACAAGGCTGGGGACACATGTGGGTAATTGGCGAGGTACTGGAGGGGGCTGTTTCCTCCCTGGGACACTCCCACTATTCAAGTCGTACCATAGAATCATACAACACAGAAGTAGGCCATTCGGCCCGCTGTGCCCGCGCTAGGCCTTTGAGCATGAGCGAGTTGCCCTTTGCTCTTTTCCCATAGATCTACATTTTGTTTCGCAGAAGTATTTACCCAGTTCCTTTTTGGAAATCTGCTTCTGCCGCCCTTTCAGACAGGGCATTCCCAACCACAACAACTCTCCGTATGAAGAAAGTCCTCATCGCCACTCTGCCTCTTTTGCCAATGATCCTAAATCGGTTGCCTCTGGCTATGGACCCTCCTGCCACTGAAAACAGTTTCCCCTAATACATTCCTTCATCATTTTTAGCATTTCTATTACATCTCCCCTGACCTCCTTCTTGATGAACAACCTCCACTTCTCTAGTTTCTCAATTGGTCCCTTCCCCGTGATCTTACCCCAGTAAATCTCCACTGCACCCTCTCCCAAAATCTCGACAACAAATATCGTCGGTAAGCACTCAACCTTTACACTACTATAGAATCACAGAATTGTTACAACATAGAGGGCCATTTGGCCCATTTTATCTCTCTGCTAGTCCCAATCCTTGCCTGCTTCCTTTTACGTCTATGTTAATAATATAAAGGAGATCGTTCGTGCAAAATTGCCACGACACCCTCCTGCCAGTGGTGGGGCTATAGTGCGGGTTAATTACAGTGTGACGGGTTTACTTAGGCAGTTTCCATTATAAATGTGGAGATAGGAATTTATAATGGGAAATAAAAGGCAGGAATGCATGACTTCAAAACTGGTTAAGTTAATTATTCCACTGCACCTTGGGCCAGTTAAAGGCAGGACTTGACACAACACTTTTTGTGCACGATAACACAGGAGTACATATATTGTTGAAAATGAGAAGGGCAGAAAATAGGTGAGAGAGTCAGCACTTGCTAATGAGAACAATTGCTGGTCTTCATCAATTCCGTTAGGCCGCATTTTCTGCCACTGCAGTGCATGCACAGCTGCGCTGCGTGACGTTATTGTCAGTGACAGAGTAGGCAGCGGCCACGAGAGGAGATGCTTATCGAACAGTTTTCCCATGAATTTTAAAAGTATTTTAAGCAAATACAGACGGAGTACACCAGGCAAGATCCTGCCTCCAAACCAGTCAAGAAAAAGCTCACAAACAACACTCACCCCGCACTCCCAACACCGTCAGCCCTGGCATCGATACTGAACTTCAGCACCGTCCCCGCGGGCTTTTCCGTCACTGTGACGTGGTTCGTTTTCTGCTCGTTCATGTGCAGACGTGTCCCGGCGGCCATCTTGTATTGGCAGCAGCCACAGAGAGTGGGATTTTCAGGCTACCTTCCCCACCCCCCTCCCTGCAAAATGTTTTCCAGCGACAGAGGCAGCTCACCATTGGCCGCCGCTGAGATCTTCCAGTCCCGCCCACGTCTACGCGGGAAAGGACTGGAAAATCCTTCTTAAAAATAAATTTAGAACACCCAATTCTTTCCCCCCCCCAATTAGCATGGGCCAATCCACCTACCCTGGACATCTTTGGGTTGTGGGGGTGAGACCCAGGCAGACACCGGGAGAACGCGCAAAGACTGAAAAATCCCGCCCAGTGTTTCTGTTAGGCGAGAGAAAAACAAGTTGCCGTGCAAAAGAAAACACAGGAAAATATCGTGGAGATTCTCAAGATCATTCTGTGGGTTGCGGCAAGGAATTCCTCAGCTAGGGTCACCCTACTCTGAGACAGAAACTTTACAGAGAACAAAATACAGTGTAAAAAAAAACAATTTGAGTCGCAGGATCTCCAATAGCTCCAATCATAGTTATCTTGCCACAAAGTGACATTTTCTCGAGGTGGAATTTTCGTTGCTGATTTGAAGAGCATGAATGCTGTTTTATTATTTTTCCCTAACTTGTTTATGAATATTAATTTCACAAAGCGCTGCCAGGGTTTTAACATTCAATATTCACTGCTAAAAACTCACGCTCTCCCACTTGCAGAATGGAAATGCTCCTTCATTAATTTCTGGTAAGATGTAACTTACGGCTGGCTCAGTGTTCTGCCACAGAACTGTCGGATTGGTAAATGCAAAAGGGAGGCACAGCCGTGGCACTAAATGCCGAGATCAAACATCTCCCTTCTCCAAATATTCCTCGACAGTATTTGGGGTCAAGCCAGCTTCGTACGCATGATACCGCTTTCCCTCCACCCCCCCCAACAGGTCTCACTATGACACGACTACATGAGTCGGGAGGACTTGTATCCGCTGCGCTCCCCACCTCCCGCACCGCCACCTGGGGGTAGGTGGGAAGAGAGGAGGGGAGGTGCCATTCTGCAACCACCTTCAGCACGTCACCAACAACACCAGCCTGCATTTATATGGCACCTTTAACAGAGTAAAATACCCCCAAGGTGCTTCTCAGTAGTGTAAATCGGACAGAACTTGGCAATCGAGCCACCTGAGGAGATATTGGGACTAGTAGCCAAATACTTGGACAAAGAGATAGGTTTTAAGGAGCATCTTACGAAGGCCAAAGAGAGGCAGGGGGTCGGCGAAGAGAATTCCAGAGCAAAGTGCCTCAAAACGTGTTGGCAGAAGAAGACAGAGTCAGAGGAATGGAAGGAACTCGAGTGGTTATAGGGCTGGAGGAGATTAGAGAGATAGGGAGGGGCAAGATCACGGAGGGATTTGAAACCAAGAATGAGAATTTTAAGAATCAAGGCATAACTGGACTGGGGGCCAATGTAGATCAGGGAGAACAGGGGTGATAGTTGAATGGAACTTGGTATTTGTTAGGACTGGGACAGCAGAGCATTGGGCATTAATTGCCCACTTAAGGGCCCTCCGACTGGCATCTGGGCAGGAAGGCCACCCACAAGCCTTTGCACCTAGTGGTAATTTGGGGGCGCGTGAGCAGGTGGCGCTGGGAGGCAGGGATCAGCAGGGTGCCCTTCTAGCATCCTCCCACCTGACCAAATTGGTCCAGCTGCATTGGAACCCATCTCCAGGGGAGGGGCATTAAGTTCCACCCAAAGTGCTTCCACATCAGTGTAGTCTTCATGTAATTAGGTTTTTTTAAATTTCCTTATGGTACGTGGGCAGTAGTGACTGGACCAACATTCATTGGCCATCCCTAATTGCCCTTGAACTGGGCAACAATTTGCTAGGTCATTTCGGAGGGCATTTAAGAGTGAACCACAATGCTGTGGGTCTGGAGTCACATGTAGGCCAGACCGGGTAAAGACGGCAGATTTCCTTCCCTAAAGGACATTCGTGAACCAGATGGTTTCTTGGTCACTGTTAAGACTTTGTTTTTGTTTTATTGAATTCAAATCTGTTATGA
The DNA here is from genome assembly GCF_902713615.1 of Scyliorhinus canicula. Classification (NCBI taxonomy): domain Eukaryota; kingdom Metazoa; phylum Chordata; class Chondrichthyes; order Carcharhiniformes; family Scyliorhinidae; genus Scyliorhinus; species Scyliorhinus canicula. The sequence continues at coordinate 9,288,923 of NC_052161.1, forward strand.
TGGGATGCCCAGAGCATTAATTACCCTGGGTTTCTGGATGACCAGTCCAGTGCTAGTACCACTAAGACATTGCCTCCCAGAAAGATCCCTCAGAGGGCAGGGTGCTCAGCTGTGACCCAGTTGGTAGCAGACTCGTCCCTAAATCACAAAGTTCTTGGTTCAACTTGCACTCCGGGGCTTGAGCAGAATAAAATCAAGTCTGACGTTTCAGTGCAGTACTCCCAGTGTCTGCGTGGGTCTCACCCCCACCACCCTAAAAGATGCGCAGGGTGGGTGAATCGGCCACGTTAAATTGCCCCTTAATTGGAAAAGAAAAAGAATTGGCTACTCTACATTAAAACAAATTCCATTGCAGCACTGAGGGAGTGTTTCACCCACAGAAGAAATGCTCGCGGTTTATAGATGTTGATCTGTGACCCCCGACACAGACAATGTTGGAAGCGAGGAGCTGGACTGCCAGTCAGCCTGGCCTGGGCATTGGGAAAAAGTTCCAGCTCTTCTTCAAATATTTCCGCAGCATCTTTGACATACTCCTGAATTAGTCAGCAGGCCTCAATTTGGCCTTTTCACCACAGGTTCAGCATTTCTGACAATGTGGCGCTCCCTCGGTACTGCCCCCTGCAGTGTCAGCCTAGATAGTCCGCTCAAATCTTAAGACCGAGGTTTACACTCGCAACCCTCCAATCTCAGGTGAGAACTCGGCTGACGTTGTGACCCGTCTACCCACCCTCCACACACACAGCAGACACGCAAGAGTACACAAGGTACCTACTCAGTCTGATCCTCGATGATAGGAAAATTGATTAAAAATAAATGGTCCTCTTCCTCCGGCATCTCCAAGGTCCCCAGATGTGACTCCTGAACTGTGGAAATGGAAAGGATACAGATTATGAATGAATAGCCCATGTCCACCATCGCTCAGTAAAATCACAAATGGAGCAACAACAGACTCAAAAATCAATCCGAGATTACAGAAGGAGATCAAAGTGGTTTTTTTTTCTTATATTCATTCTTTGAGTGTTGTTATGTCCTTGCATTAATTCCTATTCGCTCTAGAGAAGCTCTGATCTATTAAAGTATTCACCGAAAGTAACGTCATAGACCATAGAACACACCGTGCAGAAGGAGGCCATTCGGCCCATCAAGTTTGCACCGACCCACTTAAGCCCTCACTTCCACCCTATCCCCGTAACCCAATAACCCCTCCTAACCTTTTTAGACACTAAGGGGCAATTTAGCATGGCCAATCCACCTAACCTGCACGTCTTTGGATGTCATAAGTCCTCGCGTGTGAAACAGTGAAGGAGGAACACAGAATCGTAGAATTTACAGTGCAGAAGGAGACCATTCAGCCTATCGAGTCTGCACCGGTACTTGGAAAGAGCACCCGACTTGAGCCCACATCTCCACCCTATACTCGTAACCCAGTAACCCCACCTAACCTTTTGGACACTAAGGGGCAATTTAGCACGGCCAATCCACCAAACTTGCACACCTTTGGACTGTGGGAGGAAACCAGAGGACCCGGAGGAAACCCACACAGACACGGGGGGAACGTGGACACTCCACACAGACAGTCACCCGAGGCCAGGATTGAACCCAGCGGCCCTGGAGCTGTGAGGCAGCAGTGCTAACCACTGTGCCATATAAGAGATCACACAATGTAAATAAAGCTCCATTGTTTTAAACCATCATACTCCCGTGTATCACATCTCCAAATACAACAGATGTGAACGGCAAGGGGGGTAATGTAGGTCAGCTTTAACATATCCTCCAGAAGGGGATGGTAAACTGCCTTCTTGAACCGCTACAGTACGTGTGGTATGGCCACATCCCCAGTGCTGTTAGGATAGGGAGTTTAATCCAGCAACACTGTTTTATGTTAAAGGCAGAAAGGTGGGTTCCTTGGGAAGGAACTCACAGACAATGGTGCTCCCGTGAACCCAATTTCTTTGGCCCTTCTCGGTGGTGAGAGTTTGGAGTTGGGAGATACTACCAAAGAAATGACGATCCAATTTAATTTCACCTGCATGACTGTCATGAGAATGTCACTTTAAGAAATGTTTGAATGCTCATGTTCCTGCAGTGATGTCAGAGTGTGGGTGGGGCTGAGCTCTGGCTCTGCTTTTTAGTTTCACTTTGAGAAAAGCTTGGGTGTGTGTGTGTTTTTTGGTTTCATTTTCAATGTTGGGGCTGAAGCCAGACAAAGCAGGTGTACTGCTGTTCTCTCTGCCATGAAAAGACTATCTCTTGATCATTTGGGGAATTCAGAATTATAAATGTTTTCAGTAGTGAATATAAACCTGATGTGCTTCTGTTAAAAGGTGTTTCTTTTGTCTTCTGGATGTTGTTTGGGAAGTTATTAAGGATTACTTAGTGTTGTATTCTTTGGGGGTTGTATTTGAATTGATGGTTGCTGAGATAGTCACTGTATGTTTTAAAAAGGTTAACTTCAGTTCATAGAATAAGCATTGTTTTGCTTTAAAAAATACTTTTCCATTTCTGCTGTACCACACCTGTAGAGTGGGCCTTGTGCTCCCCATACCACAATCTATTAAAAGTTGTGGGTCAGGTGAACTATGATACACTTTGGGGTTCTGTAAACCCTGGCCCATAACAATGACATAGTGTTAGATTTTGATTTATTGTCATATATACCGAAGTACAGTGAAAAGTATTTTTCTGCGGCCAAGGGAACATACACAGTAGTTTCATGGGAATGCCACTTTAAGAAATGTTTGTCTTCTCAAGTGGCTGCAGTGATATCATTGCGTGGGTGGAGCTGGGCTCTGGCTCTGCTTTTTACTTTCACTTCGAGCTGGAAGCTGTTTTTGGCTATGAGTTTTAGTTTTGTTTTCAGTTGGAGAGCTGCATTCAAACCAAGGAGGTGTATTTTGGTCTCTCTCTGCATGCTAAAGAATGTCTCCAAATCACTTGATGATTTCAAAGTAATACCTGTTTCTGTAAGGAATACAAACCTACTGTCTTTGTTAAAGACGATCTTTGACTTATGGATGTTGTTAGGAAAGTCACAAAGGGTTACCTATAGAGTATTATATCTTTGGGGGGGAGTATCAGTGTTGGTAGTTGATAAGATGTTTACTGTGTGTTTACAAAATCTTAAATGGATTCATAGAATAAACATTGTTTTTGTTTAAAATACTTTAGTTCTTTGTTACATCACACCTGTAGAGTGGGCCCTTGTGCTCCCCATACCAAAATCTATTAAATGTTGTGGGTCAGGTGAACTCCATGATATACTTTGGTATTCTCTAAACCCTGGCCCATAATAGTAGACAAGAAGAATAATTGACAGAGTACATTGACAACTGGTACATCGACAATAGTGATTGGTTACAGTGCAGAACAAGAGCCAAACAAAGCAAATACATAAGAGCAGCAGAGGGCGTCGTAAATAGTGTTCTTACAGGGAACAGATCAGTCTGAGGGAGAGTCGTTGAGGAGTCTAGTAGCTGTGGGGAAGAAGCTGCTCCTATGTCTGGATGTGCGGTCTTCAGACTTCTGTATCTTCTGCCTGATGGAAGGGTCTGGAAGAAGGCAAAGCCTGGGTGGGAGGGGTCTCTGACAATGCTGTCTGTCTTCACGAGGCAGCTGGAGGTGTATACAGAATCAATGGGAGGGTGGCAAGCTTGTGTGAAGCGTTGGGCTGAGTTCAACACACTCTGCGGTTTCTTGCGATCTTGGGCCGAGCAGTTGCCATACCAAGCTGGATTGCAGCTGGATAGGATGCTCTCTATCGCACATCAAGTTTGAGAGAGTTGATGCAGACATGCTGAATTGCATTAGTTTCCGTAGGAAGTAGAGACGTTGTTGGGCTTTCTTGACTGTTGCATCAACGTGAGTGGACCAGGACAGACTGTTGGTGATGGTGACCCCCAGGAACTTAAAGCTATCGGCCATCTCCACTTTGGAGCCATTGATGCAGACGGGAGTGTGTGTCGTGCTACACTTCCTGAAGTCGGTGATCAGTTCCTTGGTCTTTCGGACATTTAGAGAGAGGTTGTTTTCGGTACACCATGCAACCAAGTGATCTATCTCCCTTCTGTAGTCTGATTCGCCGTTGAAGGAGTGCCTCCACTTTCTCGAGCACTGGCTTTGTTTTGTTGCGAACTCTTTTGCATTTCAAACTTGCAGTAAACAAACGTTAGGGTCTGGTGGACCTGCGCGGCTCCAATGGAATGGGGACCTTCTGATCTGCATGTTTTATGATTGATTTTCCACCCCCTGTTTCCTGGTGGCAGGAAATATAAACAAGGCAAAGTGGCACCAACTGGTTAGTTACAGTGACTGCTGCCTGAAACTGCCACACTGGTGGGAAAGTGCCCCGTAACTTGATCTCAAAAGCGATATGAAAGGAGCCGCAGCAAGATTGAAAGGTGCAAGGGCAATGAGAGATGAATCGAGTGGTTAGATGATGCTGCAACTTGGCTTTTCAAAGCCTGAGAATTGAACCAGGAAGAGCAAACTGAGTGAGATATAGAGTAGTTATTGGTCTTGGTAAAGGAGGGGTCACAGTCTCAAGTCATTGCGCTTTAATCTAGGAGCATCAGACTGCACCATGCTGGACAGGTACAGTGTGACGAGCACCCACTTCTCCTCAGGGAGCTCCACAGCAGAAGTCAACAGCACTGACTCACCAGCTTTGAGCCACCTTATTATCTGTTAATTGCCAGCTGCCGCGATTGAAGATGGACAGCAGGTCAACTTAGCATCAAGGCTACCAATTCTAGTTTGGCGTATTTTGGGATATTTCATCATGCGACCTCCAGCCTCCTCCTTCTCAGGCAGTCCCTCGGGATTGAGGATGACTCTAGTTCAATGGGCTCCGCGATGGCTGATAAGTCCAATTCACGATCCTCGGACGCTTTCACATACGGGGCAAGCAGTGCTTGAAGGATTGGGTAGCTGCACTCCCTCCAATGCACTCTCTCCAATGCCTCAACTTCACCTCCACACGCTCCAAAGTCTCTCGATGTGTTCAGTACTTTACCAAATGAATCTTCTCCAATTTGGGCGGTCACCATGGATGTTTGACCTCTTCAGGAACGCTTTGAGGACATCCTGTTGTCCTCCTGGGAATCTCCTGCCAGAATCATGTTCCGAGGGGAGTAATTGCTTCAGGAATCTGCTGCCGGGCACACGAATACCCAACGGAGCTGGATTTCAGCGATTAGCGGCTCGATGCTGAGCATGTTGGCTTGGGAGAGGACGCTGCTTTTGAACCAACTTTCTTGCCCACTGGATTTGGAGGATCTTGCAACGTCATCACCAGTGGGACTTTTGAGACGCCAGATGTAGGTTCTATAAATCTCCAGCTTCCAAACGCCCTAACATTCAAGGGGCAGCACGGTAGCATTGTGGATAGCACAATCGCTTCACAGCTCCAGGGTCCCAGGTTCGATTCCGGCTTGGGTCACTGTCTGTGCGGTATCCTCCCCGTGTTTGCGTGGGTTTCCTCCGGGTGCTCCGGTTTCCTCCCACAGTCCAAAGATGTGCAGGTTAGGTGGATTGGCCATGATAAATTGCCCTTAGTGTCCAAAATTGCCCTTAGGTGTTGGGTGGGGTTACTGGGTTATGGGGATAGGGTGGAGGTGTTGACCTTGGGTAGGGTGCTCTTTCCAGGAGCCGGTGCAGACTCGATGGGCCGAATGGCCTCCTTCTGCACTGTAAATTCTATGTAATTCCCACCATTGCGTTCCCGACTTATCCACCCTAGCAACACATTGCCTTCCCAATGGGAAAGAAAAGAGACTCATCGTTTCCAGGTTTGATGGTTCTTGGCTGATAAGTCCAATAAATGTGCTTTCCTCCGTCTCCAATATTATTATATAACTGATAAACAAGTATTCCAAAAAATCATCCGCACAGGTGATTAATCTTTAATGCCTGCAGACTCCAAAATAACTCTGCAGGATTGACAACTCTTAAATAGCAACCACTCAACCAAGAGCAGGGGAGAAGGAGAGGGAAAAGGTGACAGAGAAATGGAGAATAAAACAGCCATTGCCATTTTGAGAATGTTACTATTGCATTTCGGAAGCCCTTCCTCAGCTTGTTCTCTGGCCTAATAATTTAGAACCGGCTGGACAAAACTATTGGCAAGTCAGGAACACTTACAATTTAATACTATGCGAGAGTCCAGTGCAGCCTCGACAGTTTGATGTTGCTGTAATGCCATTAAGCTTTGTTGCTGGGTAAAACCCATGTTCTGAAACAAATGTTAAAAGAGCTTCCCTTAAACAGAGGCAACTTCACACAGTTCAATCAACATTTCTCTGTTTGTTACTGTTGTTAAATTTGGAAAGGAATACTTGGGACTGGCTTGCACATTTAGTTAACAAATCAGGGCAAGATAGATGGGAATAAAATAGGCATACTGTGCAGAAGATGTTATCACCTTCAGGCATGATAGGGGCAGCACGGTAGCATTGTGGATAGCACAATCGCTTCTCAGCTCCAGGGTCCCCGGTTCGATTCCAGCTTGGGTCACTGTCTGTGCGGAGTCTGCACATCCTCCCCGTGTGTGCGTGGGTTTCCTCCGGGTACTCCGGTTTCCTCCCACAGTCCAAAGATGTGCGAGTTAGGTGGATTGGCCATGATAAATTGCCCTTAGTGTCCAAAATTGCCCTTAGTGTTGGGTGGGGTTACTGGGTTATGGGGATAGGGTGGAGTTGTTGACCTTGGGTAGGGTGCTCTTTCCGAGACCCGGTGCAGACTCGATGGGCTGAATGGCCTCATTCTGCACTGTAAATTCTATGATTCTATGAACCAGGGGCCATGAATAAGGAATTCAAGAAAAGGCACTCGTGAGAATATAAAACTCACTACCACATGGAGCTGAATAGTATAGACGCATTCCAGGGGAAGTTAAATAAACATGAGGGAGACAGGAACAGAAGGTTACGCTGATAGGGGGAGGTAAAAAGGGAGGGGCCTCAGGTGCAATATAAACATCGGCCTGCATCTTTATTGGCTGTTCCCATGATGTAAGTTTGTAAAGTCCTTTTCATTCCCCTGGTTGCAAACATCCTACAGTGACTTCACTTGGGGAGGTTTCAAATCTATATCCCAATGTGCCATACAGCAATAAACTGCCCTAACATCAGTGTGAAGTAGCCAGTGTCGCCCTGGGAGGGTAGAGGATGGCCAACATGGGAAACAGGGAAATTGGTGTAAGTGTAGCACAGGGACTCTCCAAAGGTTTGTGCTGAGGTACACTTGGGTCAGAGAAATGCAGGTGTGTCCTACGGAACTATTAGCCTGGAATCAGTCAAGGAGTTGCCCTGGGACTATTTGTGTCTGGTGGTATTGGGTGATATCCAATTATCAATATTCACTCAGCACATAGATTACCGGAAAATAATAAACTAAAACTGGATTTTTTTTTAAAATACACCATTCCACAAAAGGGAGAAATGACCAGTTAGTGTGCAGCTGTCACACGGTAAGAAATAAATAACCAATCAAAGCACAACTCAACAGGAAAACCCTGAATTCTGGTACTTGGCCACAGAACTACCTTCACCATGAAATGTTCTGCCCAGTATTTTGTACAATCAATCATTCCGGTTAATTTGTGCTCGAAGTTGACAATAAGCTATTCGTTCCAGTCACTGAACTGAGAAAATTGCCTGTCTCACATTTTTGTTTTTTTAAATATATTTGATTCTCCTCCTTTTTCACATTTTCTCCCAAATTTACACCCAACAATAAACAATAATCAGTAACGAATGTAATGTCAATCCCCATATCAATAACAACGATCCCATCCCAAACCCCAGACATTAGGCCTGCATGTTAACATAAACAAATGACAAAAAGGAATCAGGAATCACCCATAGTCGCCATTAACACACACCGCCCCCCCTCCCCCCCAACTCTCCCAGCCCCCAACCCCCCCCAATGTTCGATGTGATCCAATTCTCGAAAATGCATAATGAATAACGCACATGAATTGTAGAACCCCTCCATCCTTCCCCTCAGTTCAAATTTGACCTTCTCAAGCGTTAAGAATTCCAGCAGGTCCCCCCGCCACACCAGGGCACAGGGTGGAGAGGTTGATCTCCAACCTAACAGGATCCGCCTTCGGGCGATCAACGAGGCGAAGGCTACAACATCTGCCTCCGCGCGCGTTTCCAATTCCAGCTGGTCCGACACCCTGAATATGGCCTCCCGAGGGCCCGGGTCCAGTATCACGTACACCACATCAGAGATTACCCTAAACTCCTCCTTCCAGTAATCCTCCAGCTTTGGACAGGACCAAAATATATGAATGTGGTTTGCGGGGCCTCCTCCGCAACGTTCACGCACATCTCTACCCCCTCAAAGCGCCGGCTCATCCTTGCCCTTGTAAGGTGTGCTCTATACACCACCTTCAGCTGCATCAGCCCCAACCTCGCACTCAAGTTCACCCTTTGGAGCACCTCACATCAGAACCCATCCTCCATACCCTCTCCCAACTCTTCCTCCCACTTTGCCTTGATCCCTTCTGGCGGCGCCTTCTCCTCCTCCAAAATAGCCCCGCAAACCGCCGATACTACCCCCTTCTCCAGTCTACCTGTTGTCAGCACCTCCTCCAGCAATGTGCAAGCCGGCTCTACTGGGAAGCTCTGTATTCTGCAACCACATTTTAGCATGGCCATTCCATCTAATATTTTTCTTATTTGTGCAAGGTCATGGCTGTGGCCATAGGTACTCCATAAATGCTCTCCAAGGAGCTATCTGGTGTCCAGAGTTTTGAACTATTGACGTAACAACATTAAATGGGGAATGTTGATACTTTAAGAAGGATACGCAGACTTTCCAGAGAAAATACTGAGGAGAATGGTGGCGAGGAGGAGGAACCTCAGCCTCGTGGACAGATTGGAAAAGTTGGCCCTGTGCTCCTTATAGAAGGTTGCGGGGAGATTTCAGGGAGGTGTTCAAAGTCATGAGTGGTCTGAATAGAGAGAAACTGCTCCCATTGATGGAAGGGTTAAGTACCAGAGGACAACAATTGAAGGTGGCTATCAAAAGAAGCAGTGGTAACACAAGGGGATAAACTGTTTTATGCAGTGAATGATTGGGATCTGGAATGCACGGCCTGAGTGGGGGTGGAGGCAGCTTCTATTGTGGCTTTGCAGAAGGAACTGGATTAGCACCCCGAGAGAAGTATTTGCAGGGTTACGGGGAAAGAGCGAGTGGAGCAGAAATTCCACTTGCTGTAAATGTCATGTAATTATTATTGGGCGGCACAGTAGCACAGTGGGTAGCACTGTTGCTTCACAGCGCCAGGGCCCTGGGCTCGATTCCGGGTTTGGGTCACTGTCTGTGCGGAGTCTGCACGTTTTCCCCATGTCTGCGTGGGTTTCCTCTGGGTGCTCCGACTTCCTCCCACAAGTCCAGAAAGACGTGCTTGTTAGGTGAATTGGATATTCTGAATTCTCCCTCAGTGTAACCCGAACAGGCGCCAGGGTGTAGCGACTATGGGGTTCTCATTGCAGTGTTAATGTAAGCTTATTTGTGACACTGATAAGGATTATTATTATTGTAGTTTTTTGCTTGAAGGGAGACTGGTTATTGAGGCTTTTTTGTCTTACGCTCATCAGAATGTCAAATTTCAAATGTTCACATCAATTTTGCGATTGTTTGAAGTTTGGCATTCTTGCATTTGACCTGGTGAGTGCAAGACAAAAAGCTTCAGTAACATGTCTCTTTTCAGCAAGGTTCGAGTTCTGTACTACCAAGCCACCAGTTTTTCAGTTCTTTCTCTATTTGTGAAAGTGAACCACAAGAGGAAACTTTAACTGTAAACCGTACAATTAAGTAAGTAAGGTTAAGGAAGAACACTTGAGAATGTGCTCATCCCAGACACACATCCAACGTATCGACTTTATAACACATCAAAGATACGATAAAGGCATTGCATGAGCAAAACTCCAATCATTCTTTCTAAAGTTAGCAAAGATGTGAATAAAAATATCTCCTTTACCATCAGCCTCAACATACGGACTTTGAAAAGCTCGTTAACAGCATCATCGCAGTCTTTGTCCAACCGCAACACCATTTCAAGTGCGGATTCTGCCTCAGCGTACCTCTGCGGAAAGACGTGTTCAACGTTAACTTTCTCCGTTTTTTCTCTCAAATAAACCAAGTTTATTCTAAACATTTCTGCCCCTTTTACTTCCGTTCTTGATCTCTAGCATCAAATGTGATGTCAAAGCCAGGCTTTTTTGACAGATCGAAACGACAACAGGCATTTATACAGCACCTTTAACGTAGTAAGAACACTTCGCGAGTGCATTATCAAACACCATTTGACACGATTGCCAATTTCCTGAATTCACTTCACTGGTACTTTGTCTAAATGGCTGTCCCTCGTCAGCCAGCGAACGCAGACAGATTATTCCGTCGACGGAGAGACATTCCACCTCAGGCAGATGTCTCAATTTGTGTAGTCGGAGAGATCACTATGTAGCGAGCTGATTAAGGAAGCCTACCTGATATCCTCCAATCTATTCTGGCAACCCTGTGGACAATTGTAGTCTTCCTCTGACCCACCACCATCCTTGCTGTGAATGGACACCGAGGACGAAGGGGAGTGATCATGGAACTCCAGCACAGGAGGCCATTCCTCCCATCGATTCCATGTCAGCTCTCTCGAAGAGCAAGTCAGTTTGTCTCACTCCCCTGCTCTTTCCATGTCTCCCTGCAATTTTTGCTCCTTCAAGTGTTTACCCGATTCATTTTTTAAGGATATTACTGAATTGGCATCCACCACACTACCAGACAGTACATTCCAGAAGATCATAAGACATAGGAGCAGAATTAGGCCACTCGGCCCATCGAGTCTGCTCCGCCATTCAATCATGGCTGATATTTTCTCATCCCTATTCTCCTGCCTTCTCCCCATAACCCCTGATCCCCTTATTGATAAAAAAAAACCTATCTATCTCTGTCTTAAAGACACTCAGTGATTTGGCCTCCACAGCCTTCTTCTGCAAAGAGTTCCACAGATTCACCACCCTCTGGCTGAAGAAATTCCTCCTCATCTCTGTTTTAAAGGATCGCCCATTTAGTCTGAGATGGTGTCCTCTGGTTCTAGTTTTTCCTACAAGTGGAAACATCCTCTCCATGTCCACTCTATCCAGTCCTCATAGTGTGCTGTAAGTTTCAATACCCTCTCATCCTTCTAAACTCCAATGAGTACAGACCCAGGGTCCTCAAACATTCCTCATACGACAAGTTCTTCATTCCAGGGATCATTCTTATGAACCTCATCTGGATCCTTTCCAAGGCCAGCACATCCTTCCTTAGATACGGGGTCCAAAACTGCTCACAATACTCCAAATGGGACCTTATACAGCCTCAGAAGTACATCCCTGGTCTTGTATTCTAGCCCTCTTGACATGAATGCGAACATTGCATTTGCCTTCTTAACTGCCGACTGACCTGCACATTAACCTTAAGAGAATCGTGAACAAGGACTCCCAAGTCCCTTTGTGCTTCTGATTTCCGAAGCATTCCCCCATTTAGAAAATAGTCCATGCCTAAATTCCTCCTTCCAAAATGCATAACCTCACACTTTTCCACATTGTATTCCATTTGCCACTTCATTGCCCACTCTCCTAGCTTCTCCAAATCATTCTGCAGCCCCCTTGCTTCCTCAATTCTACCTGTCCCTCTACAGATCTTTGTATCATCTGCAAACTTAGCAACAGTGCCTTCAGTACCTTCTTCCAGAGCATTAATGAATATTGTGAAAAGTTGTGGTCCCAGCACAGAGCCCTGAGGCACACCACTAGTCACCGGCTGCCATCCTGAAAAAGACCAATTTATCCCCACTCTCTGCCTTCTGCCAGTCAGCCAATCCTCTATTCATGCCAGGACCTTACCCTGAACACCATGAGCTCTTAACTTATTTAACAGTCTCCTATGTGGCACCTTGTCAAAGGCCTTCTAGAAATCTAAATAAATCACGTCCACTGGTTCTCCTTTGTCTAACTTCCTTGTTACCTCCTCAAAGAACTCTAACAGATTTATCAGACACGACCTCCCTTTGACAAAGCCGTGCTGACTCCGTTCTATTTTACCATGCACTTCCAAGTGCTTCGCGATCTCATAAGACCATAAGACATAGGAGCGGAAGTAAGGCCATTCGGCCCATCGAGTCCACTCCACCATTCAATCATGGTTGATTTCAACTCCATTTACCCGCTCTCTCCCCATAGCCCTTAATTCCTCGAGAAATCAAGAATTTATCAATTTCTGTCTTAAAGACATTCAATGTCCCGGCCTCCACCGCCCTCTTTAATAACTGACTCTAAAACATTACCAATGACCAAAGTCAGGCTAACCGGCCTATAATTTCCCATCTTCTGCCTCCCTCCCTTCTTAAACAGTGGTGTTACATTAGCCACATTCCAGTCCTCTGGGATCCGGAAAGATCATCACTAATGCCTCCACAATTTCATCAGCTACCTCTTTTAGGACTCAGGGGTGTAGTCCATCCGGTCCAGGTGACTGCAGTGGATCAATACTGCCAAAACCTGCAGTGGATCAATACACTGCCAAAACCTGCAGTGGATCAATACACTGCCAATACCTGCAGGGGATCAATACACTGCCGATACCTGCAGGGGATCAATACACTGCCAAAACCTGCAGTGGATCAATACACTGCCGAAACCTGCAGTGGATCAATACACTACCGATACCTGCAGGGGATCAATACACTACCGATATCTACAGTGGATCAATACACTGCCAAAACCTGCAGTGGATCAATACACTGCCGAAACCTGCAGTGGATCAATACACTGCCGATACCTGCACTGGATCAATACACTGCCGATACCTGCGGTGGATCAATACACTGCCAAAACCTGCAGTGGATCAATAAAATGCCAGAACCTGCAGGGGATCAATACACTGCCAAAACCTGCAGGGGATCCATACACTGCCGAAACCTGCAGGGGATCAATACACTGCCAAAACCTGCAGTGGATCAATACACTGTCGATACCTGCAGGGGATCAATACACTGCCGATACCTGCAGGGGATCAATACACTGCCAAAACCTGCAGTGGATCAATACACTGCCGAAACCTGCAGTGGATCAATACACTGCGAAACCTGCAGTGGATCAATACACTGCCAGAACCTGCAGTGTATCAATACACTGCCAATACCTGCAGGGGATCAATACACTGCCGATACCTGCAGGGGATCAATACACTGCCAAAACCTGCAGTGGATCAATACACTGCCGAAACCTGCAGTGGATCAATACACTGCCGAAACCTGCAGTGGATCAATACACTACCGATACCTGCAGGGGATCAATACACTACCGATATCTACAGTGGATCAATACACTGCCAAAACCTGCAGTGGATCAATACACTGCCAAAACCTGCAGTGGATCAATACACTGCCGAAACCTGCAGTGGATCAATACACTGCCGATACCTGCAGTGGATCAATACACTGCCGATACCTGCAGTGGATCAATACACTGCCAAAACCTGCAGTGGATCAATACACTGCCGATACCTGCAGTGGATCAATCCACTGCCAAAACCTGCAGTGGATCAATACACTGCCGAAACCTGCAGCGGATCAATACACTGCGAAACCTGCAGTGGATCAATGCACTGCCAATATCTGCAGTGGATCAATACACTGCCAGAACCTGCAGTTGATCAAAACACTGCCGATACCTGCAGTGGATCAATACACTGCCGAAACCTGCAGGGGATCAATACACTGGCAAAATCTGCAGTGGATCAATACACTGCCAAAACCTGCAGTGGATCAATACACTACAGATACCTGCAGGGGATCAATACACTGGCAAAACCTGCAGTGGATCAATACACTGCCAAAACCTGCAGTGGATCAATACACTACCGATACCTGCAGGGGATCAATACACTGCCAAAACCTGCAGTGGATCAATACACTACCGATACCTGCAGGGGATCAATACACTGCCAAAACCTGCAGGGGATCTATACACTGCGAAACCTGCAGTGGATCAATACACTGCCGATACCTGCAGGGGATCAATACACTGCCAAAACCTGCAGTGGATCAATACACTGCCAAAACCTGCAGTGGATCAATAAAATGCCAAAACCTGCAGGGGATCAATACACTGCCAGAACCTGCAGTGGATCAAAACACTGCCGATACCTGCAGTGGATCAATACACTGCCGAAACCTGCAGGGGATCAATACACTGGCAAAATCTGCAGTGGATCAATACACTGCCAAAACCTGCAGTGGATCAATACACTGCCAAAACCTGCAGTGGATCAATACACTGCCAAAACCTGCAGTGGATCAATACACTGCCAAAACCTGCAGTGGATCAATAAAATGCCAAAACCTGCAGTGGATCAATAAAATGCCAGAACCTGCAGGGGATCAATACACTGCCAAAACCTGCAGGGCATCTATACACTGCGAAACCTGCAGTGGATCAATAAAATGCCAGAACCTGCAGTGGATCAATAAAATGCCAGACCCTGCAGGGGATCAATACACTGCCAAAACCTGCAGGGGATCAATACACTGCCAAAACCTGCAGTGGATCAATAAAATGCCAAAACCTGCAGGGGATCAATACACTGCCAGAACCTGCAGTGGATCAAAACACTGCCGATACCTGCAGTGGATCAATACACTGCCGAAACCTGCAGGGGATCAATACACTGGCAAAATCTGCAGTGGATCAATACACTGCCAAAACCTGCAGTGGATCAATACACTGCCAAAACCTGCAGTGGATCAATACACTGCCAAAACCTGCAGTGGATCAATACACTGCCAAAACCTGCAGTGGATCAATAAAATGCCAAAACCTGCAGTGGATCAATAAAATGCCAGAACCTGCAGGGGATCAATACACTGCCAAAACCTGCAGGGCATCTATACACTGCGAAACCTGCAGTGGATCAATAAAATGCCAGAACCTGCAGTGGATCAATACACTGCCGAAACCTGCACTGGATCAATGCACTGCCAAAACCCGCAGTGGATCAATGCACTGCCAAAACCTGCAGTGGATCAATACACTGCCGATACCTGCAGTGGATCAATACACTGCCAAAACCTGCAGTGGATCAATACACTGCCAATACGTGTAGTGGATCAATACACTGCCGAAACCTGCAGTGGATCAATACACTGCCAATACGTGTAGTGGATCAATACACTGCCAATACGTGTAGTGGATCAATACACTCACCTTTATTCCTAGTAGCGCTCTTCCCTTTCTGAAGTAGCCTTTCGGCCAGTCAGCAGCAAGCCTGATGGAGGTTTCAGCATCTTCTAGTGCAAGGCTATACTTCCGAAGTCTGTCATAGCAATAGGATCGATTTCCAAAATACCTGCACACACAAGAAGATTGTTTTAAAAATTAGTTCATAGAGAAATCTTTAGCATTGGAAATTTAGGTTGGCAACTGAGAAAAGGTGCCTCAGAAGACACCTTTCTGGAGAATTCAAGATTCCAAGGTGTGCTGATATTTGAAAATATTTTTGGCCTGATCTCACACGATAACAGGGTTACAACAACGGGAGACAATGCTGGAAATACTCAGTAGGTCAGCCGGTGGTGTAGTGGCAATGTCACTTGACTAGAAATCCAGAGCCCCAGGCTAATGTTCTGGCGACACAGGTTCTAATCCCACCTCTGCAGATAAATAATCTGGAATTATAAACTAGTTTCGGTAATGTGGACCATGAAA
Source organism: Scyliorhinus canicula (assembly GCF_902713615.1). NCBI lineage: Eukaryota > Metazoa > Chordata > Chondrichthyes > Carcharhiniformes > Scyliorhinidae > Scyliorhinus > Scyliorhinus canicula. Next base: position 9,304,678 of record NC_052161.1, read on the forward strand.
TTGTCATGGGCCAGGGTTTAGAAACTACAAAGTGTATTCTGGAGGTCACCTGACCTATAACTTTTATGTTGAATTTAGCTAGGATGAGCACAAGAACCTTTCACTTCAGGTGTGATTCAACAGACTCCCTGTGCACTTTAAATCGACATAAACTTTATTCTAAGAATTTACCATTTATATAAACACGCAGCTAGAATTTCTATCAATTACAAACATAAAGACACCACCCAGCTACAGTAAGCTATGTATAACACTTAATGAATTCCCTCTTAACTGTTCCAATTCAAAAACAAAATCCCAAAACCCCTTTTATCAAGTGCGTGGCCCAGCTTTCTGCATTCTCACTTGAATGAGACCGGCTTTCCCTGAATATATCTTCAAAGCCACCAACAAGGTGATTTTTACTGGAACAGATATTTAATTTGACTGGGCAAAACACTTCTTTCTCCTGTTTGTAGTCCACAACAGCCAAAACTCAAAGTGAAATCAAAAACCTCACAGCCAGTGCTCAGCTCCACCCACACAATGACATAATTGAAGTCATGTGATAAGACAAAAACTTTTCTCAAAAGGTAAACTCACATGATAGTTATAAAAACCCATCTGGGTCACTAACGCCCTTCAGGGAAGGAAATCTGCCTTCTTTACACTCATCTGGCCTACATGTGACTCCAAATCCACCACATTGCGTTTGACCCGAACTGCCCCCTGAAATGGCTGAGGAGGACAATTGGTTCAGGGACAATTAGGGATGGGCGGCAAATGCCATGAAAGAATTTTTAAAATGATATTATCCATTGACCGGTGTTAGCAGAACCTATGGACAGTTGGCGCTCACATCAAATACATACACATGCAAAATCAAATTAAAATGATATGTCACAGGCCCAGGTGAGATGCATCCAAAAAAGAGTGGAAATTCCAGACACCCCTTCCAATCCTCCTTAGGTACAGGGGGGATGGACTTTTGCACTTACGACCAAAATAGGGGTGGAATGATAAACTCAGCAAGCACAGGCCTGCCAGGTTAACACTGGTGGGGGGGAAAAGATTGAGAAAAGATAACCTTTAACCAAACAGTCACTTGGAAATGTGCGAGTTCACTAAGGAAAAGATAGTTAAACGCAAATTGTGTTTAACTAATTTGATTGACGTTTTTGCTGAGGCGGCAGGATTGATGATAGTCACGCAGTGACTCTGGTGTATACAGACTTCCAAAAGGCATTTGACAAAGTGCCACATGGGGGGCTTGCGAGCAAAGCTGAAGTCCACGGAATGAGAGAGACTTGGCAACACGTATACGAGTAGGCTGCGTAACAGGCAACAAAGGTGAACAGGTGTTTCTCAGGCTGGAGGAAGGCGGGGTTTCCCAGGAGTTGGTAAGAGGGCCTCCCCTTTTCTCGATCAATATCAATGGCCTAGACTATAGGGCAGAACTTCAACATTTCCAGATGGCTCACAATTTAAAAGTATCATGAACCTAGAGGAGGCTAGTGATAGACTTCAAGAGGACATAGACAGGCTGGTGGAATGGACAGACATGTACGTGACAGATGGAATTCAAATCAGAGGATGACGAAGTGATACATTTTGGTAGGAGGAATGAAGAGAGGCAATATAAAACAAGACCTCCCTTTCACTTCAAACTAAAGATTAAGAGCATAAATTAAGCTCGAACGCATTAGGATCTGGTCAGATCCTGCCGACACCTGCTTCAATTTGGAGTCGGGTGGGTCTCAATACCAGATTTACACAAGTTCCTCATCAGAACAGAGTGGAAACAGACATGTCGAGACTAAACCTGGAGTCTGGCTGCTCCCCATGCGAGTTCTTCCCCATCTGGAGGTTTTAAAAGAGTCTCTCAAACTATCCCCACAAGTAGAGAGACCTCAGAAATCACATCTGCAAATAATTTCTACAATTCTACAGCCAGCAGCAGAATTATTTATTGGTAGTAATGGGAATTACAGTAGCACCAGTCTATTCATCCCTATAACATGCCATTAACCACTGGAAGAGCACCATATCTCACACTTTATATCTGCCTCTATCACCCCACAGCAAACACGGCAACTTCAAACGATTGACCCTCCACAGTGATCAGCCTCCGATGCGGAATGTTCAGAGAATAACCAGCAAGAGCAGGAAACATGAAGTTTCTTGGAAAGCTCTTGATTTATTCACTTGCATTCCTCAAAGGTTATGTCATGAGGACCGAAGAGGAGTTAATTAAACAGAAGCCTCACTACGGATGACAGGTGGCCATTTATTTCAAAGCCCAAAGCGGTGTAAATACACTGCGATATCCTTGCGACAGCTGTTTCTCTCAGCCTCCTCCTTTTCTCTTGCTCCGTCTATCTCCAGTTTTTTCTTCTCTGTCGCTCTATCAAATAATGCTTTAGCCAGTGTTCCTCTCAGCTTTGCTCTCTTGTTCCTCTACTCTGATGTGGCACCATCCCGCACGTTCTTCTTCAAGATTCATCATGCCATCGCCAAACCAAACTCATTCACTCCCCGGAGCTCGGAAGTGCAGAATCCCTTACCTCCCTCAGTTGCCCCTTCGGGTCCTACAAGCATTTAAACCCCAAGCTCGGTCGTCTCCCGCCCTGCTAATTTTCTATTGATCCTACCAACAATTTCAACTGCAAGGTTTTCCTGTAGTCCAGACAAGGTCCTTCCCCCGACTTTCTCAAATAGAATGGAGAGCACCCAAGTCTGTACATGGGGAACCTCATTTATATTTATGGGGCTGGTTTAGCACAGTGGGCTAAACAGCTGGCTTGTAATGCAGAACAAGGCCAGCGGCGCGGGTTCAATTATCGTACCGGCCTCCCCGAACAGGCGGCGGAATGTGGTGACTCGGCGCTTTTCACAGTAACTTCATTGAAGCCTACTTGTGACAATAAGCCATTTTTATTATATTTCATCATCGTAGGAAATAACATAGTGATATTCCCCATTGGCCTGGTCACTCCCATTAGCAAAGTGTGGAAGGAAAATATACAACAGTTCATAACTATCATGAGTCACTGGACTAGGATCAGCAGAAGGCTGTGATCGGGACTGTATGAGAATCCCAACAATTTACAATTTATAAGACTGAGGACAGACTAAACACGGGCCAATACGTATCTTTTATGGTGAAACAAACTTTAATTTAATCGCAACATTAACCATATTAACAACAATTAAGTAGCTTTACAATTAACAGTTAAACAGCTCTCAAATAAAAGGGGAAAACCCTTTAACTCACTATCTACACCTGCCACTGTATATCCCAATTAAGCAACGCAATACAGTTCAATTGCCACTTATCAATAAAGTTACCAATCAGGATTTCTTGCTTCTTTATGCAGACTTTTGGAGAGACCCCCTTTCAGGAGCAACCTGAAAATCCTTCTGTCTTGTCAGACATTTCTGTTAACTTGAAATCCTATAGTAGACTGCCAAACTACAGACAGACCTGGCTCCTCCCTGCATCCCAAGCATTAGGCATCCTCCAGTCTCCACCCACTAAGATGTCCCATGACCTACTTAGCTAGGACCAAACACAATGAGGCTCCAGAAAAATGACAAGTTATTTATTTAACCTTTACTACTGAACTAGTTTATTTTAAGCTACAAACTGTGTCACTGTGCATCAGTGGTGGAGGGAGTAAATGTTTACGGTGATGGGTGGGGTGCTGCTCAAGCTCTGTTCAGGATGCTGTTGAACCTAAGTGTTGTTGGAGTTCCACTCATCCAGGCAAACAGAGAGTTTTCCATCACACTCTATTTGTATCTTGCAGATGGTGGACAGTTTTGGGGGAGTCAGGAGGTTGGTTGCATGCTCTAGAATTCCTAACCACTGATCTGCTCTTGTAGCCATAGTAAAAGTTAAAGTCACCAGAGTCCCTGATGACCATAGGCTGCTTTCCCCTTTGAGGGGGGAGAGCTGACTGGTGATGATTTAACTTGACGATCACCTAGCATTGCTGCCTCAGGGCGCCGAGTTCGATCCCCGCTCTGGGTCACTGTCCGTGTGGAGTTTGCACATTCTCCCCGTGTTTGCATGGGTTTCGCCCCCACAACCCAAAAGATGTGTAGGCTAGATGGACTCGCCACACTAAATTGCCCCTTAATTCGGAAAAAAAAGAATTGGGTACTCTAAACTTATTTTTAGAAAGACAACAACAACGGAGGGAGGGAGGGAGCGGTCGAAGGTGACAGAAAGGGAGAAAGAGGGGGAGAGAAGTGGACGGAAAGGAGAGAAGACGAAAATGTGAAGGAAGGGGTGAAAAGAGAGAGTGGGAAAGAGAAATGGAGAGATGAGTAGGGGAGAGACCTTCACCTGAGGAAGGAGCTGCGCTCCGAAAGCTAGTGATTGGAAACAAACCTGTTGGACTTTAACCTGGTGTTGGAAGACTTCTTACTGGGGGAGAGAGGAATGGGGAGAAAGACCCAAAGGAAGAGGGTGAGAAAGGGAAATGAAAGAGAGAGAGACAGTGAGATTGAAAGAACTCGGATTGGGCAAGTGCAGGAGAGGATGCAGCAAGCGGAAAAGCAACTTGGAACCAAAAGAAGCCTCACTGATCCTTAAATAGCTAAACCCCCAAACCCAGACAGGGGGAAACAGGGCAGACAGCATAGGAGCCAACCCGTAAAAATAAATTGGGTACTCTAAATTTATTTTTTAACATTTTTTAAAACTTGAGGATCACCAGGTCATCTACCTGGGGGTTGATCGGAAATTATTCACTCTTACCTCGATTTAATTTACAGCCAGAGAAGGAGCTGAAATTATTAAGTGTCTTCACTATGCCGTTGATGGAGGGAAATGGATCTGTTATGTACAAAGACAGGTAATCTGCATAAAGAGATACCTGATGTTCCACACTCTCCCGATTAATACTCCTTCATTGATCAGAAACTCTCAAAGCCACAGAGAGGCTCAGGGTGAATAAAAGTGGAGAGGGTGGGCAGCCCTATATAGTGCCCCTATTCATAAGAACATAAGAACTAGGAGGAGGAGTCAGCCATCTGGCCCCTCGAGCCTGCTCCGCCACTCAATGAGATCGTGGCTGATCTTTTTTGGACTCAGCTCCACTTTCCGGCCCGAACACCATAACCCTTAATCCCTTTATTCTTCAAAAAACTACCTATCTTTAACTTGAAAACATTTAATGACAGAGCCTCAACTGCTTCACTGGGCAAGGAATTCCATACATTCACAACCCTTTGGGTGAAGAAGTTCCTCCTAAACTCATTCCTAAATCTTATTTTGAGGCTATGCCCCCTAGTTCTGCTTTCACCTGCCAGTGGAAACAACCTGCCTGCAACTAACCTATCTATTCCCTTCATAATTTTATATGTTTCTATAAGATCCCCCCCTCATCCTTCTAAATTCAAGGGGAAGTAATCTGAATATGAGGTATTCACATGAATGTTGGCAGTAGGGGATTGTATAACAAACTAATCCATGAGACAAATGTTTGACCAAAGCTAAATCTTCTCAGTATCTCAAACAAATGGTCTCACTTCTACCCTGTTGAAAGCTTTCTCTGTGTGTCGAGATACTGTCACCTCTGCCTCGGGTGCAGGAGAGAGAGAGTATAACATTCAAAAAATGACGTCTGGTAGCTGATAACTGACGGTCCTTTACAAAGCCTGTTTGGTCCTCTGGAATTATGCTTGGAAGGCAAGGTTCCAACCAGGGCGCCAGAAGCTTAGCAAGCAGCTTAACATCTGCGTTCAAGAGCGAGATGGGTCTGTTTGAACCACACTGGGTCGGATCTTTGTCCCTCTTAAGGAGCAATGAAATAGAGTAAAGGTTGGAGACAATGAACCATGGGATAGGACGTCATTAAAAGTGTCCAATAACACAGTTGTGGGTTGTTCCGAATATTTGTTATAAAACTCGACCGGAGTTACCAGCCTGCATAAGACCAATGCATATTCAAATCTCGCCAGGACGTATCGGGGAGTCCAACTCACCACTCTCGACTGTTACGACCGATGGGATGAGCAGGCTATCCAGGAAAGCAGCCATTGATTGATTGGTCTTCCGGAGGCTCAGATTTATACAGGTCCCAGTTGAAGGATAAAAAAACCGCATTGACCTGGAGTGGGGTGGAATCGAGGTTACACCCCCCCCCCCCCCCCCCCCAGATTGAGTATCTAGGGCAGGGGTGGGCAAACTTTTCCATGCAAGGGCCACATTCAGAAATTCACAATTTTAAAGGGCCGCATAGTATATTAAGTAAAATAATTACTGCACCCGGTTATGATTCTGGACGCCTCATATAGAACATAGAACAGTACAGCACAGACCAGGCCCTTCGGCCCTCGATGTTGTGCCGAGCAATGATCACCCTACTCAAGTCAACGTATCCACCCTATACCAGTAAGTAACCCAACAGCACCACCCCCCCCATTAACCTTAAAAAAAATGTTTTAATTTTTTTTTTTTTAATTTTTTTTTTAATGACTTGGTGGGCCGCATAAAGACCTTTGGCGGGCCGCATGCGGCCCGCGGGCCGTAGTTTGCCCACCCCTGATCTAGGGGATCTCACGGGAGGTTGTTTGGGTTTATGTTAATGTGCTAAAAGATGACTGGCCTTCTCCCCATATTAAGACCATAAGACATAGGGGTGGAAGTAAGGCCATTCGGCCCATCAAGTCCACTCCACAGTGGACACATACTTTCGTAGAAAGTATCCCTGGAGCTCTGCAGCAAACGCACAGCTTTATTGGTGATCAGTAGTTCAAACTGGGTCCGCAACTTTTGTCCGCTTGCATATAATTCCAGAGTGAATCAAGAGAGTATTGGTGATCTATCTCTGAAATAGTGCCCACCAGCCTCTGCTGTTCTAATTTCTTCATCTTTAGCACATGTGCGCAACAGGGAATAATATCCCCCCTGAGGACAGCCAATGTGGAAGGGGAGATGGGGTCAGACCTATTTACTACTGGCCGACAAAGTAGAGTTCAACCTTCAGGGTGGATGTTGAGTGGGGCCGGACTCCAGCAACAGGTTGACAAAGTATGGTCAGAGATTACAATTGCTGAGTGCTCAGCCGCCGCCCCCGACGGGAGGGGACCCTTACCCAGAATTCAAAAATCAATGCGAGAGTACACGTGGTGAATAGGAGAGAAAAAGGAGAAAAGGATGTAAAAAACGCCAGGGGTCCCTACCCCTCCTATCTGAGCCATGACGTATGTAACTTAGAGCGCCACGAGAGCGCCTGAAAGTCGCGGCAAATGGTAATGATGCAATGAAAAAGCATAGGCATTGATGAGGAGCGAACAGAAGAAATTCTTCATATATAACTACGGTCAACAAGGGTACATCTGTACAACAGACATGAAAAGTTCCACACAATGAGCCATAGATTAAATTAAATGGAGCCCAAATTGTGCTTCTAAACAAATGAGCTTACCTCATACAGCAAGCCGAACAAAAAGTATTTTTCACAGAATCTTCCACGAAGGTGGGCTGGATAGATAGTCACAGAATTGACTCCACTCCTATACAGGGATGGTTTCACCTTGTTAAAGGGGCCCTTTTCTTCGCCAGGTCTGCACTCATGTCCTGGTATAATCTGATAGACTGGCCCCTCCCATGTAAAATCCCGGTGCACACTTGGCCATCGGAGTATCAGCTCTTTAAAGCTGTGAAACCTTGCGATTATTGCACGAGTAGGAGCATCAGAGCGAGGCTTGGGTCGAAGCGAACGGCAAGCCTGGTCCAATTCCGGGGTTGGGGAGGCGGAAGAGTAGATTCTCACCCATCCTTTTGTGAGACGGGCCTGAGAAATACTGAGTAAGGGTGCAGCCTTCAATCCCCACCGCCAACCCCACAAGACAAACATTTTGCCTCCTGGATCTGTTCTCCGGATCGTTCAGCTTGGATGTTGTAAGACTCTAAGACATAGGAGAAGAATTAGGCCATTCGGCCCATCGAGTCTGCTCTGCCATTCAATCATGGCTGATATGTTTTCTCATCCCCATTCTCCTGCCTTCTCCCCATAACCCCCGATCCCCTTATTAATCCAATGAGAACAGACCCAGGGTCCTCAACCACTCGTCATAAGAGGAGGCTCGAAGGGCTGAATGGCCTCCTCCTGCTTCAATTTTCTATATTTCTTAACTGTTTCCACTGGGAGGAAAGAAGAGGATTTAATGGATTGGAGAGAATTGCCGAGAAAAGCCATTGGCACCATGTTGCAATCTGCCTTAAGGGTGAGGGGAGCAGATTCAATAGAAACTGTCAGAAGGGGAATTGGGGAAATACTTGAAAATGAGGAGTGCAGGGCGACAAAGGACAATCAGGGAGAGTGAGACTAATTGGGCCAGAACAAGCACCAGGGGTCGAGGGGTTCCTTCCTGTCCTATGCGGTTCTATCTTCAGAGATTGTCAGACTGTGCGAGTAATCACTCCAGAAAAAATATAAACACATTTCTGCTGTGCAGACAAAGTGAGAATCAATCACGTTTATCCCGAAGATTAGTTATTGGAAGAATGCTCCCTGCATTAAAAACATTTCAGTCTTTATTTCAGGTGGGACGAATTTGGCCTTCACTCTTGGCTGATGAATGGCGATGTTATGACAAAAGAGAGCAGACACGATCAAAAAGAATTCCATCAGTTGTACACTTGGCGGGCGGTGGGGGGGCAATGTTTACGCTTTGTGGTCCGTGATTTAAATTCCATTTTGTCACATTGCATAAATTTAGCAGCTCATCCTCTGCAATACATTTAATTCTTGGTGTGTTGGCGTTGCAAAGGGGAGGAACTCTTTGGCTTGGCATCTCCACCTCGCGGTCGGAAGGTTACGGGTTCAAACCCTGCTTCGGACAGTCCCAGCGAGCAAAGGACGGAGGGTCCCAGGCCCTCCCCCAAAAAAAAGAGATACCAAGAGTTGGAAGAAGGACATTCGGAAATGTGTGCCCTACCCACAAGGTGTGGCCAGTTTGCAGGCAGGGACAAACGGACAGGTGACACGTCTCTCACAGGCGCATGGCCGGTTACACGGGGAAGAAGAGCAGGTGACACAAGATCGAAGATTTTCTTTACCGAATGCGGGAAGGGAGAAGCAGTTTAGGTGTGTTGGTAGAATTACCAATTGTGTGAAAGAATATTTTGAAGACTTGCTGCAAATATAAATACAACTTGCAATTTCAGTGTGATCGAATCTTTCAGCCTGCATGTTCTCCCCATGTCTACGTGGGTTTCCTCCCACAGTCCAAAGACGTGCAGGTTGGGTGGATTTGCCATGCTAAATTGCCCCTTAGTGTCCAAAAAGGTTAGGAGGGGTTAATGGGTTACAGGGATAGGGTGGAAGCGAGGGCTTAAGTGGATTGGTGCAGACTCAATGGGCCGAATTGCCTCCTTCTGTACTGTATGTTCTATGTTCTTCTGTATTGTTGAAAAAAAGAGACATGCTGTTGAAGCTTTCAGCATTGCACTCATCAGGTCAGCTGCACTAGTGCCAAATTTCAAAGGGAGCGACAATTTATCCGGCATGAGGAAATGGGGCCGATTGGCCTGCAGATAGGACGCACATTGCACTGGCTGGTTGCAACTCATTGGCCAGCAATGATGCAGCAAGCAGCACAGCTGCAGCACCGAGACCCCACACACTGTCCATTCCAGTATTGCACCCATAGTCTGCACCATTAAGATAGGGGTTGGTCATTCGTATGTTTACCGTTTGTGGGTCATTGCTGTGTGTAAAGCTGACGTTACATTTGTGTATAGAACTGTGACTGCACATCAGGAGAAAGTCACTGAGTGCAAAAGCAATTTGGATGTTCCTGAAGACACGAGAAAGGGCAATATAAATTGCGATGGTACATTATTACATGTACCCAATTTAGTACTGCACAGAGCAAAAGCAATTTAATGACAAAAGATAATAAATTTTACACAAAATTTACCCAAGGCTAATGAAATGTTTGAGGTTAAAAATTCAATGCATCAACCATTTTTTCCAAGATATTAAACTGTACCCACACACACCACCTACACAGAATAAGTGAAAGCTTCTGGCCTCAGTCATTTGAAATGAAATGAAATGAAACGAAAAATGAAATGAAAATCGCTTATTGTCACGAGTAGGCTTCAATGAAGTTACTGTGAAAAGCCCCTAGTCGCCACATTCTGGCGCCTGTTCGGGGAGGCTGTTACGGGAATCGAACCGTGCTGCTGGCCTGCTTGGTCTGCTTTCAAAGCCAGCGATTTAGCCCAGTGTGCTAAACCAGCCCCTGTGTTGCTGTGTTCTGTGCGTCAGAAGACTGGCTGTTCAACAATTTCACTGGCATAAGTGTGACAATCATTAAAGGGGAGTCAAAGATGAGGCAGGCCATTCAGCAGGGTCTGGTGGCAACATCTTTAAGTTGGAAGGTCTCTGGTTCATGTTCCCACTCCAGCGGCTCGACAACACAATCCAAGGCAACATTGTGTTGTGTACCAAGGGAGTGCTGCACCGTCGGAAACGTTGTGAAATGTGGAGCTTTTTCAAGGAACAGCTACTGCGTGTCCTTGATAAGTATGTACCTGTCAGGCAAGGAGGAAGTTGTCGAACAAGGGAACCGTGGTTTACTAAGGAAGTTGAAGCACTTGTCAAGAGGAAGAAGAAGGCTTATGTTAGGGTGAGACATGAAGGCTCAGTTAGGGCACTTGAGAGTTACAAGTTAGCCAGGAAGGACCTAAAGGGAGAGTTAAGAAGAGCGAGGAGAAGACACGAAAAGTCGTTGGTGGATAGGATCAAGGAAAACCCTAAGGCTTTCTATAGGTATATCAGGAACAAAAGAATGACTAGAGTAAGATTAGGGCCAATCAAGATAGTAATGGAAAGTCGTGTGTGGAATCAGAGGAGATAGGGGAAGCGTTAAATGGATATTTTTCGTCAGTGTTTACACTGGAGAAAGACAATGTTGTCGCGGAGAATACTCAGGTTCAGTCAACCAGGCTAGATGGAATTGAGGTTCACAAGGAGGCGGTGTTAGCAATTTTGGAAAGTGTAAAAATAGACAAGTCCCCTGGGCCAGATAGGATTTATCCTAGGATTCTCTGGGAAGCCAGGGAGGAGATTGCAGAGCCTTTGTCCTTGATCTTTATGTCGTCTTTGTCGACAGGAATAGTGCCAGAAGACTGGAGGATAGCAAATGTTGTCCCCTTGTTCAAGAAGGGGAGTAGAGACAACCCTGGTAATTATAGACCTGTGAGCCTTACTTCGTTTGTGGGGTAAAATGTTGGAAAAGGTTATAAGAGATAGGGTTTATAATCATCTTGAAAAGAACAAGTTGATTAGCGATAGTCAACACGGTTTTGTGAAGGGTAGGTCATGCCTCACAAACCTTATTGAGTTTTTTGAGAAGGTGACCAAACAAGTGGATGAGGGTAAAGCAGTTGATGTGGTGTATATGGATTTCAGTAAGGCGTTTGATAAGGTTCCCCACGGTAGGCTATTGCAGAAAATATGGAAGTATGGGATTGTAGGTGATTTAGCGGTTTGAATCAGTAATTGGCTAGCTGAAAGAAGACAGAGGGTGGTGGTTGATGGCAAATGTTCATCCTGGAGTTCAGTTACTAGTGGTGTACCGTAAGGATCTGTTTTGGGGCCACTGCTGTTTGTCATTTTTATAAATGACCTGGAAGAGGTGTAACAGGAATGCAGAGTACTGGGTTTATGGCAAGATTCTTGGTAGTGTAGATGAACAGAGAGATCTCGGCATCCAGGTACATAAATCCCTGAAAGTTGCCACCCAGATTAATAGGGCTGTTAAGAAGGCATATGGTGTGCTAGCCTTTATCAGTAGGGGGATTGAGTTTCGGAGCCACAAGGTCATGCTGCAGCTGTACATAACTCTGGTGCGGCCGCTCCTTGAGTACTGCGTGCAGTTCTGGTCACCACATTATAGGAAGGATGTGGAAGCTTTGGAAAGGGTTCAGAGGAGATTTACTAGGATGTTGCCTGGTATGGAGGGAAGGTCTTACGAGGAAAGGCTCAGGGACTTGAGGTTGTTTTCATTAGAGAGGAGAAGGCTGAGACGTAACTTAATAGAGACATATAGGATAGTCAGAGGGTTAGATAGGGTGGACAGTGAGAGTCTCTTTCCTCGGATGGTGATCACCAACACGAGGGGACATAGCTTTAAATTGAGGGGTGGTAGATATAGGACAGGTGTCAGAGGCAGTTTCTTTACTCAGAGAGTAGTAGGGGTGTGGAATGCCCTGCCTGCAACAGTAGTAGACTCGCCAACTTTAAGGGCATTTAAGTGGTCACTGGATAGACATATGGATGAAAATGGAATAGTGTAGGTCAGATAGGCTTCAGATGGTTTCACAGGTCGGCGCAACATCGAGGGCCGAAGGGCCCGTACTGCGCTGTAATGTTCTATGTTGTTTTTGGAGTGAGGCAGAAAATGGAGATTGGCTTCCTCGGGCTCATGTGAAAGGTCCCAAGGGGGGGGGGGGGGGGGGGGTGCCACAAGACTATTAATCCAGTGATCCCAAGTAACGCTCTGGGGACTCTGGTTCGATTCCCACCTAGGCAGATGGGTGGGATTTGAATTCAAAAAAGATCTGGAATTAAGCCTATTGATGGCCACCAAATTGTTGCCGATTGTTCTAAAACAACACCCAGCTGGTTTTGCTAATGCCCTTTCGGGGAGGAAATCTGCCAAGCTTACTTGGTCTAACCTACATGTGACTCTAGACACACAGCAATTGGTTGACTCACAAATGCCATCAGTTCAAGGGCAATTAAGGGTGGGTAATAAATGCCGGCCTCTAGTCAGTGATGCCCACATTCCGTGAAGTAATTTAAAAAAAAATTGATTTCTCAAACAACAGCGAACAAATGGATGAAACCTTTATTCACACCTCGTCTGGACGTATCTTTTGGTTTCTTGACATGATCCATGACCATCCCTTTTACCTTCCACCCCTTTAATCTTTCACCTCCTCCATCCCGTCACAGACCTTCTCTTGTGTTTTTAATACAATAACCTTCATTGTCACAAGTAGGCCTACATTAACACTGCAATGAAGTTACTGTGAAAATCCCCCTGTCGCACATTCCGGCGCCTATTCGGGTACACAGAGGGAGAATTCAGAATGTCCAATTTACCTCAGAGCACTTCTTTCGGGACTTGTCGGAGGAAACCGGAGCACCCGGAGGAAACCCACGCAGAAACGGGGAGAACGTGCAGACTCCGCACAGACAGCGACCCAAGCCGGGAATCGAACCTGGGACACAGGCACTGGTGCGAACCACAGTGCTAAAGTGTGTTTTTTTCCTCTCCCTTCCATCTTTCCAGCCTCTATATTTGCTTAAAACTCTATTACGTCTCAATAGCTTTTTTTTGACAGTCCTGATGAAAGATCACCAGCCGGAAACGTCAACTCCATCTTGCCCTCCACAGGTGATGCCTGATCCGCTGCGTGTATCCGGCAGTTTCTGTTCAGAATTCTGATTTGCAGCACATGCAGTGTTTTGCTCTCGGATATTAGCTGTGGCTCATTCTGAGCCAGCTCGGAGATAGAAGGCTGTGAGTTCAGGTCCCATTCCACAGACTGAGCACACAATCCAGGCGGACACTCGTGATCTCGACCATCACAAACACAAATCCTCCGGTTATCACATTGCTCTCTGTGGGAGCTTGCTGTGCGTAAGCTAGCTGTTACATTATTGCAGCAGCAACTACATTTCTAAAGTACTTCATTGGCTGCGAAATGTTCTGGAACGCCCTGGGTGTTGTGGACATGCTCCAAGTTTTAGGTCTTGGTGCTTGCTGCTCTCAGCAGCTCACTGACTATAAACCACCAGAGGTGTCAAGTTAATCATCTGGAAATCAAGCAAGTCAGCCAGCAACTAGTGCTGATAAGATTTTAAACATTTGGTAAAAGGCCTATTGGGGAAATGAGCAGAAATGTCTTCAGAGGATTGCCAAGATCTGGGATGCACTTCCTGAACATGTGGGGAGGTCAGACTCCACGGGAATTTCCAAAAGATCATTGGAAAGGTACTTGTAGCAGATTAATTTACAGGATGATGGGTGGGTGGTGTGGTGTTATGCAGGTGTATGGCTGGAAGCGTCGTCCGCAGGTCCCTGTGCATTAGCAGTTCAGCTAGCGACATGCCAGTGGACAAGGAAGTCGCCCGGTACACAAGTAGTGCAAGGTGTATGTTGAAAGCGGAGTCTGAGGCCTTGCGGAAGAGCTGTCTAATGATGTGCAACCCTTTTTCGACTTTGCCATTGGACTGCGGATAGTGTGGACTGGATGTGGCATGCCTGAAATTGTAGCTCTTGGCAAACGTGGACCATTCGTGACTGTGGAAGCACGGGGCCATTGTCGCTCATGACGGTGTTCGGGATGCCATGCCGTGAGAATGTCGCTTTACACACTTTAATGACCACCTTGGACCATGGAGAGGTCTCTAGATCATGTGGTTGGAGCGTCTCCTTGCTCTGCACTGGTTGGAACCTCTGACAGGTTTCGCAGTTCCGGACCATGTCCGTGATGTCCTGGTTGATGCCGGGCCAGTAGACAGCTTGCCGAACCCTGCGTCTGCACTTTTCTACGCCCAGGTGTCCCTCATGAATCTGCCGCAGCACCATGCTCTGGAGACGTAGCGGGATGACTATCCTGTCCAGCTTGAGCAGGATGCCGTCGATCAGCGTCAGGTCGTCCTTGGCATTGTAGAATTGAGGGCATTGCCCTTTCTGCCAGCCACTGCTGAGGTTGTGGGTGACTCGCTGCAACAGGGGGTCTTTGGCTCATCTCGGATGAGAACGATCTTCTCATCTGTTGCCGGGAGAATGCTTGCACACAGCTGTACCTGCAATTCAATATGCTGGATGATCTCCAGTGGTTCACTGGGTGAGGTGACGGAGTGGGACAATGCATCGGCGATGATTAGCTCCTTGCCAGGTGTGTACACCAAATTGAAATCATACCTCCGGAGTTTGGGCAGAATTCTCTGCACACGAGGCGTCATGTCGTTCAGGTCCTTTTGGATGATGTGGACCAGAGGCCTATGATCCGTCTCAACAGTAAATGTTGGCAAGCTGTAGACATATTCATGAAATTTGAGGATGCCGGTGAGAAGACCTAAACACTCCTTCTCAATCTGCGCATATCTGGTCTCAGTGGGTGTCATTGCTCGTGACGCGTCTACTACTAGTACCCAGGATGACGTGCCGTCTCTTTGAAGCAACAGCGCCCCAATGCCATCCTGACTCGCATCTGTGGATATCTTGGTCTCTCGGTCTGGGTCAAGGAATGCAAGGACGGGTGCAGTGGTGAGCTTGGCCTCCAGCTCCAACCACTCTGTTCGATGCACCGCCTTCCACTCAAAGATTTTTTTCACCAGGTTGCGTAGGGCTGTGGTGTGTGTTGCCAAGTTCTGGATGAACTTGCCAAGGACATTGACCATTCCCAGGAAGCGCAGTGCTGCCTGTTTGTCCTCGGGGACTTTCATTGCCTCGATGGCTTAAATTTTGTCTGTGTCCGGGCGCACACCGTGTTGCGAAATCTGATCGCCCAGGAACTTCAGCGTGGATGTCCCAAAACAGCACTTGGACCTGTTTAGCTTGAGGCCATGTTCATGTATGCATCGGAATACTTTCTTGAGTCGCGACACATGTTCCTCTGGGGTTGTGGACCAGATTATGATATCGACAACAGACATACGAACCCCTTCTATTCCCTCCATCATCTGTTCCATGTTGCGATGGAAAATCTCTGATGCCGAGATGATGCCAAATGGCATTCGGTTGTAGCAGAATCTGCCAAAAGGCGTGTTGAAGATGCGGAGCCTTCTGCTGGATTCTTCAAGTTGGATTTGCCAAAATCCTTGAGATGCGTCCAATTTTTTGAAGAAGCGTGCGTGTGCCGTCTGACTCATGATTTCTTCCCTCTTCGGGATGGGGTAATGTTCCCGCATAATGTTTTTGTTTAGATCCTTGGGGTCAATGCAGATGTGTAGGTCCCCTGAAGGCTTCTTTATGGTCGGTTCAGTGACCTTGGAGATGATGCCTTTTTGTTGTAGAATCGTGAGCTCTGCCTTCAGTCAGCCTCTCTCAGTGGAGCAGGGACACGTCATGGTGCGTGGACCACTGGCTTGGCATCAGGCCGCAGTAGAATCTTGTACTCGTACCGCAGCGTGCCCATCCCGCTAAATACATCTGGGTACTGGGTTAGGATGTCGTCGATGCTGGCCTGAAGATCCGAATGGGACGGCGTTGTGGTGTAGACCCTTTGAATGAGGTTCAGTTGCTTTGCAGGCGTGTGCACCTAGCAGGGACACTCTGTCTGGTTTAACAATCTCGAAGCGTAAGCATGGTGGTTACGGTAGCATGGTGGTTAGCATCAATGCTTCACAGCTCCAGGGTCCCAGGTTCGATTCCCGGCTGGGTCACTGTCTGTGTGGAGTCTGCACGTCCTCCCCGTGTGTGCGTGGGTTTCCTCCGGGTGCTCCGGTTTCCTCCCACAGTCCAAAGATGTGCGGGTTAGGTGGATTGGCCATGCTAAATTGCCCGTAGTGTAAGGTTAATGGGGGGATTGTTGGGTTACGGGTATACGGGTTACGTGGGTTTAAGTAGGGTGATCATTGCTCGGCACAACATCGAGGGCCGAAGGGCCTGTTCTGTGCTGTACTGTTCTATGTTCTTGCTTATGTCGGCTGGATGCCTGCAGATGGCAGGACCCCCAGTGCCTTGATTGCGTTTCCATTGTAGTCCAGGAGTTTGCAGGCAGCTGGAAGGATTGTGGGGCGGCTTCTTGATTCTCTTGAAGTCCCCCTGCAAAATCAGGTTGGTGGAGGCACCTGTGTCCAGTTTGAACTGGATGGGGCAGTGGTTGACCTTCATCACTGTATGCCATTCGTCCTCGGAATCCACGGCCAGGATTGATTGGACTCGCGATGTGTCCGGTGTGGCGTATTCGCACTTCGTAATAATGCCCACTCGGTAAGTGTTGTCCAGATATTCATCATCTGGATCCGTCACGCTGCCTGGATTAGAGTTGTGCATTCGGTGTTGCACACTTCTGATGCACAGCTGTCGAAATTGGGAGCGCTCGCTCCTGACTGGTGGTGCAGATCTGCACAGGGCTGCATAGTGGTTCGGTTTCCCACATTTTAAACAGCGTTTGCATCTTGCAGGGCAGTTTTTTAAAAAGTGGGCGGTGCTGCAGTTCGCACACGTCATGACGTCGGCGTCATGATGATCAGTGCGTCGTTGCGCATGCGCAGTGCGGTTCTTAGACATCTGCACCTGCGCAGTGCAGTTTTCAGCCGCTTCAGGTTCCCGATCGCATTGCGCATGCGTAGGGCCCCGGGAAGAGCACGGAAAATGACCGCGTTCATCAATGTGGACGCGCTGCATCCGGGAGATGGCCTGATCACTCTCCACCTCGTGGGAGGCTTGTTTTTCACTTTCTGCCGTTTTGTACTGTGAATAGCGATTTTTAGAGTGCTCATGCACAGTACACGTTTCAATCGCGACTGGCAGGGTCATGTGCTTGATTTTCCAACAATTGCTCTCTCAGAGGATCAGAGTGGACTCCAAAAACGATTTGGTCTCTGATCATGGATTCAGTGATTGCGCTAGCAGTCTAAGGTTAGTTAGATAGGAGTTGAAGGGTTCGTCTTTACCTTGCATTCTCTGCTTGAAGATGTAGCGCTCAAAGATTTTGTTGGTGTCCCCCTCTCAGTGGCTGTCGAATTTGTCCAGGATGGTTTGGTACATCGTTTTGTCCTGCCCTTCGGAAAAGTGAAAGGAGTTGAAGATCTCTATCGCATGGTCACCCGCAGTGGTGAGTGGAAGAGCTATCTTCCGAGCATCTGTCGCGCCATTGAGGTCGGATGCTTCCACGTATAGCTGAAATTTCTGCTTGAAAGATCGGCAGTTGGCACTAAGATTGCCGGTGGTCCTGAGCTGATGAGGAGCCAAAATCTTGTCCATTGTACCTGTATTAAGTAGCTGGTTGTCACGGATCTTGCTGAGTTGAACTAAATAGATTGAACAGTCACTCCTGGTATCATGTTGTGTTCTGCTGTTTCGGATAACACAGGCTGCTACTTGATGCAGTCTTAACTAAAGGATGTTTCAGACTCTGAAATGAGTTCAACGTGTTTATTGAACTATTAACACAGTTCTCAAATGAGTTTGATTCTCTGCTAATCTAACTGTAGTAACTCAGTGTAACTGTACCAGCTTGCTCTAAGCCACGTGCTGGGGTTTGATGTTTCTGATCAACCCTGTCTAACTCTCTAGATGTCGGTCTGTGGAAAGAGGCAGGGTGTGAGTGCCTCATCCCTTTTACAGAGTTTGTGTCATGCCCCCTTGTGGTGATGCCACCTCTGAGTGTCCTGACTGTCCATTGGTTGTGTCTATTCTGAGTGTTCATTGGTTGTATGTTTGCATATCATGACAGGTGGGGAGAGGAGCTGCGTAACATGAAATTGGGCAGCTCTTTCAGAAGTCTGCAATGGCATGATGGTCCAATATCCTCTCCCTGTAATGGAAGATCCTCCAATTCTATAAGCTGTATTGTTCTGCTGGTAAGTGTACCTTTGACTCTGTGGCCACCTAAAATGGTGTCCAGCAAGGGATGCTGGGAAAAGCGGTCAAGGGTATGGGCAAGCAGGCTGCAGGGCAGATCAAATAAAGCTACAGAAAAAGGCTTTGCAGACTTTAAACGATTTCACAGCTTGATGTGAATAACATAAGTAAAAGTTCCAGGTCATCCCAGGAACAAGAGAACTGTCCTGTTAATCACAATTGTTTACCAGACACAGGGGCACCTAACTTCCTTATTTGGAAAGCTTACATGCATTCAACACCTTCAAGCATGGCCACTGAATGCCCACCCCAAAATTGATGTGGCAGCCCCTGATTGGACTTGATCGTTCAGGCTGATCGAGCCCTGATCAATTGATTGTCAAAGGACCCAGAGACCGCCCACCAAAAGAGTCACGAAAGTCAAACAGCCTAACAGTTACCGCTGTTATGGGCCAGGGTTTAGAGAATCCCAAAGAGTTCACGTGACCCACAACTTTTACTAGATTGTGGTATGGGGAGCACACGGCCCAATCTACAGGTGTGGTACAGCAGAAATAGAAATGTTTTTTTTTTAAAAGCAAAACAATGTATATTCTATGAACTCAAGTTAACCTTTTTAAAAAATACAGTGAACATTTTAGCAACCATCAATTCAAATACAATCCCCAAAGAATTCAACACTAATTAATGCTTAATAACTTCCCAAACAACATCCAGAAGACAGAAGAAACACCTTTTAACAGAAGCACATCAGGTTTGCATTCACTACTGAGAACATTTTTAATTCTGAATTCCCCAAATGATCAAGAGATAGTCTTTTCATGGCAGAGAGAACAGCAGTACACCCGCTCTGTCTGGCTTCAGCTCCAATACTGAAAACAAAACTAAAACACACCCTGCAGCAAACTGCCTAAAACGAAATTAAAAAGCTGACAGATAGCCCAGCTCCACCCACACTCTGACATCACTGGTGAACACCCATTTCTTAAAGGTACATTTCTTGAACACTTATTTCTTAAAGGTACTCTCACATGACACTGCACGGATTCATTCTTTCCCTGGAGCAGCAGCAACTAACAACGGTGACTTCCAACGGCCAACAAAGGGGACCATCCACACTACCAACAGAAGAAGGACCAGAGCTGGTTTAGCTCACTCGGCTAAATCGCTGGCTTTTAAAGCAGACCAAGGCAGGCCAGCAGCACGGTTCGATTCCCGTACCAGCCTCCCCGAACAGGCGCCGGAATGTGGCGATTAGGGGCTTTTCACAGTAACTTCATTGAAGCCTACTCGTGACAATAAGCCATTTTCATTTCATAGAAGAGAACCAGGTTGATGAAATGAAAATGAAAATGAAATGAAAATCGCTTATTGTCACGAGTAGGCTTCAATGAAGTTGCTGTGAAAAGCCCCTAGTCGCCACATTCCGGCGCCTGTTCGGGGAGGCCAATACGGGAATTGAACCCGCGCTGCTGGCCTGCCTTGGTCTGCTTTAAAAGCCAGCGATTTAGCCCAGTGTGCTAAACCAGCCCCTGATAACCAGCTAACAGAGGACTACAAGACCGGAATTACAGATAACAGGCCTGTATCTGCCTAGCACTTGTCAGTCACTGCCATGTTAAGTTAAGATCTTGGAACTATTGGTGTATAGTGTAACCTATGATTGGGAGTGTGCGATTGAATAACCAAAACCATGGTGTGCGCCTGAATAAATACTGTTCTGTTCTATAAACTGAGTCTCGCAGTCATTTGTCCACCGTACATGGGTTAAGACACACCATGGTTTAGAAAGGGCAACAACACGGACCAACTCATTGCTCAATCACTGACCAGAGAAGATAATCCATGATGATTTATAATGGTACAATCCTTAAAACCTGCATCCAGAACACACAATGTGGGTTTTATCCAGACTGAGCTCGACCACTACAAGACTAAACACTGCTATCCCCTCCAGAGTAAAACTGCGTGGCAACGCATATGTCTGCTCCCTTATCAAATTGATCCCTATGTAGGCAGGTCAGAGTGCAACTGTGCTGACAGTCAGACCAGGCTGTGTGGGTAGTAAGCAGTTGGATGATGGAATAGAGCTGGTGTCCCGCATGTACCCCCCCCCCCCCTCCAGTAAGAACTTGAGCCCCTTCTCACCCTTCATCACTAAAAATATATACAAGCCTCGATAAAAATGAGCTGCCCTCTCAAAATCTCCAATCAATTTGATCTCACATATATAGAAACAGACATTGCTAAATTAAACAGGGCTGGCGTCTGTCCCTGGTTCACCCTCTGGACTGCGTATCACAAGAAACTTCAACCAGTCACCTTACAATAAAACAAAGATTGATCCGTACATCGATGGAGCATGTTGATATACTCTATGATACAGGAGGGGAAAAAAAAACTGCAGCCAGAATTAAATAGCTACAGGGCAACTTCACAGAGCAGGAAGCGATGCTTTGAAGGAATACTGAAATTGTGATGGTCCAATGATTATTTTAGAGCGGTAAGTTGGGAGTTTCACTGCTTGACAGCGCAGGCTGGGCCTGCGGCTGAAACACCTGCTGAGATTTAACAACTCCCAAGTGGTCAATTAACTTCCAGTTGTGGCACGACAGAATAAACCTGTGCAGCAACACGTGCTACGCAAGGGCCACTGATGTAGCACCTGCGCTATTTATAGGCCGACTCCCAATAACAGCAATTGTGTTGCACGCGGGTGCAGCAAACGTTTTATTCCATAAAGGGAGAAGAAACAATGCAGAACCACAGAAAGCTGAGCGCAGAACAGGAGGCCATTCAGCCCAATGCATCTTTGCTGGTTCTTAGGGCGGCACAGTGGCGCAGTGGTTAACACCGCTGCCTCACAGCTCCAGGGACCCAGGTTCAATTCCCACCTCTGGTGACTGCCGATGCGGAGTCTGAACGTTCTCCCCGTGTCTGCGTGGGTTTCCTTTGGGTGCTCCGGTTTCCTCCCACAGTTCAAAGATGTGCAGGTGAGGTGGATTGGCCACGCTAAACTGCCCTTTCCAAGGGCCGGTGCAGACCCGATGGGCCGAATGGCCTCCTTCTGCACTGTAAATTCTACGATTCTATGCTAAAGTACTTCAAACACTAATCTCAGTTGCTTTCTCCCTCCCTTATAAATGTCTAGTCATGATTATAAGATTCCCGTGCTTGTTTTACAAGTCGCCCAAATGCCTTGCCGCTCCCTGTAACCTCCTCCAGCCCACCAACTCTCTTGAGATAGGGCGGCACAGTAGCGCTGTGTTGCTTCACAGCGCCAGGGTCCCAGGGTCGATTGCCGGCTTGGGTCACTGTCTGTACGTACTCCCTGTGCCTGCGTGGGTTTCCTCTGGGTGCTCCGGTTTCCTCCCACAAGTCCAGAAAGGCGTGCTGTTAGGTAATTTGGACATTCTGAATGCTCCCTCCGTGTACCCGAGCAGGCGCCGGAATGTGGCGACTAGGGGATTTTCACAGTAACTCTGTTGCAGAGTGGATGTAAGCCTACTTGTGACTTATTTATAATCCCCTCCAGCCCACAACTCCCTGAGATAGCTGCATTTCTAATTCTGGCCCATTGATTATAACCACCAGGCCACCATTGGTGACCGTTCTCCAAGCTCTGGAATTCCAACCTTACCTCTCTCCGTCTCTCTCTCTCGCTCTCTCTCTCTCCGTCTCTCTTTCTCTCTCCCCACCTTTAAGACTGGTTAAAAACCTACCTTTTCACCAAGCTTTTATTCAGCTGACCTAATATCTTTGTATGCCTCGATGTGATTGATGTACCATCGATTGTACGCGAGGCGAGTGATTTACCAAAGTCTGGCTTTAATTGACTAGAACACAGCTCTGCGATCGTCAACAGTGGAAAGGGACGATCGTCAGGCGTCTGAGCATTTATACCTCGTTAATAGAGGCGTGGTTAACTCAGCCTCTCGGCCAATCGGTTGAGAGGCACATGACCGACCAGGGCCAATGGTAAGCCGACGTTCTGGCCCAATGGCAGACGAGTATGCAGATCATATCACCACAGTGATATTTTGTTTTAGAATCACTCTGTGAAGCACCTTGGGATGTTACTATGTTAAAGGCGCTATATAAGTTGTTGTCGCTCAGCTGTTAAAACGTCTCAGCTCACGTCTCTGAAACTTCTCCTGTCCAATTAAACTCCTCCTTAAAGCCCGTCTCTTTAAACAAACGTTCAGACATCTCTCTAAACCCCCCCCCCCCCCCAGGAGCTAACGTTGACAGATTGCGTGGGGCAGACATGGGCACAGTGCCCGAAATACGGTTACGGTTTTAATTGGTTACTTTTCATCATTTTCATGAGTGAGGGCGATGCAGGGTGATCAACGCTGCAGTGATGTCAAAACAGAACTCTCTGCAATACAGAGAAAGAGAAGGTGGCAGCAACGGGGGGGGGGGGGGGGGGGGGGGAGGCCAAAGAGAGGGACTGAGTCAGAGAGAGAAATAGAAAAAGGGAGTGAAAGAAAGAGAAAAGTAAAGCAAGAAGGAAAAAGAGGAAGGAACAGAAAAGAGATAAAAAGGGAAATAACGACAGGGAGAGAGACAGCGAGAGAGGGGGAAGAGAGAGAGAGAGAGAGGGGGAAGAGAGAGGGGGAAGCGACAGAGAGAGAGAGAGGGGGACAGAGAGAGAGAGAGAGAGAGAGAGAGAGGGGGCAGAGAGAGGGGGAAGCAACAGAGAGAGGTGGAGGTGACAGAGGGACGGGGAGATAGAGAGAGGGACAGAGACACACGGACAGATGAAGACGGAGAAGGAGAGAGAAAGACGGAGACAGAGAGAGCAAGGGGGGCAGAGAGAGAGAGAGGGCAGAGCAAGAAAGACAGAGAGAGAGAGAGGGAGAGACAGAGAGATGGAGAGAGAGGGACAGAGAGACACAGACAGATGAAGACGGAGAAGGAGAGAGAGAGACGGAGACAGAGAGGGCGAGGGGGACAGAGAGAGAGAGAGAGAGAGAGAGAGAGGGACACAGTAAGAGGGACAGAGAGAGGGAGAGACAGAGAGAGGGAGAGTCAGAGAGACAGAGACGAAGACAGAGAGAGAGAGAGAGAGAGAAAGAGAGAGAGACACACAGAACGAGACAGAGAGAGAGAGAGAGAGACAGAGAGAGAGAGAGGGGGACAGAGGGAGAGGGGGAGAGAGAGAGAGAGAAAGAGAGAGAGAGACAGAGAGAGAGAGAGGGGGGGGGACAGAGAGAGTGGGAGAGAGAGGGGGGACAGAGGGAGAGGGGGAGAGAGAGAGAGAGAGAGAGAGAGAGGGGGGGGGGGACAGAGAGAGTGGGAGAGAGAGAGGGGGACAGAGGGAAAGGGGGAGAGAGAGAGAGAGAGGGACACAGTAAGAGGGACACAGAGGGAGAGACAGAGAGAGGGAGAGTCAGAGAGACAGAGACGGAGAAAGAGAGAGACACAGAGAGAGAGAGACAGACAGACAGAGACACAGAGAGAGATCCCCCCCCCCCATACCAGAGTGACAGGTGTGAGAATTAACCGAGTTAATGGTGTGTGTGAGAAAGCAGCGAGGGGTTACGTTTCTTTCTCTGAACACCGTCAATGCCCCAGCCTGAAGATATTGTAAATACAGCCCGTGTAATGATAAAATCAACCAATAGTTAAACAACAGCACCCTCAGGTGACCAGACTGCTAACATCAATCCAATAACAACACTGCACTAAAAGGGTTTTATTCACCACAAATCGCACCATCAAATTCTTGCCCACAGCTGGTTTTGGAATTCCATCACTAGCTTGCCAGCTCTCCCAAAGCTTCACGCACCATCTTCCCCAAATAAGAACAGGCCCGTCACCCTTTTGTTAACAACTTGCATTTACATATCGTCTTTCACTTAAACATCCGAAGCTGCCACACAGCAACAATCCCAACAAACCGCACTGAGCCGCAGGAGATATTCGGACAGGTGACTGAAATTTCATGGTGGAACAATCAAAATCGGGGGGGGGGTGCACAAGAGACCAGAGATAGAGAAGCACGGATATCTCGGTGGGTGGTGGGGCTGGGGGAGATCACAGGGAGAGCAGGAAGGACGAGTATTTGAAAATCGGGGCGCTGCTTAACCAGCAGCCAATGTAGATCAGCGAGCCGTGGGGAGGTATTGGGGAAAAGGACGTGCCCCGAGTTACCTCCACTTTCATTCGTCTCTTCAGTTTTCACAGCTCAATGTCCATTCTTGTCAAGTGGCTTTGGGCACCTTTCACATCACAAAGTTCAGGATAATTACAAAGTTATATTTAGAGCGTTTGATCCAATGACGCCCAGTCATTTATTATTAATTGGGCGCTCAGCTAATCAATGACAATTTAATAAAAGTTGAATCTTCCAATCTTCCCATAATGGAGCCTGTGTGACAGCGCGGTAGGCACAGGCAAAGTGGGCAGCACGGTAGAACAGTGGTTAGCACAGCTGCTTCACAGCTCCAGGGTCCCAGGTTCGATTCCCGGCTTGGGTCACTGTCTGTGCAGAGTTTGCACGTTCTCCCCATGTCTGCGTGGGTTTCCTCCGGGTGCTCCGGTTTCCTCCCACAGTCCAAAGATGTGCGGGTTAGGTGGATTGGCCATGCTGAATTGCCCCTTAATGTCCAAAAAGGTTAGGTGGGGTTACTGGGATAGGTTGGAAGTCTGGGCTTTAAGTGTGGTGCTCTTTCAAGGGCGGGTGCAGACTCGATGGGCCGAAAGGCCTCCTTCTGCACTGTAAAGGCTATTATTGAATTCTATGAGACTGGCATTGCTCCCAGTCAGATAGGAAAATGCTCCAGTGGGGGTTTCAAGTAACCAGAACACTCCGGTAGGTCTGATCCCTCGCGTGTTCTCCTTTCAGACATCGCAGACGCGATTTCTCACACCCGTTTAACGTGCGTGCGAATCCTGTTACAGCGGCTATATTCACAGGAGGGCCAGAACGGGATTTGGGCTGGCAAGATCTCGGTTTGAGAAGCTTGGGAGGGGGGATTCCCTCCAAGGCTGTGGAGGGGGTTTGGTTATCTTGCTGATCAGGGCGCCCTGATCTCTGTGTAGCCGGGCTTGCCGGCCCTTTGAGGTCCCGCCCCGAGGCGACATTTCTCTGGCAAAGGGTAGGATTCCCCCCCCCCCCCCCCCCCCCCCGCAGCGTGTTCTGCAGCGGTGGGAGATGGCCAGTCAATGGCTGGCAGCAGGATATTCTGGTCCCGGCCTTGTCCAGGGGATTTCCCGTTGATCACACCCCTCACCGCCTGCGCCATCGGCGAGCCCTCGAGATCCCACTAATGTGGACGGCCAGAAAATCCTGCCCAAATTGTCAGAAGGTCTGGGCCGAAAGCCTGGCCGTGTTTCTGGGGAGAAAGACACCAATTTCCAGCAGAACCTGATTGCCATTTTTTCAAAAAATTCCACGATTAGAATTTAGAACAGTACAGCACAGAACAGGCCCTTCGGCCCTCGATGTTGTGCCGAGCAATGATCACCCTACTCAAACCCACGTATCCACCCTAGACCAGTAACCCAACAACCCCCATTAACCTTATTTTTTAGGACACTACGGGCAATTTAGCATGGCCAATCCACCTAACCCGCACATCTTTGGACTGTGGGAGGAAACCGGAGCACCCGGAGGAAACCCACGCAGACACCGGGAGAACGTGCAGACTCCACACAGACAGTGACCCAGCCGGGAATCGAACCTGGGACCCTGGAGCTGTGAAGCCGACGAAAATAATTGAATTACAACGATATGGTCCCAGAGAGGGCATTAACTCCACCAACGAGTTAAACTCACATAGCAGCTTAAATCTATGGCATTCACCTCTTTATTTTTTCAGGTGATGTGACCATCATGGACACGACCAGCATTTATCCCTAACGACCCTCGAACTGAGTGTCTCGCTCGCCCATTTCAGGGGACAAGAGTCAACCACATTGCTGTGGGTCTGGAGTCACATGTAGGCCAGACCAGGTAAGGACGGCAGATTTCATTCCCTAAAGGACATTAATGAACCCGGCGGGGTTTTTACAACAGTTGATGCTGGTTGCCGTGGTCGCCATTCCCGAGATTAGTTTACTAATCCAGGTTTTTTTTTTCATTAATTATTTCACAGGATGTGGACGTTGCTGGCTAGGCCGGCGTTTGTTGCTCATCCATAACTGGCCTCGAGTAGCCGATGGTGAGCTGCCTTCTTGAACCGCTGCAGTCCATGTCAGGCAGGTACACCCACAGTGCCGTTAGGGAGGGAGTTCCAGGGTTTTGATCCAATGACAGTGAAGGTAAGGCGATATATTTCCAAGTCAGGATAGCATGTGACCTGTGGGGGAACCTGCAGCTGGTGGCGCATCCCTTGTCCTTCTCGGTGGTGGAGGTCGCGGGTTTGCAAGGTGCTCTTGAAGGAGCCTTGGCGGGTTGCTGCAGTTCCTCCTGCTGCCACTGTGTGGCGATTGGGGAGGGTGGGTAGGTCTTGTGGTGCAGAGGATTAGCATCCCTGCCTCTGAGCCACAAGCTCCAGGTTCAAATCCCATCCCAGGACTTGATGGCCAAGGAAGGTGCGTTTATAACGCGGTCAAACAGGCTGAGTGTGCAGAGGTAGACTTACACTTTGGGGACCCCGCGCTCTTCCACTTTGTGGGGGCCCCTCGTCGTGACCCACCCCCTGGTGATGTGGCAGCCCGCCCCGATGACATCGAGCCCTGTCCCCAAATGAGGTGACAGATGGATAAGGCAAGCTGGGTATCATAAAATACACCACAATCGATCAGGGAGAGAAATGTCTGACACTGCGAAAGGCGGGAAATTCAACATGCAAAATCAGCAGAAGGAAGATGATTTGGTTGCTGCCCAGCCCTCACTCTCAGCCCTGCCTGCCTGGCCCCTGGTCGAGTCTCCCCCCACCCGCAGGCCCCTGATTCCCCGAGATGTAACTCTGCCACTTGCCTGGCCTGCTTCACACTCCCACTGCACTGCTCATCTCTGAGTCCTCGCTCAGGTAGCCGGGACTCAGGCCTCGATCCTCTACCACCATTCTGCTGGCTACCACCATGTGCTCCTGGCTACCACCGTGTGCTCCTGGCTACCACCGTGTGCTCCTGGCTACCACCGTGTGCTCCTGGCTACCACCGTGTGCTCCTGGCTACCACCGTGTGCTCCAGGCTACCACCGTGTGCTCCTGGCTGCTGGCTACCACCGTGTGCTCCTGGCTACCACCGTGTGCTCCTGGCTACCACCGTGTGCTACTGGCTACCACCGTGTGCTCCTGGCTACCACCGTGTGCTCCTGGCTGCTGGCTACCACCGTGTGCTCCTGGCTACCACCGTGTGCTCCTGGCTACCACCGTGTGCTCCTGGCTGCTGGCTACCACCGTGTGCTCCTGGCTACCACCGTGTGCTCCTGGCTACCACCGTGTGCTCCTGGCTGCTGGCTACCACCGTGTGCTGCTGGCTACCACCGTGTGCTCCTGGCTGCCACCGTGTGCTCCTGGCTGCCGGCTACCACAGTGTGCTCCTGGCTACCACCGTGTGTTCCTGGCTGCTGGCTACCACTGTGTGCTCCTGGCTACCACCGTGTGCTCCTGGCTGCTGGCTACCACCGTGTGCTCCTGGCTGCCGGCTACCACAGTGTGCTCCTGGCTACCACCGTGTGTTCCTGGCTGCTGGCTACCACTGTGTGCTCCTGGCTACCACCGTGTGCTCCTGGCTGCTGGCTACCACCGTGTGCTCCTGGCTGCCACCGTGTGCTCCTGGCTACCACCGTGTGCTCCTGGCTGCTGGCTACCACCGTGTGTTCCTGGCTGCTGGCTACCACCGTGTGCTCCTGGCTAGTACCGTGTGCTCCTGGCTGCTGGCTATCGGGCCTGGTGGCCTCTGTCCCTTTTGGTTGGTTTCCCATCTTGCTCAGCCCAGATTAAGTCACCTCACTGCTCCCCTCGACAGCCCTTGACCAGCACCTCCTCCTCCTCCTCGCCTCACTGCTCCCCTCGACAGCCACTGACCAGCACCTCCTCCTCCTCGCCTCGCTGCCCCCCTCGACAGCCATTGACCAGCACCTCCTCCTCGCCTCGCCTCGCTGCTCCACTCGACAGCCACTGACCAGCACCTCCTCCTCCTCGCCTCGCTGCTCCACTCGACAGCCACTGACCAGCACCTCCTCCTCCTCGCCTCGCTGCCCCCCTCGACAGCCATTGACCAGCACCTCCTCCTCGCCTCGCCTCGCTGCTCCACTCGACAGCCACTGACCAGCACCTCCTCCTCCTCGCCTCGCTGCTCCACTCGACAGCCACTGACCAGCACCTCCTCCTCCTCGCCTCGCCTCACTGCTCCCCTCGACAGCCATTGACCAGCACCTCCTCCTCCTCCTCGCCTCACTGCTCCCCTCGACAGCCATTGACCAGCACCTCCTCCTCCTCCTCGCCTCACTGCTCCCCTCAACAGTCATTGACCAGCACCTCCTCCTCCTCCTCCTCGCCTCGCTGCTCCCCTCGACAGTCATTGACCAGCACCTCCTCCTCCTCGCCTCGCTGCTCCCCTCGACAGCCACTGACCAGCACCTCCTCCTCGCCTCGCTGCTCCCCTCGACAGTCATTGACCAGCACCTCCTCCTCCTCGCCTCGCCGCTCCCCTCGACAGCCATTGACCAGCACCTCCTCCTCGCCTCACTGCTCCCCTCGACAGCCACTGACCAGCACCTCCTCCTCCTCCTCCTCGCCTCGCTGCTCCCCTCGACAGTCATTGACCAGCACCTCCTCCTCCTCGCCTCACTGCTCCCCTCGACAGCCACTGACCAGCACCTCCTCCTCGCCTCGCTGCTCCCCTCGACAGTCATTGACCAGCACCTCCTCCTCCTCGCCTCGCCGCTCCCCTCGACAGCCATTGACCAGCACCTCCTCCTCCTCGCCTCGCTGCCCCCCTCGACAGCCATTGACCAGCACCTCCTCCTCGCCTCGCCTCGCTGCTCCACTCGACAGCCACTGACCAGCACCTCCTCCTCCTCGCCTCGCTGCTCCACTCGACAGCCACTGACCAGCACCTCCTCCTCCTCGCCTCGCCTCACTGCTCCCCTCGACAGCCATTGACCAGCACCTCCTCCTCCTCCTCGCCTCACTGCTCCCCTCGACAGCCATTGACCAGCACCTCCTCCTCCTCCTCGCCTCACTGCTCCCCTCAACAGTCATTGACCAGCACCTCCTCCTCCTCCTCCTCGCCTCGCTGCTCCCCTCGACAGTCATTGACCAGCACCTCCTCCTCCTCGCCTCGCTGCTCCCCTCGACAGCCACTGACCAGCACCTCCTCCTCGCCTCGCTGCTCCCCTCGACAGTCATTGACCAGCACCTCCTCCTCCTCGCCTCGCCGCTCCCCTCGACAGCCATTGACCAGCACCTCCTCCTCGCCTCACTGCTCCCCTCGACAGCCACTGACCAGCACCTCCTCCTCCTCCTCCTCGCCTCGCTGCTCCCCTCGACAGTCATTGACCAGCACCTCCTCCTCCTCGCCTCGCTGCTCCCCTCGACAGCCACTGACCAGCACCTCCTC
The DNA here is from genome assembly GCF_902713615.1 of Scyliorhinus canicula. Classification (NCBI taxonomy): domain Eukaryota; kingdom Metazoa; phylum Chordata; class Chondrichthyes; order Carcharhiniformes; family Scyliorhinidae; genus Scyliorhinus; species Scyliorhinus canicula. Next base: position 9,334,756 of record NC_052161.1, read on the forward strand.
CTCGCCTCGCTGCTCCCCTCGACAGTCATTGACCAGCACCTCCTCCTCCTCGCCTCGCCGCTCCCCTCGACAGCCATTGACCAGCACCTCCTCCTCCTCCTCGCCTCGCTGCTCCCCTCGACAGTCATTGACCAGCACCTCCTCCTCCTCGCCTCGCCGCTCCCCTCGACAGCCATTGACCAGCACCTCCTCCTCCTCCTCGCCTCGCTGCTCCCCTCGACAGTCATTGACCAGCACCTCCTCCTCCTCGCCTCACTGCTCCCCTCAACAGCCACTGACCAGCACCTCCTCCTCGCCTCGCTGCTCCCCTCGACAGCCACTGACCAGCACCTCCTCCTCGCCTCGCTGCTCCCCTCGACAGCCACTGACCAGCACCTCCTCCTCGCCTCGCTGCTCCCCTCGACAGCCACTGACCAGCACCTCCTCCTCGCCTCGCTGCTCCCCTCAACAGCCACTAACCAGCACCTCCTCCTCCTCCTCGCCTCGCTGCTCCCCTCGACAGTCATTGGCCAGCACCTCCTCCTCCTCGCCTCGTTGCTCCCCTCAACAGTCACTAACCAGCACCTCCTCCTCCTCCTCGCCTCGCCTCGCTGCTCCCCTCAACAGCCACTAACCAGCACCTCCTCCTCCTCCTCTTCCTCGCCTCTCTGCTCCCCTCGACAGCCATTGACCAGCACCTCCTCCTCCTCCTCTTCCTCGCCTCTCTGCTCCCCTCGACAGCCATTGACCAGCACCTCCTCCTCCTCCTCTTCCTCGCCTCTCTGCTCCCCTCGACAGCCATTGACCAGCACCTCCTCCTCCTCCTCTTCCTCGCCTCACTGCTCCCCTCGACAGCCACTGACCAGCACCTCCTCCTCGCCTTGCTGCTCCCCTCAACAGCCCTTGACCAGCACCTCCTCCTCCTCGCCTCGCCTCGCTGCTCCCCTCAACAGCCCTTGACCAGCACCTCCTCCTCCTCGCCTCGCCGCTCCCCTCGACAGCCATTGACCAGCACCTCCTCCTCACCTCACTGCTCCCCTCAACAGCCCTTGACCAGCACCTCCTCCTCCTCGCCTCGCTGCTGCCCTCGACAGCCACTGACCAGCACCTCCTCCTCCTCCTCGCCTCGCTGCTGCCCTCGACAGCCACTAACCAGCACCTCCTCCTCCTCGCCTCACTGCTCCCCTCAGCAGCCCTTGAACAGCACCTTCTCTCCGTCTAGCCAGAAGCTTTGCAGGCTCCCACCCTGAGGTTCGGGTGGTGACCTCACTTTGGCCTCAGGCTTTCCACCAGACTGATTACCAGAACCTTGGCTGCTGTTTTGCACCTTTATTCAATGAAAGTTCAGAAGCTTCACACCAATTCAGGAGATCCGTGTGAGCTGTTCGGAGCCTCCACCACCTCGCAACGTCCGGCAAACGGTTTTCCCCACTCGATGTGGCTTTGTATTGCTTGCTGAATTCCGACTTTCCGATGGGTGTTCCCACCCACAACAGTCACCTCTTTGAATGGTGCTCCTGATTGGCTGGGGCCCCACGCTGTGGCGTTGTGTGTTTGATCGAAAGTTCGCCTATGTGAGTGCATCAACCTGCAAAATCCTTCCAACGTGCCTGTGGGCGGTGGTAAGAGTGGGAGACGCTTGGTCAGCCATGCTTGATGTGGAGCGACGCCCCTCAAGGTTCTGCTGACAGACCTGGCGACCGGGAATTACTAGCAATTAGAACAGACAAAAGTCTGCCTTAGTTTACCGCGAAGGGTGGGAGGAGAACTGGAAAACGCTGATGGTGGTGGAAAGGGTGAATGTTTGTGATGCCCACCAAGCTGTCCTGGATTGTGTTCAGCTTCTTGAAGGTTGTTGGAGCTGCACTAATAGAGGCAAGTGGAGAGTATTCCTTTACAATGTTGACATGTGCCTTGTACATTTTGGAGTGGCTTTGGGGGGGCGGTCAGGGGGTGAGTTACTCACCACGGAACGCACAGTCGCTGACCTGCTATTGTAGCAACAATATTTATATGGCTTGTCCAGGTCAATGGTAGCCCCCTCAGGATCTGAGAGTTTCGGCGATGGCAATGCCATTAAATGCCACATTGAGATGGTAATTACCTGGCACTTGTGCGGCACGAACATTACTTGCCACTTATCAGCCCATGCCTGAATATTCCCCAGGTCTTGCTGCATATGGACATGGACTGCTTCAGTATCTGAGGAGTCGTGAATGGTGCTGAACAAAGGGCAGCACGGTGGCGCAGTGGGTTAGCCCTGCTGCCTCACGGCACCGAGGACCCGGGTTCAATCCCGGCGCTGGGTCACTGTCCGTGTGGAGTTTGCACATTCTCCCCGTGTCTGCGTGGGTTTCGCCCCCACAACCCAAAGATGTGCACGTTAGGTGGATTGGCCACGCTAAATTGCCCCTTAATTGGAAAAAATGAATTGGGTACTCTAAATTTATTTTAAGAAATGAATGGTGCTGAACATTGAGCAATGATCAGCGGCCTCATGATGGAGGAAGGAAGTGGGTATGTTTGCTATTAATCCCATTTAAATTCCATCAGCTGCTACAGTGGGATTTGAACCCATGTCCCCAGCGTGAAACGTGGGCTTCTCGACTATTAGACCAGCGACATTACCACTGCATCCGGCCCTCATTAACATATCGAAAATAACAATCCACCCACCTGCACATTAGCTGGTTGTAGGTCATTGCCCTATTTCAGTAATACTCGGATTGGTGAATTGGAGGAGGTTTCCCCACGTACTTTGACCATAAGGCTTAGGAGCAGAATTAGGCCATTCAGCCCATCGAGTTTGCTCCGCCATTCAATCATGGCTGATATTTTTCTCAACCCATCTTCTCATCCCTATTCTCCTGCCTTCTCCCCGTAACCCCTGATCCCCTTCTGCCCTTTTAACTTCCCACCCGCACCCAAGGTCGGTAATTTGGTTACCTGTGATCCTTAGGATCAAACTGAACAGCTTCCGTAAAGAGCTCGACGGCCTTCAAATAGTTGCCTTGTTTAGCCAGGTCAATCCCTTGTTCTGTGGAGCACAACAGATAGCGTGTGACGTCAGGATTTATAACAATAACCAGATGTTCACTGCCTCAATGGCGATAAGGCTGTGCTCTTTGAATCGCTCAAACATTAATCCCCTCCCATCACCTCTTCCTTCCAAACTCTGTGACTCAATGGGTGGCATTCACCCCCGAGGAAAGGGGTTCCAGATGGTTGCCAAACTAACCAGAGGCAACGTGAAGAGTAACTTGATTTCACGATGAGTAGCCAGGCTTTGGAATGCACTGCCTGACAGGGTGATGGGTAGAGATTCAATAGGAACTTTCCAAAGGGAATTGGAGAATAGTTAAAGGAGAAATAATTTGCTGAGTTATAGGGAAAGTGTGACATCATTGGGTCTCTCTCCCTCTCTGAAAGAGCTGACAGACTCGATGGGCCGAACGGCCTCCTTTCGTGCTGTACTATTCCATGAACCTAACACCGAGCAGCAATAGATAAAGCTCTTGCTTATCAGCAGGATCCTAGTCAGTGGATGGAGCAGGAACCAAAACTCAGAGCTTTTCTTTATTGAGTTTATTGACTGAGGTCAGTTCCACAGCTGTCCTCTCCCTCAACCCAGTGCCCCAGCCATCCCCTATTTATTTGTCCTCAAAGACAATTAAGACCCATCCCCTGCTTCTCCTAACCTTAACAACGTAATTGACATTGACAAACCTTAACAATGTAATTGATAAGACAGTGACACCGCTCCTGCATCCTCGACCGCCATCATCTACATCAATCTGGCCATCGTGAGCGAGCTTAAGAACAAGAGTTGACGGCGAACTTGGTGCAAGAGATCATTTCCACCAGGACTTGCAACCAAGCTGCAAAGCCACCAATGCAGCAAACCCCTTCCCTTTGGCCTTAAGGCAAATGAGTTTCATTTTCACATGCCAACTATGTTTGGAAAATATGAAAAAGAGAAGGGAGAGAGAAATTCCATTTACAGTAACACTATTTTTTTTTTCCTCTGACTTATACACTACATCAAAGTTGTCAACTGTGGCTGACGGGGTAGCAGTCTGGCCTCCGGGTCAGAAGGCAGCAGGGTCAAATCCCAAACCAGTGACTTGGGCTTCATAACCAAGGGTGTAATACCATAACCAGCGCTGAGGGAGTGCTGAGGGAGTGCTGAGGGAGTGCTGAGGGAGTGCTGAGGGAGTGCTGAGGGAGTGCTGCACTGTCAGAGGTGCCTTCCTTTGGTTGAGATATTAAACGAAGGTCCTCTTCCCCCTCTTCCCCCTCAGGTGGGCAGAGAAATATCCCACAGCCACTATCTGGAAGGGGAGCAGGGGCTTGTGGGAGTTAGCGGTGTGCAATGGGCGGCCACATTCCCTCCGTTCCAGCAGTAACAACACTTTCAAAAGTATTTCAGTGGCTGTGAAGTTCTTTGGAACATCCCAACTTTTTGACACCGGGACACACAAGGAGTCATTAAATCCGATCAGTTAAAACCTGGTCAATGGGGTAGGTCAATTTGAAGGAGCGTCTTAATGGTGGAAAGGGCGGCCCCCCCTTTCTCTGGGCAGAGAGGCTTAGGGAGGACCGAGGCAGCTCAACGCATGGCCAACAACGGTGGAGCGATTAAAATTGGGATTTCTCCTGAGAATTGGGGGTGTGCCGGTACCCGATTACAGGAGAAAGCTAACCGAGATTGGTAGGGAAGGAGGCGAAAGAGGAATTCAAAAACAAAAATGAAAATCGTAAGCGACACCAAACTGGGAGGTCAACGGACGCAGCGGTGGTGGGCGAATGGGGCTTGCTGCAAGTTAGGACATGGATAGCACAGTGTTGGGTGAGTGGTGGGGAAGAGCATCGGAATGGTCAAGTCCAGAGGTAACAAAGGCGTGGGTAAGGGTTGCAGCAGCAGATGATCAGAGGTAAGGGGTTGGGAAGGGGCAACGTTATGGGGGGGGGGGGGGGGGGGGGGGGGGTCAGCGGGCCTGCTAATAAATCAGACGCAGAGTCAGAAGCTCGACCTGGCTTTAAATGGCACAAAAAGTCGACAAACGGCCTGGTTCGGCGTCAGACAGCAGCCAGGGAGAGGGATGCCGTAACGTCAAAAGGATCAGAGGCAGAAATTAAGAATTGCGTTTCCTATAAAGAATGTTTTTCAAGAGGCCAAGAGTTGACGCTTATGCGGCGAGGAAAACACAAGATTGTTAAAATACTGTAAACGTTCATGTGCGATGACCTTACCAGCCAGCTGCCGCCCTTTCAATATTAATGGATCCAAATCAGTGAGCTGAAATGGGAATTAAAAAGCCACTGATCAACAACTGAATCAAACAAAAAGAAAAGCATTCTTTATCCAAAAGAAACAAACTTAACTCCGACGAGATCAACCAAAAGGCTGCCAGAGCGTTGAGGTGGTATTTGGCATTTCATTCACCAACGTAAACCCCCCCCCCATGCCATCAGCCTCCCAGTGTATCTGCTTCACACAGAGAGAGCAGCGCGGGCTACTCCACTAAGGTGGGGGTTGCATTCTGGCTCAGACAACCCCTACCCCCTTATCCTCGCAGCCACAGGAACCGTCTATCCTTCAAGGGGAGCTCGGGTCTGACTACAATCAGTAGCAGAGGAAATCGAACATACTACGCATCGGTGATGGGAGTCAATGTTTGATTCAATAGTCACTGTGAATGGCCAGCCTAATTATTATAAGCTTACTGTGCCATTGGTGGCTATACAAGTGATGCATGGCGGTAATGTTTCGTTGCTAGTCTAGCCAGTTTTTTTTTTAAGGTACTCTCTATGATGAAAATATCAAAACGGTTCACAAGGTCAATCAGCAACAACTCATTGTCCCAATGTTCTCAAAGTTGGCAGCTGCTTTTTAACACAATGCAACTGTCTAAGTCTTTAAGAAAAAAACAGAAACAATTTATCCCTCTATTATAGTGCACAAAACGCGGGGAAATTCCAACTAGAGGAAGTGTAATGGGCCACATTTTCCAAAATCTGGAACACCCTGGGTTCACGCATGAGACACGGATGTAATTCATCGCAAAGAATGACACTGGCAAGGTTCCACGGTGGGTGCATTCAGAGTGCCCGATGGATGCTGGGATAACCACCGAGTTCCACACAGGACTCAGCGACACGTCAACAGACGATAATCCCGTTTTCATCGTCTCCCCCACGGGGTGAATTGACAGGGATCGGGAAAAGAAAATCTGCTTCCAAATAGCGAAGGAAGTGAGAGAAGCGAGATGAAAACGCAAAAGGGGCAAGAGGGAAAAGACAACTCTACAACTCTTTAATACCCTTTCCTGACAAAGATCTGTCAATTCCGAATGTTCTAAATTGATCTGTCCACATTGGCCATAGGTTTTACTGCAGGGTGAACGGGTAATTAACAGGTATTTACATCAGATAAGCAGGTTATCGGAAAGAAAGAGCATTTAGGAGAATATTTTGATTTTAGTACGAGTGGAAATCAGCACGGATAGACACAGACACTCACCAGCTCTCATACAGACACGGACAAGGACTCTCATACAGCAGACAAAATACAAACTCTCACACGCGCACAAACTCACACACAGGCACACACAAGATGATTGTTTATTTTTTTTTATATTTTGGGGGAATATGTTATTCTATAAAGAAGGTTGTGTGCCTCTCTCCATGTGTAAACGATTTCATTCGGCTGGGGAAAGGTTAATAGAAACATTGGACGGGATTCCCCCCCCCCCCCCCCCCCACCCACCCCCACCCCCACCCCCCAACTGGGTCAGAGAATCGCCGTGGGGCAGCGTGAATCCCGTCCCGCCGCTCCAACGCCGGCTGCCAAATTCTCCGGTTTTCGGACGAGGACTGGGATCGCGCCGCGCCGGTCGGGGGCCGTTGGCAGCGTCCGCCCCCCCGGCAATTCTCCGGACCCCGATGGGCCGGCGGCTGCCCGTTTTCGGCCAGTCCCGCCGGCGTGGATTAGACATGGTCCATCACGGCGGGACCTGGCTCGGAGGGCGGTTAGCGGGGTGCTCAGGGGGGCGCAGGGGGGTCCGGCCCCGGGGGGGGGGGGGGGGCCCACAGTGGCCCGGCACGCGATCGGGGCCCACCAATCTGCGGGCAAGCCTCTTTCCCGCCGCGCCGGCCTCTGTAAGGCTCCGCCATAGCATGCGCCAGAACACACTGGCGGTGCTGCGCATGCGCCAACTCGAGCCGGCCGGCGGCAGCCCGTCGGCACCGGTTGGCGCGGCGCAACCCCTCCAGCGCCGGCCTAGCCCCCGGAAACACGGAGGATTCCGCAACTTCCGGGCAGCCAGACGCCAAAGTGGTTCACGCCGCACTTTGTCGCCGGTACATGCCGCCCTGCTGATTCCGGGACAATTCCAGACAACTTGTCTGGGAGAGTTGAGAGATAAAAGGGGTAAAAGTGCTAAATGCACAAGTTTGTCATAAGGCCACAGTGAAGTACATTTATAAGTAAATAAGTTAGATTTAAAATTTTGCATCAGGAGATGGATAGGGGTTGCACACACACACACACACACACACACACACACACACACAGGGACCGTCACACACTGTAGGGACGCACAAAATCTCACATGCACACAAACACGTCAGCTGTCCCTCACACACACAAATACATACACACATACAGACACAAACATGGACAGTCAGACATGGACAGATGGACACACATAGACATGAACACATGCACACGGCAGACACATGCACAAGGACAGACACACAGACTGGGACAGGCACACGCACACAGACACGGGCAGACACACTCACACGGGCAGACACACACAGACACGGGTAGGCACACGCAGTCAGGCAGGCACAGACTAACCTCATCACACTCACCCCATGGCCTTTATCCTCGTTCTCTTTGTTTTCCTTGGACCTTTTGTCAGGTTTGGCTTTGCTTTTGGGTTTTATGTGACTGGCAGCATTGGCAACGAAAGCACTGCTCACATCCCATTCAGGCTCCTAGTGAAGTAAAATTGAATGATTGAAACATAACCATAAATGCAACATCTCGGCCTTTACGTCCATCTTGAAAATAGACACATATTGAAGGAGAGGAAGAAATGAAGAGGAAGGAATGGAAACTTCAAGGCTGAACCTACACTCTCTCATTTCATGGACGCAGGGGATTGAAGATTCAGGAGGGCCATGAAGATTGCTTCTTTAATCTATTCCCACTCCAATCTTCATGCTGAGGGTCTCCAAGTACTGTGCCCGCCAGCCTTATCTTCCTCTTTCCAAAGGTTTCATATTTATAATAAGACTTCATAATCATAATAGTCCTCCATCAAGATCCCCTCATTTTCCTCTTCTCCAAATCATAGATCATTCCCTCAGAATGAAACAGGATAGAAACCTGCCTATTGCTTCATTGTGCCTGTAGCAGCCTACTGAAAAAGCGAAGCAATTAGTCCCAGACCCCCATCCAATCCACAAAAATTCATTGTCTACTCGTTGATGGAACCATCAATTCACCAGACACGTGTTTCCGATATGAATCTAGGCTTTAATCGACTTACTTCAGAGCCAGCCTGTTACCCGTTGATGAACTCTTAGTGAACTCAGGCTGGCTCTGGACAAGGGTATTTATACAGCTGCACTAGGGGGAGGAGTCATGGGCGGAGCCAAGGGTGGAGCCCAGTACAAGTTCCTGAGTACTCCCAGATCTACTCCCCCTAGTGGTAAGATAGCGCTACTGCGCTTACAAAGACAGTGTGAATTATCATATATATATATATATATATATATATATTACATTCACCACACTCGTTCAATGAACACCTGTATTAAGTCACCCCTTAACCTTGCAGAGTAAAGTGAATCTTCATAATTCACACCTTTGTTCTGATTTCAGCCCTGTTACTTTCTCTCCAGTAATCCTAAAACTTGCCCCAAATATTGAGGCAAAAATTGAACACAATCGTAGAATCGCTACAGTGCACGAGGAGGCCCTTTGGCCCATCTGGTCTGCACCGACCCATTGAAAGAGCATCCTACCTAGGCCCAACAACCCTCCCTATCCCTGTAACCCCACCTAACATTTGGACACTAGGGCAGCACGGTGGGGCAGTGGGTTAGTTCTGTTGCCTCACGGCGCCAAGGTCCCAGGTTTGATCCCGGCTCTGGGTCACTGTCCGTGTGGAGTTTGTACATTCTCCCCATGTTTGTGTAGGTTTTGCCTCCACAACCCAAAGATGTGCAGGGTAGGTGGATTGAACACGCTAAAATTGCCCCTTAATTGGAAAAAAATGAATTGGGTGACTAAATGTTTTTTAAAAATTTGGACATTAAGGGGCAATTTAGCATGGCCAATCCATCTAACCTGTGGGAGGAAACCGGAGCACCCAGAGGAAACCCACGCAGACACGGGAAGAATGTGCAAACGCCAGACAGGCAGTGACCCAAGGCTGGAATTGAACTCAAGTCCGTGACGTTGTGAGGCAGCAGTGCTAACCACTTTGCCACCCTATCCTCTAGATGCAGCCTCACAAGGCTCAATACAACTTCAAAATCACCTCAAGAATTCTACTTACACAAAGGCAAAGTAGCGGCTAATATATTCGCCATAGTCCCAGGTGACCTATGGGGGGGGGGGGGGGGGGGGGGGGGCTTAGTGGTGGTGATTTAACCCGAGGATCACCACACCTCAGGATAGGGGCACGGTTGAGAAGGGGAGGGGGGCTTGATGGATAACCTCAGCTGGAACGGGAATTGAACCCGTGCTGTTGGCCTTGCACAAACCAGCCAACTGAGCTCATACACATAGACTAGTGAACACCAGGCCATTCATTTTTTAAAAGCAATAAGACACCATGGAGAGTTCCCCCGATCATCTTCAAATAAATCGAGACATTTGCACATTGCCGTTTGTGGGAGCTTGAGATATGCAAAATGGCTGCCACATTTCGAAATGTCGTCAATAAAGTACTTCATTGGCTGCAAAGTTCATTCAGATATTTGGTGGATGTGAAGACTAGTCTTTCTTTAACCGCCTCTTCTATCCAACCTCAGTGCTTAAACTGATTTAGATTGAACTGTACCTGAAACCTCTCTTGTCTATGTCTCTACCTTGTAGGATTGCACAACGGACAGTGTCACAAGTTGTTATGTCGTGTTATGGGGCCGTTTGGTGTCTCATTCATGAGGTCTTGAGACTTGTATGTTTAAACATGAGCTACTTATTACCAAACTTTCACTATCTACAGATCCCAGTTACTGCAGGGTGCTGCTGCCATGCAGGTTCTTCCTAGACTGTTCTCTGAATCTATCGCCATGTGACTCCATACATCATACTTTGGGAGGTACTGTACTCCAGTCCTCACATTCGCCCTTGCTCCGCTGAGCACCTTTACATTACAATGGCATGTAGGCACAAACAACATCCTTCCTTCTCAAAAGAGGACATTCCTCCCTTCAAACACAGTACATCTATTGATAGCACAATCTTTACTTGCTATCCCTTCTCCCCCACCTCAAGTCTCGGGCTTTGGAAATTCAGACGGTCTTTTTTTAAAAATAAATTTAGAGTACCCAATTCATTTTTCCCAATTAAGGGGCAATGTAGCATGGCCAATCCACCTACCCTGCACATCTTTGGGTTGTGGGGGCGAAACCCACGCAAACACGGGGAGAATGTGCAAACTCCACACGGACAGTAACCCAGAGCCGGGATAGAACCTGGGACCTCGGCGCCGTGAGGCAGCAGTGCTAACCCACTGCGCCACCGTGCTGCCCGCTGAAATTCAGACGGTCTTGAGGCTTGACAGTTCTTCCAGACTTCAGTCTGTTCATGTTGGGCAGAATGTTAGTTGTAACCTGTGCTTCTGATGCTTGGTTCTCTCTCCATTTGCTTCGTTCTTGGCGGTCCTTCAAGATGTGCTTCTCTTTATAAACAACACCCGCATTTTTGTTTTGAAAGTATTTTTATTCAAGGTTTTTTTACATATATACAGAATATCAGAAGGACAACATATCAATCCAACAAACAACCATAGATCTCCAACCTCCCCCCTCCCCCCCCGATACCAACACCCACCACATCCCGCCTTCCCCATTTTATCCCCTTTACCCACACCCTCCTATCCCATGTTGGCCCCTCAATTCACCTTGAAGAAATCAGTGAACGGTTTCCATCTCTGGGTGAACCCTCCTACCGACCCCCAGAGAGCGAGCTTGGCCTTCTCCAACCACAGGAATTCTGCCTGGTTATTCACCCACACCCCTGGCTTTGGCGGCTCCGAGTCCCACCAACACAACAAAATCAGTCTCCGAGCTATCAGGGAGGCAAAGGCCAATCCATCAGCCTCTCTCCTCCTCCCCCCCCCCCCCCCCCCCGGACTACTGGGTCTTCCGACATGCCGAATATCACCACCTCCGCACTCGGAACCACACCCAACACCTCGGACATCACGTCCGAGGACCTCTGCCCAGAACCCCCTCAGTCCTGGACACGCCCAGAAGATGTGGAAGTGGTTCACGCTCCCCACTCCTGCGCACCACCCACACCTATCCTCCGCCCCAGCAGAAAACTTGCCCATCCTCACTGAAGTGTCGGCTAGTGTAGACCTGAGAGATGAACAGACACTTCCAACGCCGATGAAGGTTCAACTCAATTTTATTAACTATTTCTAACTAACTAACACACGATGACTGTGGGTCTAAATGATGCTAACTTAAACTAGAGACCTAAGCCTTGTCCGAACCAGTTGATTCTCTCAGCACGTGGTGTGAGTCTGTGCTGGGCTGGATGAGTTCTTGTTACACTGAGAGGCAGCACCCAGAATGAGCGGGAACCGTGGTGCCCTCTGCCTTTATAGTGTGTGTATTCTAACTGGTGATTGGCTGCGGTGTTTGTACATGTTGATTGGTCCCTGTGTGTGTCCATCAGTGTGTGTCTGCACCATGATATACTGGTGTATATTATGACACTCACTTCCGTCAGGTGGGCCCCTTTGCATCACTTTAAACTGGATGAGGCTTAACCTCACGCAGGAGAACCCACCGACATGTTGTGCAGACTTTGGGTTTTTCAGATTCCTTCCACAACCTTTGACCCGAGGGATCCTTGCAGTGTGTGATGGCCCTTCAACAGGCCACCCTCTTCCTCGCGAGTCCCACTTGCTTCATCTCGAGCTGTCCTGAAATCCAGCGGCGTCTGCTCGCGTTTCTTCCGCTGGCCTTCCATTTTGCTGATTAAGACAGTTTTTGTTCCATGTTGCTGAATGGTCACGCATTCCTGTTGCATTTAACATTGAAGGACAATCAGCTGTTTATTTTCTTGCTGACCCTTTGTCAACTCAGTCTGAGTTGCAGTTCTTCATCTTGTTGCTACTGCTCGTTCTATTTTAACTTTTTCTGAAGTAATATTCAAATGTTCTTTCTCGTTCACATTTTTCGATGGCTACATATTGATTCGTCAAGGAGTCCTTTAGGGTCGCAACTTCTTTGCGTGTCTTTCCTGCCTGCTGTTTTGCCTGGCTTTACATCTGGCTGAGTTTTCCCAACTCCTGCTTTGAGTTGCCAACAGTGGAATTGAGGACCGTTATTTCCTGCTACATCGTCTCCAAGATTTGTTTCTGCAGATATCGAACAGCTTCGTTCATCGAAGTCTTCAGTTTATTGTGTGTTTTCAAACGTATACACTCAGCTTGAATCTTGCCCTTCAAATCTTCTCGTTCAGCTCTGATGCGATCAGTTTCCTACAGAACAGCTTCAATTACTTTTTTCATGCTTTGCTGGTTTTGAGTTACCTCAGATAGCTTTCCTTCATTCACAGCCATCTGTTCACTCTGCAGTTTGAGTACTGTGTCAGCATTTTCAAAAATGCTCAAATTTTAATCTAATTATTTTTCCAATTAAGTGGCAGTGTAGCGTGGCCAATCCACCTACTCTGCACATCTTTGGGTTGTGGGGGTGAGACCTACACAAACAGGGAGTATGTAAAAATGCTCTTTTTTACATCTTTCAGCTGCTTTTCAGCCATTTATTTCTTCTGTGCTAAACTCTTTGGCTTGTGCATTTCATTGTACTGACAAGGTGGGCAACCATCCTGTGATTTACTTGAATAACGTCTCCCTTGTTCGGGGGGGTCTTTTGTCTTAATAATAATAGCTTACTTTCACAAGTAGGCTTCAATGTAGTTACTGTGAAAAGCCCCCAGTCGCCACATTCCGGTGCCTGTTCGGAGAGGCCGGTATGGGAATTGAACCTGTGCTGCTGGCCTTGTTCTGCATTAGAAGCCAGCTGTTTAGTCCACTGTGCTAAACCAGTTCCATCTTCCTCACTCTGACATCTTTCGGCTCCCTCTCTCAGGGTCTTTTGTTGCTGACGGTATTTTATTGAACGTGTGCTAGATCTTCTTCTAGGATCTTGCCCTCCACAACTTAAAAGTTTAAAATATCTTCCAAAGCTTTTTAATATCTTATCAAATGCTGTCCAGTATTGATCTCGACCTTGGCTGTGAATTACTTCACCTGCAAATGAACCAAACACGAATAGAAATTGTGCTGATGATTGAAGGGCAGCACGGTAGCATTGTGGATAGCGCAATTGTTTCACAGCTCCAGGGTCCCAGGTTCGATTCCGGCTTGGGTCACTGTCTGTGCGGAGTCTGCACATCCTCCCCGTGTGTGTGTGGGTTTCCTCCGGGTGCTCCGGTTTCCTCCCACAGTCCAAAGATGTGCAGGTTAGGTGGATTGGCCAGGATAAATTGCCCTTAGTGTCCAAAATTGCCTTTAGTGTTGGGTGGGTTACTGGGTTATGGAGATAGGGTGGAGGTGTGGACCTTGGGTAGGGTGCTCTTTCCAAGAGCCGGTGCAGACTCGATGGGCCGAATGGCCTCCTTCTGCACTGTAAATTCTATGATTCATTATGTAATCCTGTAATTCTCCCAAAGTTAAGTCTCTTCTCCAGGACTCCCACTCTTCGAGCTGGTTTTGCCATTTCCTTAACCATGGACGGGATTCTCCAATAATGAAGCTATTGTCCCCAGGCCAGCATCCGTAAGAAAGTCCAGAGTGATTCTCCTACCTGCAGGGGGCTGGCAGGGCCCCGGAGCGCTCCTCGCAGCTCTGGATGCGGATACAGGGCCCCTGCACTTCCGGTCAGGAGTACACGCATGTGCATGGCGGCGGCTGGCCCGTGCGACATGGTGGCCCGAGATTGTGCCGCCCGATCGCTTGCCTGCCCGTCTGTGAGGCCCCCACCCCCACCCCAGGGTGGCCGTTCCCGACAGGCAAAACGTGGTTAGAATCACGCCGTCGGTACTCAGCCAGTTGTCCTCACAGAATCGCCGCGGGGATCTCTGTCAATGGCCCCCCGACCGCGTAGACCACGTGCGGGCGATTCGCGGCGATTCTCCGGGCACGCTTGCTCTGTCGAGCATCTTTTCAATACACTGGCATGCAGGCTCACACAACAGGTTTACACAGAATATTTCCCCGTTGTCTCTGTCTGCTGTAACCTCAGCAGAACTTGGGCAAAATCCCCCATTTACACACGTGCATGAGATGTTTTCACTGAAGTTTCAACAGCAGAGCTGGAAATATTTGGAGCAAAGTTTCATGATTGGCCTGATCTGCAACCTTGGCCAAGGCTCCAAACAGCAGCGGCAGTGACACCTTGTGGTGGCTTTTAGTATGACGCACCTCCAGGTGCTACTGTTCTATGAAATACTTCCCCATCTATCCAAATCGAACACACCCGGAAAACCTGTCATTGTGTGGGAATGTGGTAAAACCCTTCCTGAATTACATGCAGCCACCCCCACCGCCTTGTATTTCGAGACCAGTTCAGCAACCTTCTTAAAGAATCGAATAAATTGCTCCGGCGTTAATCAGTGCCCTCTCCATAGATTTTGTCTCTCTCTCTGATCAGACCCGGTCTTTTCAGATAATCGGCTCAATCTCTGGAACAGAATTCCTCATAATTCAAATAAGGTTCACGCAATTATAATCTCTCCTTTTCAAAATAAATTGAGGCCAACCTTGCTATTTACTAATCTATTAAAGCATTCGGCACGGGATCAGGGGGTTGCATTATTGACTCCAAGTCAATCATCTATGAATTGAAGCTCCAGTCCATGGCTTGAACACAATACATAGGCTGGCATAACCTGTGCGGTACCGAGGGTGCGCTGCACTGTGGGTGTTGCTGCCATTTTGATGAGATGCAAAGCTGAGGCCCCTCCTCCCAGGTTGGAGGTAAAAGATCACATGGCGATATCTCAAAGAAGCGCACGAGAGTTATACCCAGTATCCTGGCTAACCAATATCAGATGTTCTGGTCACTGACGCATTGCTGTTTATAGAACATAGAACAGTACAGCACAGAACAGGCCCTTCGGCCCTCGATGTTGTGCCGAGCCATGATCACGCTTTCTCAAACCCACGTATCCACACTATACCCGTAACCCAACAACCTCCCACTTAACCTTACTTTTTAGGACACTACGGGCAATTTAGCATGGCCAATCCACCTAACCCGCACATCTTTGGACTGTGGGAGGAAACCGGAGCACCTGGAGGAAACCCACGCACACACGGGGAGGACGTGCAGACTCCGCACAGACAGTGACCCAGCCGGGAATCGAACCTGGGACCCTGGAGCTGTGAAGCATTTATGCTAACCACCATGCTACCATGTGCACTCTGTGCACACACCAGTTGCCATGTTTCCCACATCACAACAGCCGTTTAGAAGTACTTGATTAGCTGTACAGTGTTTGGAGACATTGTGAAAAGTGCTAAATGAATGCAATCAAGCCACGGGCAACACGGTCCATGTTAAATTGCCCTTAGGTGTCCAAAATTGCCCTTAGTGTTGGGTGGGGTTACTGGGTTATGGGGATAGGGTGGAAGTGAGGTGGATTAGGTGCTCTTTCCAAGAGCCGGTGCAGACTCGCTGGGCCGAATGGCCTCCTTCTGCACTGTAAATTCTATCTATCTAAAAAAGACACAATTCTAACAAATTTTGAAAGATATCGGTGTGGGGATTCCCAATGCTTTATTTTCAAAAGTTCGTAAGTTCATAAGATATAGGAGCAGAATTAGGCCATTCGTCCCATCGAGTCTGCTCCACCGTTCTATCATGGCTGATATGTTCCCTCATCTGGGGCGGGATTCTCCCGCAAACAGAGGGAAGGCCAGACGCCGGCGCCCTGAGCGGTGTGAACCACTCCGGCATCGGGCCAACCAGAAGCTGCGGAATCCTCCGCACTTCCGGGGGCTAGGCTGCGCCGGAAGGGTTGGCGAAGGGCCGGCGCGAGTTGGCGCATGCACAGAACCGCCAGCGTGGGTTTCCAGCCGGCATGTTTCCTGCGCATGCGCAGGGCGGTTCTTCTCCACGTCAGCCATGGCGGAGCCGTACAGAGGCCGGCGCGGAAGGGAGGAGTGCCCCCATGGCACAGGCCCGCCCGCCCGCAGATCGATGGGCCCCGATCGCGGGCCAGGCCATCGTGGGGGCCCCCTGGGTCACCTCCCATCCCCCCCCCCGAGGTCTCACCTAGCCAGCCTACAAGCAAGGTCTCGCCGTGATGGACCATGTCCATTTCATGCCGGCGGGACTGGCCGAAAATGGGCGGCTGCTCGGCCCATCAGGGCGCGGGGGGGAGGGGAGGGGCACTGCCAACGGCCCCCGACCGGCACGGCGTGTTCCCCGCCCCCGCCCGAAAACTGCCGGCGGAGAATTCGGTAGCCGGCGTTGGAGCACGATTCACGCCGTCCCCCGGCGATTCTCCGACCCGGCGGGGGATCGGAGAATCCCGCCCTTGCTACCTACAATGTTACAGAGCCAAGAGCTGGATTGTGAAATCAGCCAGAGCCTCTCCTCCCTAGAACACATGACCCGAGGAGCGGGAGTCGGCACTTTAGCCTCCCGAGCCTAACTCCCTCAGTGTGATCCTGGCTGATCCCATCCTGGCCTCACTACCATCCTGCCCGGTCTCCATAACCCTTCAACCCATCACCAATTAAACATCTGTCTACCTCCTCCTTAAATTTACTCACTGTCCCAGCATACACCGCACTCTGGGGTAGCGAATCCCACAGATTCACAACCCTTTGGGAGAAGGAGTTTCTCCTCAAATCAGTTCTAAATTTGCTACCTCTTATTCTGAACTTTGACGAGAGGTAATCGGGGCGACGCATTAACTCTGCATTTTACTATTCCTCCTGCCACAGGTGCTACCTGAGCAGTGGAGGGTTTTCCAGCATTTTCAGTTTTCATTGCTGGCTTTGATGACTATCAGAGCGCTGAGCGGGAATAGGTGTCAATCAATAGGTGGGCGATCTGAACCTATCAGCAGGAAGCAAGGGCGTCCAATCAGCAGTTTCAACAGGATCACAAATTAAAGTTCTCAATGGCCAGTGTGTCTGAGAATGGTGTACACCGAATTAGACCTTATCGGGAATATTACACGAATTAATGCCAAAAATCCCTCCCGGATCAGAAAAGGTAAAAGTCCCCAAAATGGTTTCTGACTTTTCATCCTGCTGTGAACTGAAATAGACGAAATGGGAAATGAATAAAGGCCACTGTTTACGATTGAACAAACCCATCAGTCACACTGACACGCATTGTCCAGCCTGATATACCTGCCAACAGCTTGTGCATCGCCTGAGGGGTTCACCGTTCTCTCTGGTTTTCAAAATAAGACAATGGCAACTACTTGATCCAAGTGAGTGCCAGAGGTGATTGACGTCATCCGATGACACACATGTATGTTACCATTCATCGTTATGTTTGTACAGATTGAGCCTGCCAACTTTCAAAAACTTGAGGTCAAATCCAGGCTGGCACTCCCAGGAGAGTACCGAAGGAGTGCCACACTATCAGAGATGCCATCTTTCAAATGAGGCATTAAAATGACACCACACCTGCCCTCTCAAGTGGATACAGATAAAGACCTTGGGATCCTTTCTGAGAAAAGAAGGGAGCTCCCTCAACTCCCCAACAAGTGTCCCTACCAACATTATTAAAACGCATTATTTGGTCATTATCTAGTCCTGACTCACCAAAGCCTGTCCACCATCATCTGTAAGGCACAAGTCAGGAGTGTGATGGCATACTCTCCGCTTGCCTGGATGAGTGCAGCTCCAACAACACTCCATTCGACACCATCCAGGACAAAGTGGCCCGTTTGATTGGCGCTCCTTCCATCACCTTCAACGCTCACTTCCTCCAACACAGACGCACAGTGGCAGCCATGTAGTATACCATCTACAGGAGGCACTACAGGAGGAACTCACCAAGGTTCCTTCAACAACATCTTCTAAACCTTTGGCTTCAACCATCTGGATGGAAAAGGACAGGAGACCCACGGGAACGCTACCGCAGTTTCCCCTCCAACGCACTCATTATCCCGACTTTGAAACTGTATCCCCATTCCTACCTGGGTCAACACACTGGAACTCCCTCCCTAACAGCACTGTGGGTGGACCTACACCGCAAGGACTACAGTGGTTCCAGAAGGCAGCTCCCCATCACCTTTAAAGAGGGAAATTAGTAGGGCAGCATGGTGGCGCAGTGGTTGGCACTGCAGTCTCACGGCGCCGAGGTCTCAGGTTCGATTCTGGGTCACTGTCCGTGTGGAGTTTGCACATTCTCCCCGTGTCTGCGTGGGTTTCGCCCCCACAACCCAAAAGATGTGCAGGGTAGGCGGATTGGCCATGCTAAATTGCCCCTGAATTGGAAAAAATGAATTGGGTACTCTAAATATATATTTTTTTAAAAGAGGGACATTAGTGAAGGGCAATGAACACTGGTCTCGCCAATGTTGCCCACAAACAGAAAATGCTGGAAAAATCTCAGCAGGTCTGACAGGATCTCTGCGGAGAGAGAAAGAAGCTAATGTTTCACGGCTGGATGACTCTTTGTCAAAGTAATGCCCACGCCCTAGTCTGACAACAGCTTCTCACCCAATCAAGAACTTTGTGTGCAAAGGGCTGAAAATTAGAAAAAGATATTTTTCGAACCCTGAAGTTAAGCTACCTTACAATTCATTGCGAGGTTCCAGCGGAGAGAAACCTACCATTCTTTTTTAATTTTTCCAATTGTGGAGCAATTTAGCGAGGCCAATCCACCTACCCTGCACATCTTTGGGTTGTGGGGGTGAGACCCACGCAGACACGGGGAGAATGTGGCAAACTCCACGCGGACAGTGACCCGGGGCCAGGATAGCACCCGGGTCCTCGGCGCCGTGAGGCAGCAATGCTAACCACAGCGCCGCCCCTACTGTTTCATTTTTAAGTGGTAGAATTTGATGTATTACGAAGGTTGAAATTAGTACAGTAATTGGTGACACGGAGGGGCACCAATTAAAACAACAGGGCAGCACGGTAGCATTCTGGATAGCACAATCGCTTCACAGCTCCAGGGTCCCAGGTTCGATTCCGGCTTGGGTCACTGTCTGTGCGGAGTCTGCACATCCTCCCCGTGTGTGCGTGGGTTTCCTCCGGGTGCTCCGGTTTCCTCCCACAGTCCAAAGATGTGCAGGTTAGGTGGATTGGCCATGATAAATTGCCCTTAGTGTCCAAAATTGCCCTTAGTGTTGGGTGCGGTTACTGGGTTATGGGGATAGGGTGGAGGTGTTGACCTCGGGTAGGGTGCTCTTTCCAAGAGCCGGTGCAGACTCAATGGGCCGAATGGCCTCCTTCTGCACTGTAAATTCTATGATAATCTATGATAATTAGATAAATCATTAACAAGTTAATCAAGATGTGGCGATGCCGGCGTTGGACTGGGGTGAGCACAGTAAAAAGTCTTACAGCACCAGGTTAATGTCCAACAGGTTTGTTTCAAACACTAGCTTTCGGAGCACTGCTCCTTCCTCAGGTGAACCTGTTGGACTTTAACCTGGTGTTGTAAAACTTCTTACCAAGTTAATCAAAACCCAAGATGAATGGCAGCGCAGACGATGTGTCGCGGCTGCAGCCTGTGGGGCCTCATGGACACCATGTAATCCAATGTAACCCAGCCACATCTGCAAGTAATGTCTGCAGCTCAGGGAGCCTTGGTTCTGAGTTAATGAGCTGGAGGCCGAGGTACCGATACTGCAATGCATCAGGGAGGGAGCAGTTGCTTGCTGCGTCAGTTATTTGATTTGGTCAGTGGTCAGCGACAGGAGGGGTGTGACTTTGAGTGAGGCCGATATGGGGACTGTCCCATCCAGCAGAAAGGACTAAAAATAAATATCTGCTTTATAAAATTATTGTAGGATTTAACAAATGGACAAAGGCTTTACCCAGAAATGCCTGAGCAGATCGGACTCTTACCAAAGGAATATCTCGCTTTCAGAAAACCAGCAGGCACTTTGTTATCTTTAAAGAAGCACGGACGCCTCCTGAGACTGCAGCAAGTCAAATTCCAAAGAATTGTACCAACACCCTTTACATTTCTAAGACGGAGCTCTGGCCACACGTCGCTATGTCTTTGAGGGGCGAAAGGGTATCCGACTCCTCTATTAAACCTCTCAACATTCCAAATCTGGAAACCCAGGAGAAGGAGCGGGAGGGGTGTCACAGGACCCCCTCCAAGCTGCTGGAACCTGTAATATTGCTGCCTGGAACTGAACCCAGCAGAAAGACACGTGTCCAGATTAATTGCCTGGTCCTCATCTACAGGGTGTACTCCTGAAGCGTTGAAACCCCTGTCTCGGTGCCTAAATCCATCTCGGCGTGCCTTCTCCCATTGGGGGAGTCCTCACGCCTGGAAAGGCAGACGGAACACCCTGAAGCACTTTCGCTCTGTTAACAAGCTGCCACTGCCCTATTTCAGTCACCAGAACGAAAAAGAAAACTAGCAATCACGATGAGGAAATATCAACTTATTTACTGGATGCAATGCATTACCAAGCCTAGAAAAGGTTAAGCACAAATAGATTAATTTATTCGTCTGATTTTTTTTTTTTTAAAGTGAATTTCAATTCGCTTTCACAAATGCAGTGAAAACATTGATTCATTTCAGAAGCTGCAACCAGCTGAGAGATTCTAGCAAAGGAAGAGAAGTGAGAAGAGTGCGCTCGTTAGTTGGTAGTGGACTCTGATTGGTAGAGCTGTTGCCACTGATAATGCACCAGGGAATAGTTAACTGCCAAGCTTTTGTTCAAATTCAAGCCAGGCAAGTCTACTCTGATTGGTCAAGGCATTTGAACCAGGGAATGGCGCCCCCCCCCCCCCCCCCCCCCCCCCCCCACCCCTTCCCTTGGTTGAATAAGGTGCAATGCAGGCAGAAGGAGCTTTGTTTGAGAAAAAGTGTGAAAATACTTGGCTTTAAACAGGCACTTTCCTCCCCACCCCCTCCGTCCAAAGGTCAAAACAAGTTTAAATGGGCGGCACGGTGGCACAGTGGTGTTAGCACTGCTGCCTCACGGCACCAAGGACCCGGGATTGATCCCGGCCCCGGGTCACTGTCCGTGTGGAGTTTGCACATTCACCCCATGTCTCAACCCAAAGATGTGCAGGATAGGTGGATTGGCCACGCTAAATTGCCCCTTAATTGGAAAAACAAAATTAAACACTGACAAGTCATCAAGTATTCCGGATTGTAAACGGTGTCACCTTTTAAAACAGACCAAATGGTAAAGTAGCTGAAATTCTTTGTGGCCTAACCTCATCCATCGTCGCTGCCACAGATATATTATTCCCATTCCCAAAGATGCCCAGAGGCTGTGATGTCTCCTTCGCTCCTTCTGTACACTCCGGAATGTTCTGTATTCGAACAGTTTCTTCAATCTCTTCAGTACTATAGCTGTCTTCATTTTCCTACAGACGTAAAAGATTCTGCCGCTCAATTTTTGAAACTATTAAAATGAAACAAGACCGGCGCATCACATCTCACAGAGTGTCACTAAAAGTGATGAGTATATATAGGGAATTATTTTAAGGTGAAGGTGATTTGCACAGATCCCAGCAACAGCCTGGGGTGGATTCTCCGTTTTGGTAGTCTTTTCCGCCAGGAAAACCGATTGAGAGGATACCGGACTGGAACCTCAAACACTTTCTTTTTATTTTTAAAACGGTGAGGAAAAGATGTTTTGCTGCAGGAGTGATTTCATTGACTAACAGGTATCTTTCACATTAATCAAACTTTATTAACACAGAATTAAACACATTATCACAGAAAATACCTTTTCAATTAACAGTTGAATTCTTAAAATTAAAGAAAACCCTTTTTACTACTAACTTCTCTATCTCCAATTAAGCAAAGCCCATTACAGGTCAAAAAATATTTGTAAATAAAGTTAGCAAACGCAGGGGCTGCCGTCATAAACACCGC
The DNA here is from genome assembly GCF_902713615.1 of Scyliorhinus canicula. NCBI lineage: Eukaryota > Metazoa > Chordata > Chondrichthyes > Carcharhiniformes > Scyliorhinidae > Scyliorhinus > Scyliorhinus canicula. The sequence continues at coordinate 9,357,049 of NC_052161.1, forward strand.
CGCCTTTCCCGACGGCATCAACATGGCCTCAGGATCAGCAATTCTGGCCCCGACGGGACCCACGCCACTACAGCTGCTGATCCCAGCGTCGACTAAGTGCTGCGGGGTCCGCGCATGTGCAGTGGTGGCGGCGCCATCGCGCGCATACGTAGTTGCTCCCTTCTCCGCGCCGGCCCCGACGCAACATGGCGTAGGGCTACAGGGGCCGGCGCGGAAGAAAGGAGACCCCCAGCCCGAGAGACCGGCTCGCCGATTTGTGGGCCCCTTTCGCAGGCCAGACCACAGTGGAGGCCCCCTCCCCGGGGTTGGACCCCCTCCCCTCCTTAAGCAGCCTGCAGATCCTTCTGTCTTTGTCACATGCCTGCTTAAGCTGGCAGCATTTGGCAAAAGCTTCTGCGCAGTTTAAAGCTTCTAGCCGACTGCCAAGCCTAGATCAAACTGCAAAACTACAGACAGACCTGGCTCCTCCCATTAATTACATCATCTTTATCCCACTCAGATCCCATGACTAGCTTACCTAAATCTAACCACAATGTCTCAAATTATCTGCTCTCCAGGGAATCTCCAGCAATCATAGCAAAATTCCATTCGGCCTCTTCTTTCCAAACACCTGGTTGGAATGAAGAGAATATCTAATGGTACTACTTCTTTCCTTACCTGTCTGTTCACTTCATTGCTTTTTCCTTTTTCGAGTTTCTTTCTTTCCTTCTGACGCTATAAGGAAAAAGCATTTTCAAAGGATCAGTACAAAGTTTCCGTCTTCCTCTCAACATCTACAGAACAAGTTGTTTCAGGACAAGGTCTCACATGCAGCTAAAATTGAAAGAAATATTAATCATCGCATTAACTTTCAAAGTTGTTCTCTCTCCTTCTGCCATTTGTTCCAGATAAAGCTATGTTTGCTGGAGTTGATCTCGTGGAGTCTGCCCTTGCCTGCTTGTGGCAACTGAGGGGGCCAGACACCGAAGACAGCAGCAACGCCAACACTCGCTGGAGGCGACATATCGTGTGCAAGGTGCCGCCGCCCATCAGGCTGTGGCGGGAACGAGAAGGGGAGGCCAGCGGCGACCCAAGGTGTACAGGCCTCGTTGGCCATTCAATGAGCTGACGGACACCATGTGCCACAGAAGATTGTGTCTCAGCAGAGAGACAGTGCAGCACCTGCAACACGTCCTCATGGAGGAGGACACCTGCTCCCGGTGGCCATGAAGATCACTGCAGCCCTCAACCTTTCTGCCACCGGGTCATTCCAGGGCAGGAGCGGAGACTTGTGGCATATCATAATCTTCCACCCACAGGTGACGCATATTCTGTATGCCCGGGCATCGAACTACATCACCTTCGAGTTGGTCCAGGCCCACCAAGATGCCCAAGCTGCAGGATTGGCTACCATCGCTGGGTGCAATCGATGGCAAGCATGTCAGCCTGCGGGCAATGGGGCAACAGAGAGTGCCCAATATTAACAGGAAGGGGTTCCACTCCCTGAATGTTCAGATCATGTGCCACCACCGCTTCCGAATCATGAGCATGTTTCCCTTCTACCGAGAGTGTGCATGACGCAGCGTACATCCTGGGCACTCGCAGATCCTCGGTGTCTTCGAGGGCATGGTGAAGGGTTGGCTCTTGTTGGACAGGCGATACTCAGGAAGGTCACGGCTGATGACACCGGTGTGGAGGCCTGAGGCCAAGGCCAAGACTGGTTATAATGAGGCCCACATTGCCAGCTGTGCTGTCGGCGAGCGGTGCATCGACCTGCTGAAATGGCGGTTTCAATGCCTTGATTGCCCTTATGGTGCCCTGCAATACACCGTCCAGAGGGTCTCATGCTATATGGTGGTCCGCTATGTCCACCACAATCTGGCACAGCGGCGGCGCGATATGCTGGAGGAGCTGAGGGGGCATGCGGCCTCGTCTGAGGATGAGGGGGGTCCAGGAGGAGGAACCAGAGAACGGAGGATGGACGGCGGTAAGGACCCAACATACCAGGAGGACCAGTTCATCTCCAGATTTTCCTAGGACGAACATGTGTCCATCATCTCAACCTCCCCCATTCCCCCCCCCCCATTACCCCCAACCCCCATTTCCCTCCCATCCCCCATTTTCCCAGAACTCGCTGTGAGGAAAGCTCTGGTGCTCCTCACTTTCTGAGATCTGACTCCTGCCTTTCTGCTGGCAGCGTGCTCACACCCATCCTCTGAACGGGGGCTGTATCGGGGAGGGAGGGCCGGGGGGAGGGGGGGGGGGGGCACGCAGGGGAATGGGCATACCCACTGTGAAGATTAATGTGACAGAGGCTTCACATGTATGAGGTGTGACATGTTTTAATAGTGAACACTTTACTGTGATAGATTTCCATGAAATGAAAATCGCTTATTGTCACGAGTGGGCTTCAAATGAAGTTACTGTGAAAAGCCCCTAGTCGCCACATTCCGGCGCCTGTTCGAGGAGGCTGGTACGGGAATTGAACCCGCGCTGCTGGCTTGCCTTGGTCTGCTTTAAAAGCCAGCCCTGTGCTAAACCAGCCCAATTACCCCGAGCTACAGATTGCTACCCCCACCCCCATGTCCATTCACTGCTCCTCAATCTCCTTGGTCCTCTGTGATCTATAGCAATGTCTAGTTGGGTCCCCAGGATGCACATCAGGAGGTGGAGAGAGCCTTCCACGCCCTGTGGCCCTTGATGCGTTTGGCAGACGGCCTCTGAAGGGTCTGGGGCCCAGAGGGCCCCGCCCAAGTTACCGGTGTCACAGGCATCGTCATGCCACCCTGATCTGCCCGCGGTCCTCGAGGTGCGGCAGTGTCGGGGAGGGGGGAGGGGGGGGGGACCCAGCTTGGGTCACTGTCTGTGCGGAGTCTGCACGTTTTCCCCGTGTCTGCGTGGGTTTCCTCCGGGTGCTCCGGTTTCCTCCCACAAGTCCCGAAAGACGTGCTATTGGGTAATTTGGACATTCTGAATTCTCCCTCTGTGTACCCGAACAGGCGCTGGAATGTGGCGACTAGGGGCTTTTCACAGTAACTTCATTGCAGTGTTAATGTCAGCCTACTTATGACAATAATAACAAAGATTATTATTATTAAAAAGTGAAGGTTGTGTGTCAAAAAGTACAGCGACAAACTAAACAGGGCCTTTGGAAAAATGCAGCCAGGTCGGAAAAAGAGGATCAGGTTACCAGTCACCTCTAAGCAAACGACAAAGGAATTCAATGCTGCACATGCATCTATTTGATGAATTCAGGATAACAGAGATCTAAAGAAAAACACATAATTTCAAACAGATCATTTGGGGTAAAGTGTACACTATGACTGGAAGTATGACTAGATGAGTGCAGTTTATATGTTAACAATCAACTGCGTCTTATTTAGGAGTACGTGTACTGCTGGATATTGTCCAGGTCCTGCTGGATTTGGGCATGGGCTACTGGATTTGGACATGGGCTGCTGGATATTGTCCAGGTCCAGCTGGATTTGGACATGGGCTGCTGGATATTGTCCAGGTCCAGCTGGATTTGGACATGGGCTGCTGGATATTGTCCAGGTCCAGCTGGATTTGGACATGGGCTGCTGGATATTGTCCAGGTCCAGCTGGATTTGGACATGGGCTGCTGGATTTGGACATGGGCTGCTGGATATTGTCCAGGTCCAGCTGGATTTGGACATGGGCTGCTGGATATTTTCCCGGTCCAGCTGGATTTGGACATGGGCTACTAGATTTGGACATGGGCTGCTGGATATTGTCCAGGTCCAGCTGGATATTGTCCAGGTCCAGCTGGATTTGGACATGGGCTACTAGATTTGGACATGGGCTGCTGGATATTGTCCAGGTCCTGCTGGATATTGTCCAGGTCCAACTGAATTTGGACATGGGCTACTAGATTTGGACATGGGCTGCTGGATATTGTCCAGGTCCAGCTGGATTTGGACATGGGCTGCTGGATATTTTCCCGGTCCAGCTGGATTTGGACATGGGCTACTAGATTTGGACATGGGCTGCTGGATATTGTCCAGGTCCAGCTGGATATTGTCCAGGTCCAGCTGGATTTGGACATGGGCTACTAGATTTGGACATGGGCTGCTGGATATTGTCCAGGTCCTGCTGGATATTGTCCAGGTCCAACTGAATTTGGACATGGGCTACTAGATTTGGACATGGGCTGCTGGATATTGTCCAGGTCCAGCTGGATTTGGACATGGGCTACTGGATTTGGACATGGGCTGCTGGATATTGTCCAGGTCCAGCTGGATATTGTCCAGGTCCAACTGGATTTGGACATGGGCTGCTGGATATTGTCCAGGTCCTGCTGGATTTGGACATGGGCTACTGGATTTGGACATGGGCTGCTGGATATTGTCCAGGTCCTGCTGGATTTGGGCATGGGCTACTGGATTTGGACATGGGCTGCTGGATATTGTCCAGGTGCAGCTGGATTTGGACATGGGCTACTGGATTTGGACATGGGCTGCTGTATATTGTCCAGGTCCAGCTGGATTTGGACTAGGGCTTCTGGATATTGTCCAGGTCTAGCTGGATATTGTCCAGGTCCTGCTGGGTTTGGACATGGGCTGCTTCAACCCTTGCTGCTGGTGCAGCAACTTCATTGCAGTGTTAATGTCAGCCTACTTATGACAATAATAACAAAGATTATTATTATTAAAAAGTGAAGGTTGTGTGTCAAAAAGTACAGCGACAAACTAAACAGGGCCTTTGGAAAAATGCAGCCAGGTCGGAAAAAGAGGATCAGGTTACCAGTCACCTCTAAGCAAACGACAAAGGAATTCAATGCTGCACATGCATCTATTTGATGAATTCAGGATAACAGAGATCTAAAGAAAAACACATAATTTCAAACAGATCATTTGGGGTAAAGTGTACACTATGACTGGAAGTATGACTAGATGAGTGCAGTTTATATGTTAACAATCAACTGCGTCTTATTTAGGAGTACGTGTACTGCTGGATATTGTCCAGGTCCTGCTGGATTTGGGCATGGGCTACTGGATTTGGACATGGGCTGCTGGATATTGTCCAGGTCCAGCTGGATTTGGACATGGGCTGCTGGATATTGTCCAGGTCCAGCTGGATTTGGACATGGGCTGCTGGATATTGTCCAGGTCCAGCTGGATTTGGACATGGGCTGCTGGATATTGTCCAGGTCCAGCTGGATTTGGACATGGGCTGCTGGATATTTTCCCGGTCCAGCTGGATTTGGACATGGGCTACTAGATTTGGACATGGGCTGCTGGATATTGTCCAGGTCCAGCTGGATATTGTCCAGGTCCAGCTGGATTTGGACATGGGCTACTAGATTTGGACATGGGCTGCTGGATATTGTCCAGGTCCTGCTGGATATTGTCCAGGTCCTGCTGGATATTGTCCAGGTCCAACTGAATTTGGACATGGGCTACTAGATTTGGACATGGGCTGCTGGATATTGTCCAGGTCCAGCTGGATTTGGACATGGGCTACTGGATTTGGACATGGGCTGCTGGATATTGTCCAGGTCCAGCTGGATATTGTCCAGGTCCAACTGGATTTGGACATGGGCTGCTGGATATTGTCCAGGTCCTGCTGGATTTGGACATGGGCTACTGGATTTGGACATGGGCTGCTGGATATTGTCCAGGTCCTGCTGGATTTGGGCATGGGCTACTGGATTTGGACATGGGCTGCTGGATATTGTCCAGGTGCAGCTGGATTTGGACATGGGCTACTGGATTTGGACATGGGCTGCTGTATATTGTCCAGGTCCAGCTGGATTTGGACATGGGCTGCTGTATATTGTCCAGGTCCAGCTGGATTTGGACTAGGGCTTCTGGATATTGTCCAGGTCTAGCTGGATATTGTCCAGGTCCTGCTGGGTTTGGACATGGGCTGCTTCAACCCTTGCTGCTGGTGCTTCTCACCTCGCACTCTTGGAAGAAATGCAAGAATGCCAAATTTCTAACAATCACGCCAATTTGTACTAAAGGAGAAACGGGTGCTGACTGGTTGGCGAGTCGACTCTGATTGGCAGAGGCATCGCCTTGAAGCAGCAGAGAACTGTTGGCTTCTAAACCCCCCAAAAAAGGCGCTAGACTTGGAACATATTCCTTTAGTTTGAAGAGAACAGTTCCCTGTGTATATCGTTTCCAACATGGGTTAACGAGCCATTTTACTAGCCCAACTGATTATCTTACATCGGTTACGAGTGTAGCTGTTAACGCACTCAGGATTGTTCGTCAAGTGCTGCCCAATCGCAGAACAGTGGACATTTTGGTTTGGGATTTGGAAATGTGGGCTGGTTGAGTGTGGTCTGTACTCTCCCCATTACGAACAACTGAAGGAACGTACCCTTTGATTCGACAATCGCTGGGAAGTACGGCCAACCTATCTGGCATCGCACCCGGCATCCAAATTCATACACGACATTACCAATCTACCGGGGCTTACTGGGATTAACCCATTCTTTCCTCCGGCAGGAATGTTACTCGCCACTGGAAAGCCAACAAGCAAAACAAAAACCTTTTTCTTGGCCCTCCGCCTTGCTGCTTTCTTTTTCGCTCTTTCCTGGTCGGGTACATGTTTGTCCAACTTGATCCCATTGTCCTGTTAGCGAAGAAAGGCAAGTCATGGTTAACATGGCAACCACACCATAATGAATTCAAAAGTCAGAAACCACAATATTTACTTTTCTGAATGCAGTGACGTAAAAACGCAGCCCAACAGCATCAATGAATTTTACAATGCAAAGCTCAGTAACTGCCGGCTCAATGCTCATTGTGACAGACATTCATCCTGTTATACACCCTCCCCAGTATTCACTTCCCAGAGCCCTGGCAGATAAAGGGAGGCCCATCTAACAGTGAGAGCTGACAAGCCTCCAAATAATCCTTTACAGTGCCAATGAGCCCAGAGGCCCAGCTAGACCACCGTACGTTCCAGAACAGATGGCACAATCAAGACAGTCAAGGAAGCCCAACAACGTCTCCACTTCCTGCGGAAGCTAAAGAAATTCGGCATGTCTGCATCGACTCTCACAAACTTCTACATCTGTGCAACAGAGAGCATCCTATCAGACTGCATCACAGCTTGGTACGGCAATTGCTCAGTCCAGCACGGTAGCATGGTGGTTAGCATAAATGCTTCACAGCTCCAGGGTCCCAGGTTCGATTCCCGACTGGGTCACTGTCTATGCGGAGTCTGCACGTCCTCCCCGTGTGTGCGTGGGTTTCCTCCGGGTGCTCCGGTTTCCTCCGACAGTCCAAAGATGTGTGGGTTAGGTGGATTGGCCATGCTAAATTGCCCGTAGTGTCCTAAAAAGTAAGGGGGGGGGGGGGTTGTTGGGTTACGGATATAGGGTGGATTCGTGGGTTTGAGTAGGGTGATCATTGCTCGGCACAACATCGAGGGCCGAAGGGCCTGTTCTGTGCTGTACTGTTCTATGTTCTATGTTCTATAAGTGTGGTGAACTCAACCAAATGCATCACACAAGCCTGCCACCCTCCCATTGATTCTGTTTACACCTCCCGCTGCCTCAGGAAGGCAGACAGCACTGTCAGAGACCCCTCCCACCCAGGCTTTGCCTTCTTCCAGACCCTTCCATCAGGCAGAAGGTACAGAAGTACGAAGACTCGCACATCCAGACATAGGAACAGCTTCTTCCCCACAGCTACGAGACTCCTCAACGACTCTCCCTCAGACTGATCTGTTCCCTGTAAGAACACTATTCACGATGCCCTATGCTACTCTTGCTCATGTATTCGCTTTGTTTGGCCCCTTGTTCCGCACTGTAACCAATCACTGTTTGTCGATGTACCATTTGTCAATGTTCTCTGTTGATTATTCTTATGCCTACTATGTACGTACTGTGTACATTCCCTCGGCCGCAGAAAAATACTTTTCACTGTACTTCGGTACACGTGGCAATAAATCAAATCAAATCATAATCTTATATTTAGAATTAGGTCATTTAGGAGTGAATCAGGGAGCACTTAGTGTTATTCTGAAATTCGCTCCACCCAAAAAAGGCTGTAAATGTAGGGAGGTCAACAGGGAGGCATTTTTTGTGGTGTAAGAATATGGAAGAATAAATCAGCCATGATCTAACCATGTGGTAGAATAGGCTCGAAGGACCACGGCAGCCTAGTCATTTACCATGAGGAATTTAGGACTTCCTTTCATGTTGAAGAACGCACCAACTGAATTCAGAATGTCTTCGGACTGGTCCTGGCATAGCCAATGGTGACGTAACCATATTTAGCTAGAATAGGATAAAGATCTCACAAAATATGAAAGAAAATATTGCCTTTCTGTCTCTTCATTCACAACCATTTACTGTCCCAAAGCCATTTTATAGCCAATGGCGTACATTTGAAGTGTAAGCAAGGTTGTGATGGAGGAGACGTGGGGCAAAATTCTCCCCTACCCGGTGGGGTGGGGGGGTCTCGGCGTAGCGGAGTGGCGCCAACCACTCCGGCGTTGGGCCTCCCCAAAGGTGCGGAGAAGGCTAGGCCTGCGCTGGACTGACTCCCGCTACACCGACTGGCGCCAACGGCCATTGACACTACGCCGCACGGCATCGGGGCTGGCCGAAAGGCCTTCGCCGGTCCGCGCATGCGCCGGTGCATCAGCAGCCGCTGACGTCACCACCGGCGCATGCGCGGTAGGGGGGTTCTCTTCCGCCTCCGCCATGGTGGAGGACGTGGCAGCGGCGGGAGAAAAAGAGTGCCCCCACGGCACAGGCCCGCCCGCCGATTGGTGGGCCCTGATCGCGGGCCAGGCCACCGTGGGGGCACCCCCCGGGGTCCGATCGCCCCGCGCCCCCCCCCCAGGACCCGGGGCCCCGCTCGCGCCGCCATTCCCGCCGGCACAGAGGTGGTTCAAACCACGTTGGCGGGATTGGCTTCGTCAGCGGCGGGACTTCGGCCCTTTGCGGGCCGGAGAAACGTCACGGGGGGCACGCCGATCGGCGGGGCGTGATTCCCGCTCCCGTCGATTCCCGGGTGGTGGAGAATTCCGGCCACGGCTGTGGCGGGATTTACGCCGGCCCCGGGCGATTCCCCGACCCTGCGGGGGGTCGGGGAATTCCGCCCATGGTAACCGATTTGCATTCAGCAAGCTCCCACAAACAGCAATGAGATGTGGAGATGATCAATGTTTTGTGACATTGACTGTGGGATAAGTATTGACCCGGGCCCCAGGGATAGACCTCCTGATCTGCTTTGAAGGTGAGCGATGGAATGCATTATGTCCACTTAAGTGTGCAAATGTGCCCTTAATTTGACACTCCCTCGGTACCGCAGCACTCCCTCGGTACCGCAGCACTCCCTCGGCACCGCAGCGCTCCCTCGGTACCGCAGCACTCCCTCGGCACCGCAGCGCTCCCTCGGCACCGCAGCACTCCCTCGGTACAGCAGCGCTCCCTCGGCACTGCAGCACTCCCTCGGTACCGCAGTGCTCCCTCGGTACAGCAGCGCTCCCTCGGTACCGCAGCGCTCCCTCGGTACTGCAGCACTCCCTCGGTACCGCAGTGCTCCCTCGGTACAGCAGCGCTCCCTCGGCACTGCAGCACTCCCTCGGTACCGCAGCGCTCCCTGGGTACCGCAGCGCTCCCTCGGTGCCGCAGCACTCCCTCGTAAGCACAGCACTCCCTCGGTACCGCAGCACTCCCTCGGTGCCGCAGCACTCCCTCAGTACTGCAGCACTCCCTCAGTACTGCAGCACTCCCTCGGTACCGCAGCGCTCCCTCGGTGCCGCAGCACTCCCTCGGTGCCGCAGCGCTCCCTCGGTGCCGCAGCACTCCCTCGTAAGCACAGCACTCCCTCGGCACCGTAGCGCTCCCTCGGTACCGCAGCACTCCCTCGGTGCCGCAGCACTCCCTCGTAAGCACAGCACTCCCTCGGCACCGCAGCACTCCCTCGGTGCCGCAGCGCTCCCTCGGTACCGCAGCGCTCCCTCGGTACCGCAGCACTCCCTCGGCACCGCAGCACTCCCTCGGCACCGCAGCACTCCCTCGGTGCCGCAGCACTCCCTCGGTACCTCAGCACTCCCTCGGTACCGCAGCACTCCCTCGGTACCGCAGCACTCCCTCGGCACCGCAGCACTCCCTCGGCACCGCAGCACTCCCTCGGTGCCGCAGCACTCCCTCGGTACCTCAGCACTCCCTCGGTACCGCAGCACTCCCTCGGTACCGCAGCACTCCCTCGCTACCGCAGCACTCCCTCGGCACTGCAGCACTCCCTCGCTACCGCAGCACTCCCTCGATACCGCAGCACTCCCTCGGTACCGCAGCACTCCCTCGCTACCGCAGCACTCCCTCGATACCGCAGCACTCCCTCGGTGCCGCAGCGCTCCCTCGGCACCGCAGCGCTCCCTCGGTACCGCAGCACTCCCTCGGCACTGCAGCACTCCCTCGGCACCGCAGCACTCCCTCGGTACCGCAGCGCTCCCTCGGTACCGCAGCACTCCCTCGGTACCGCAGCACTCCCTCGGTACCGCAGCACTCCCTCGGTGCCGCAGCACTCCCTCGGCACCGCAGCACTCCCTCGGTACTGCAGCACTCCCTCGCTACCGCAGCACTCCCTCGGCACTGCAGCACTCCCTCGCTACCGCAGCACTCCCTCGGCACCGCAGCACTCCCTCGGTGCCGCAGCACTCCCTCGGTATCGCAGCGCTCCCTCGGTATCGCAGCGCTCCCTCGGTATCGCAGCTCTCCCTCGGTACCGCAGCGCTCCCTCGGTGCCTCGGTACCGCAGCACTCCCTCGGTACCGCAGCACCCCCTCGGTGCCGCAGCGCTCCCTCGGTGCCGCAGCACTCCCTCGGTACCGCAGCACCCCCTCGCTGCCGCAGCACTCCCTCGGTACAGCAACACTCCCTCGCTACCGCAGCACTCCCTCGGTACCGCAGCGCTCCCTCGGTATCGCAGCGCTCCCTCGGTACCGCAGCACTCCCTCGGTGCCGCAGCGCTCCCTCGGTACCGCAGCACTCCCTCGGCGCCGCAGCACTCCCTCGGTGCCGCAGCGCTCCCTCGGTACCGCAGCACTCCCTCGGCACCGCAGCACTCCCTCGATACCGCAGCACTCCCTCGGCACCGCAGCACTCCCTCGATACCGCAGCACTCCCTCGGTACCGCAGCACTCCCTCGGTACCGCAGCACTCCCTCGGCACCGCAGCGCTCCCTCGGTACCGCAGCACTCCCTCGATACCGCAGCGCTCCCACGGTACCGCAGCGCTCCCTCGGCGCCGCAGCACTCCCTCGGTGCCGCAGCGCTCCCTCGGTACCGCAGCACTCCCTCGGTATCGCAGCACTCCCTCGGCACTGCAGCACTCCCTCGGTGCCGCAGCACTCCCTCGGCACCGCAGCACTCCCTCGGTACTGCAGCACTCCCTCGGTGCCGCAGCACTCCCTCGGTGCCGCAGCACTCCCTCGGTATCGCAGCGCTCCCTCGGTATCGCAGCGCTCCCTCGGTATCGCAGCTCTCCCTCGGTACCGCAGCGCTCCCTCGGTGCCTCGGTACCGCAGCACCCCCTCGCTGCCGCAGCACTCCCTCGGTGCCGCAGCACTCCCTCGGTACCGCAGCACCCCCTCGCTGCCGCAGCACTCCCTCGCTGCCGCAGCACTCCCTCGGTACCGCAGCACTCCCTCGGTACCGCAGCACTCCCTCGGTACCGCAGCACTCCCTCGCTGCCGCAGCACTCCCTCGCTGCCGCAGCACTCCCTCGGTACTGCAGCACTCCCTCGGTACCGCAGCACTCCCTCGGTGCCGCAGCGCTCCCTCGGTACCGCAGCGCTCCCTCGGTACCGCAGCACTCCCTCGGTACCGCAGCACTCCCTCGGTACCGCAGCACTCCCTCGGTACCGCAGCACTCCCTCGGTACCGCAGCACTCCCTCGGTACTGCAGGACTCCCTCGGTACTGCAGCACTCCCTGGGTACTGCAGCACTCCCTCGGTACCTCAGCACTCCCTCGGTACTGCAGCACTCCCTCGGTACTGCAGCACTCCCTCGGTACCTCAGCACTCCCTCGGCACTGCAGTACTCCCTCGGTACCGCAGCGCTCCCTCGATACCGCAGCACTCCCTCGGTACCGCAGCACTCCCTCGGTACTGCAGCACTCCCTCGCTGCCGCAGCACTCCCTCGGCACCGCAGCACTCCCTCGGCACTGCAGTGCTCCCTCGGTACCGCAGCACTCTCTCGGTACCGCAGCGCTCCCTCGGTACCGCAGCACTCCCTCGGTACCGCAGTGCTCCCTGGGTACCGCAGCACTCCCTCGGTACCTCAGCACTCCCTCGGCACTGCAGCACTCCCTCGGCACCGCAGCGCTCCCTCGGTACCGCAGCACTCCCTCGGTACCTCAGCGCTCCCTCGGTATCGCAGCACTCCCTCGGTACCGCAGCACTCCCTCGGTACCGCAGCACTCCCTCGGTACCGCAACACTCCCTCGGTACCGCAGCACTCCCTCGGCACCGCAGCACTCCCTCGGCACTGCAGCACTCCCTCGGTACCTCAGCACTCCCTCGCTACCGCAGCACTCCCTCGGCACCGCAGCACTCCCTCGGCACCGCAGCACTCCCTCGGCACTGCAGTACTCCCTCGGCACCGCAGCACTCCCTCGGTACCGCAGCACTCCCTCGGCGCTGCAGCACTCCCTCGGTACCTCAGCACTCCCTCGGTACCGCAGCACTCCCTCGGTACCGCAGCACTCCCTCGGCACCGCAGCACTCCCTCGGTACCGCAGCACTCCCTCGGTGCCGCAGCACTCCCTCGGTACCGCAGCACTCCCTCGGTACCGCAGCACTCCCTCGGTACTGCAGCACTCCCTCGGTACAGCAACACTCCCTCGGTACTGCAGCACTCCCTCGGCACCGCAGCACTCCCTCGGTACCGCAGCACTCCCTCGGCACCGCAGCGCTCCCTCGGTACCGCAGCACTCCCTCGGTACTGCAGCACTCCCTCGGTACAGCAACACTCCCTCGGTACTGCAGCACTCCCTCGGCACCGCAGCACTCCCTCGGTACCGCAGCACTCCCTCGGCACCGCAGCGCTCCCTCGGTACTGCAGCACTCCCTCGGCACTGCAGCACTCCCTCGGCACTGCAACACTCCCTCGGCACTGCAGCACTCCCTCGGCACTGCAGCACTCCCTCGGTACTGCAGCACTCCCTGGGTACTGCAGCAAGGGTGGTATTGTCCACGCTGCCCGCAGTGTCTTTCACGGCAGCAGGGGCGGCTGACTACTGAGTAGAGGGATCTTCTGATCCCATCACTGTCAACGGGGCTTCACGTTCTCTGCATTTCCCCCCCCACTCCTTCCCACTCACCTACACCGCCCGGAAACCCACAGCAGCGGTTCACCGTCAGCATGACTGGAAGATGTGAAAACATCCGGAACATTCTGGCTCAAGGAACAAATCCAGGCGTTCCACAAGCTGACGAGGGGCGGCAGGGGCCATCATACAAGCATAGGCTTCAGGCCCAGTGTGAGTGGGCCAAATGGCCGACTCTAGTGCCGTAAATTCAAATACCTTCAAACAGAAACAGTCTAGACACAGTCCAAGATATATTCCCTCAAAAAGGAAAGGTGCAACAAATAAATCCGGAGCTCCCTGGATGAAAAAGGGGATATAAATCTAGATAAAGAAGCAAAAACTTGTACTTACAACTGGCATCTGAGAACCAAGCTGAATACAGAAGGTTCAGACGGGAGGTGAAATAGCAGATTAGAGAAGTGAAGAGGGATTGTGTGAAAAGACTGGCAGACAACATAAAGGGAATCCCAAAGTCTCCTCCAGGCATATAAATAATAAAAGGAGAAGTAGATCCAAATAGAACATTGCCATTCGAGTCTGCACCGACCCACTTAAACCCCCACTTCCACCCTATCCCCGTAACCCAACAACCCCTCCCAACCTTTTTGGACACTAAGGGCAATTTAGCATGGCCAATCCACCTAACCTGCACGTCTTTGGACTGTGGGAGGAAACCGTAGCACCTGGAGGAAACCCACGCAGACACAGGGGAGAACATGCAAACTCCGCACAGACAGTGACCCAGCGGGGAATTGAACCTGGGACCCTGGCGTTGTGAAGCCACAGTGCTAGCCACTTGTGCTACCGTGCTGCCCTAAAAGTGGATTTATACATTGGGACAGGGTGCACGACTAAGGTATTAAATGAATGCTCTGCATCCATCCTTACCAAGGAGGCAGGAGGAGGTGGAACCCGTCTCCCATCCATCGACTCCATCTACACCTCCCGCTGCCTGGGGAAAGTGGGCAGCATAATCAAAGACCCCCTCCCAATTACGGCTTACTCACTCTTCCAACTTCTTCCATCGGGCAGGAGCTACAAAAGTCTGAGAACACGCACAGACTCAAAAACAGCTTCTTCCCCGCTGTTACCAGACTCCTAAACGACCCTCTTTTGGACTGATCGGATTAATACTACACTCCGGTATGCTTCACCCGATGCCGGTGTCTCTGTATTTATATTGTGGACCTTGTGTTGCCCTATTATGTATTTTCTTTTCATGTGCTGAATGATCTGTTTGAACTGCTCACAGAAAAATACTTTTCACTATCCCTTGGTACACGTGACAATAAACAAATCCAATCCAATCCAATACTACACAGGGCATGGTGACAAAGTAGGAAACTCTGCATCTAGAAGGGTTCAAGATTGATAAGGAGGAAGTGTCGAATAGACTGTCGGTACTGAAAGTTGGCAAGGCATCAGGATGGGATGAGATGCATCCAAGGACAATGAAGGAGGTGAGAATGGAAATTGCAGGGACGCGGGCCATCATCTTCCAGTCTTCCCAAGATCCAGGGAAGGTACCAGAGGACTGAAGAATTGCACATGTTACGTCCTTGTTCAAAGGTTGTTAGGATAAGCCCCAGCAATTACAGAGCAGACAGTTTAACATCAATAGTGGGCAAGCTTCTAGAAACAATTATTTGGGATAGAATTAGTGGTCACATGGAATATTGTAGGTTGATTAGAAATAGCCAACATGGATTTCTAAGGGCGATATCATGTTTACCTAACTTGATTTTGAAGAGGTAACAGCAAGGGTCGACAAGGGTAATGCTGTTGATGTGGTGTACATGGACTTTCAGAAGGCATTCGATACAGTGCCACACAACAGACTTGTCAGAAAGCTCATGGAATAAAAGGGACAATCGCAATCTGCGTACCCAATTGCATGAGTAATAGGAAGGAGAGCAATGGTCAACGGATAATTTTCAGACTAGAGGAAGGTTTGCTGTTGTGATCCCTAGCAGCTAGTATTAGGACAACTGATAGTCCTGATGCATATTAATGATCCCGATCTCGGTATGTAGGGGACAAATTCACCGTTTGAAGATGATACGAAACTTGGAAGTACTGTAAACTGTGAAGAGGACAGTGTCAAAATTCAAAAGGACATTGGTGGAATGGGCAGAGAGGTGGCAAGTCAAGTTCTGTGCAGAGAAGTTTGAAGTTAGTAGGAAGAACATGGAGCAACAACATGAAATAAGGGATAACATTTTTAAGGGGGTGCAGGAGCAAGCGTATATCATTGAAGGTGGCAGGATAGGCAGAGAGAGAGCAATAAACAAAGCACACAGCATTCTGAGCTTTATTAATAGGGGCATAGAGTACATGAGCAGGGAGATTATGTTGAATTTTTACAAGACACTAGTTAAACCTCAGCTGGAATATTGTGCACAGTTTGGAAGGATAAGAATGTATTGGTGAGAGTGCAGAAGAGGTTTACAAGAATGGTTTCAGAGATGAGCAACTTCAGTTATTCGGATGGATTGGAGAGATTGGGACTGTCCACCTTGGAGAGAAGGCGGCGGAGAAGATATTTGATCGCGATGTTCAAAACCATGAACAGATTGGGAGAAACCGTTCCTGCTCAGCAAGGGTGAGGGGGCACAGGTTTAAGGTGATTTGCAAAAGAAGCAAATGTAATTTGTCAAAGGAAGCAAGGCAAGGGTTTGGAGAATCAAGGACAAAAAGAAAAGTTTGAGAGGCTGAAAACTGCGGCATTTGCAGACTCTGCCGGGATTTCCCAGCCTTCCCACTGGCGGGATCTTCCGGTCCCGCAGAGGGCAACGGGGATTTGAATGGGATCGGTGCATCCACCTCAGGAAAACCCACAACGATGGTGCCGGAAATTCAGGGCTTCTGTTTTCCCTTGGGCAAACTATTTTCAAACTTCCAGAGTCCACATCAGTGCCGATCAAAATGCCTCGGCATTTGTCTAAATTGCAAATTACCCCAACAATCTCCAGTGAGAGCAAATATTTAAGTGCATCATTTGGCTGCTGGGAACTATAACAGTGCTTACACTAAACTGACA
This sequence comes from Scyliorhinus canicula, assembly GCF_902713615.1. Lineage (NCBI taxonomy): Eukaryota > Metazoa > Chordata > Chondrichthyes > Carcharhiniformes > Scyliorhinidae > Scyliorhinus > Scyliorhinus canicula. Next base: position 9,373,373 of record NC_052161.1, read on the forward strand.
TGATGCTCTGTACAGACGACAGATCTGTAGTGTGGTTACCTGTGGCTCAGGCGAACAATGTAAGCATTAGTACATCGTCCTGCAAGGGTACAGTATGAATACTAACAGGGCTGGGGTTTCTGCAACTTGAACATGGACACACTGCCATTCAAGGGAGAATGTAAATAGTTCAGCAGTGCTCAAAAACGTGAAACTCAAAATTTGATGGAAATAGGATGTGCCGTTTGCCAATATTTGACTGGTTAGCTATTCCTCCGCATCCAGAAATGAATCATGAGCATTTTTTTTTTATAAATTTAGATTACCCAATTATTTTTTCCAATTAAGGGGCAATTTAGTGTGGCCAATCCACCTACTCTGCACATTTTTGGGTTGTGGGGGCGAAACCCACGCAGACACGGGGAGAATGTGCAAACTCCACACGGACAGTGACCCAGAGCCGGGATCGAACCTGGGACCTCAGCGCCGTGAGGCGGTTGTGCTAACCACTAGGCCACCGTGCTGCCCATCATGAGCATTTTAAGTTAATTTTTAAAACTGGGTGCCGTTCAGAACCTTGTAGTGAACGTAGTTGGGTACAAAGTCACAAGTTTCATCGGTTAGAGGCAGCGAGCACGAAACGGAGCAGGCGCGAGGACGCACGGGAATGAAAGAGAAAGCGAGAGCAAATCGGAGAGGCAGACGGCGACAAGAGAGCGCACGGGCTCGAGTGACGGCAGGATAGCAAGACAGAGAGCAAGACGGAGGGAGAAAGCAAGATGCAGGGAGCGAGGCGGATGCGGGGGGGGGGGGGGCAGTCTCTGAGCCAAAAGGGTGCGAGGCAGAACGAGTGAGATAGAATGCAAAAGAGAACAAGACAGAGAATGGACTGAATTTTCAACTAAGTATATATTAATGAAGTTCCTACAGAAATAAATTAAATTAAAGAAAAGTGCGCTCTTCAATCATTATATTCAATGATCTCACTTAATATTTACAATTTAGACGCTATTGTGTCCTCTTGAGGAGTTAGGTAGGAGTAGGTCCAAGCAAACACAGAGAGGTGATACAATTTTTACCTCTGCTTCCTCATTTTTCATGTAATAAATTATTTTACAGTTAACCCCAGCACGGATGAGATAAGCCACGGCTTTCGAAGTCCTGCATCTTAAGGCACAAGTCAAGTCTGGTGGATCAAAACAAATAGAAGGCAGGGTTTGCTGTCCAAGTAACGAGAAGCTTAGCCAGATCTCACAGCAAGGAAAGACAGTGTGAAGTGGTGCACGGGAGCTGGAACAGCACTCACTCGGCGACCGCGGAGAGATACAAAGAACAGCAGCGCTTGCCAAAAAAATAAAGTATGAAAAGCAGCTGGTCACGGATCCCAAAATGATCACGAGGTTTTTCGAAGCAAGGCAGAGAGGGCGGTCATGGAGCAATGTGGCCCTGTTAAAAACTGGGAATAGTGCTTTGCCAATGAAAATAAGGAAATAACAAACATGTTGAATAGTTACTTTGCCTCAGTATTTACAGTAGAGGAAGAGGTCAGCATGCCAGACATCCTAAGGAAGCTGAAACTAAATCGAGGACAGGGACTTTTCAAAAATTAACATAAGTGAAGTAGCAATAATGATGAAAAGATACAGCACAGAAGAGTGAGAAATCCGCAGGAGCTCTACCCCACCTCGACCCAATTGTTTTCATTTCATTTTAACTGTCTTTTACCATTTCTTTCTTTCTTAATATATATTCAATCCCCCCCCCAATCTCATCCACCTTTCCTTCGTCTTTCTCCTCTTTGCTTCCCCCTTCCCCTCCCCCCACATCTACAGTTTACCCTCTGATATTAGTTTCCCTGCTGTTTGGCCTTTCACGTCTTTTGTTCTCTCTGGGGACTGCCATTAACACTCTTACCCCATGGTTTCTGTGGCTATGACTCATCTTTCATTCTCACTCCACAGTATAAATATTCCCCACTTTCTCTGTCTGTTAGCTTTGACAAAGAGTCATTGGACTCGAAACGTTAGCTCATTTCTCTCCCTACCAGACTTGCTGAGATTTTCCAGCATTTTCGCTTTCGAGCAGATGGTTTCCATCCCAGAGTTTTAAAGAAAGTGAGTGCGAACATTGGAGATTCCCCAAAGTTCTCTCGGTTCAGGAACTTTGATTGGACAATGACACATGTAACTCTGCTATTTCAGAAGGGCGCGAGGGAAAAATTAGGGAATGGGTTAGATACTACCCCGACAATACAGAATTGTCGTCAATTTGGTGTAAATTTTCAGCAACCGAATGATACAGTATTTTGTTTTCACGGTAAATTAAGCTTCCTTGCGGCAGTAATTTGCAATTGTCTACGTGTTTGTCCCCAGAGTCACTGAGTTAGTCCAATGTCTGTTGTCAGCAAATCATTTGACACTATGATTAAGGAGAGTGCAATTGAACAAAATTTCCACCTGATCAGGGGGAGTGAGCTATGATTTGTAAAGGGTAGACCATGTACGACAAAGCTGAGGAGGCAATTGAGTCATGTACCGGGAAATATCTGTGAATGGTATTTACATGGACTTCCAGAAGGCATATGATAAAGTCCCTCAGAAGTGAGCATTAACTAAAGTTGGAGGTGGAAGAATTGAAGACATATTATTTACTTGGTAGGATATTAGTGGACAGACAGGAGACAGAGAGAAGGAAGTCATGTCCAAAAGGAATCTGCGTTGGGGCCTCAAATATTCACTGTATTTATTATTTATCCAAAGTTTCTAATGACATAACTTAGGAATTGTGAGCTGGAAGCATTACATTACAAAGACATATTGTTAGTTTAAGTGAGCATGCAAAATTGTGGTAAATGGATTTCAATAGAGGCAACTGTGCGGTCATCCACTTTTCACATTAAGGGATAGAACGAAGGTACTTTCTAAATGATGAAAAGCTAGAAACAGACCATTAAAATATCACAAACAGCTGCGGAAAATCATCAAGAAGCGTAAAGGAATACTGGCTTTCATATCCAGGGCAGGGGTACAAGTCAAGCTGTAGCTATACAAAGCCTTGGTTGGACCACATCTGGAGTTCCTGTGAGCAGCTCTGGGTGTCGCAGGGAGGAAGGACATATTTGCCTTGGAGCGAATGTACCGTAAATGTTTCAGAATGATACTTGGACACCAAGGGTTAAATTACAAGGAGATATTCCATAAACTAAGGTTGTGTATTCTGGAATTTAGGTTAAGAGTGGATTTGATCAAAGTTTTCAAATTATTAAGAGGAACAGATAGAGAGAACCCATTTTCACTGGCTTGACTGGGAACAGGAGTGAAATTAGGAAATGTTGCCACTCTAGAAGGGCAGAAGTTTGGAACTTTCTTCTGCAAAATGGTCAAGACCAACCCTCCAATGTATGTTAGAAACTGGACTAGAAAGCCTAGCAATTTTGTAATTTGGAAACGGCGAGGGAAGGATTCTTCACCCCCAGGAGTTATTCCACTGACAAACTGTTATCCTTTATATTAAAACAAACGTTATTCTTAACACAGGAACAATCCTATTAGCTTCACAGAAAATAGCTTATAATTAACGGCTAAGCAATTCTTACTAATAAAAGGAAACACTTTAACTTCTAATTTATACCTTCTCTATCTCCAAAGCCCATCACAGGTCAAAAGCCACTTGTAAATAAGGTTAGAGAAAACAGATACTTGCTGTCCTCTTGTGTAGAGTTGCTTTCAGCAAAGGAGGGACCCTTTCATACAGAAGCTGCAGGCCCTTCTGTCTTTGGCAGACTAAAAGCTAAACTGCTTGCTACAGACCTAGCTCCTCCCATTAATTGCACCATCTCTATCCTATTAATTATCTTATGACCACCGTATTAAGGTTAACTGCAACCCTCAATTATCTGAACCCCAGGGAACCTTCTTTCTATATACGAACGTCCGTTAGTCCGACATAGGTAAACAATTAAATTATTAGAATCAATCATAATCGCACATTTACGACATCTTAATTGCATCTTTTTGCACGCGCACACCACCTGCCTGTATATTAAACTAGGATTTATAAAATTATTATTACACCAGATATATATACAATATATATAACAATTTCCTCCATTCATCACAATGGGATTAGATAAGAGATCAGCCAGTATCTCATTGGGAACAGGTTCAAGGGACTAAATGGCCTCTTCCTCTTCCTGTGTATCTATGTAGCTATTAAGAGCGATCTAAGATTCAAGCGTCAAAACAGTCGACAGCATGAACATTAAAGAGATCCAAAAGTCAACCACGATATTTCGGCATATCAATTTCAAACTTTTTCTCCTCAAATCCCTCCATTCCATTCCATCCTTCCAATCCAGCTTTCCCACTGTTAGTTCCTCCTTCCTTCTTTCAGATTTGCGACAATGTAAAAGCTAGCGTCACCCTGCACGATGGAACTTTCCTCCTAAATGCCCCTGCCTTAAATCTCTTTGATAGAGTCTTTGAGTATCTCCACTGGTCACATTTCAGCTCCTGATCACATCAGACCCTCAACTGCGAAGCCCCTGGAAAGGTCTTTTTCCTAAATTTCCTACATTGGATGTGCTATCTAAATGGTATTACATGGGACATGTCAACAGTTTTCACAATTTCAGTTTTATTTGTTCGTGCATATCATTAATTCACTCTCAACGTAGCAATACGTCAATATTTAAAATTTCAACTTCTGCAGAATATTCTGATTACATTGATTACAATCAAAGAGATAGCCCATCACAAATCGATACATGAAGGGAAAAAAATATATTCCAACTAAGTTATCCAGGTAAAACTTTAAACAGAGATCTTGTCTGCTCTCCAAAGTGGATATAAAAGATCCTGTGACACTATTTCAAAGACACACAGAGGAATTTCACACACACACACACCCCGCCCTCGCCATGCCCCAGCCAATATTTATCCCTCAATCAATTTCATTAAAACTGATTATCGCAACATTATCACACTTCTGTTTGTGGGAGCTTGCTGTGCACAAATTGGTTGCTGTCTTTCTAACATTATAAAAGCAACTACACGTCAAAAGTATTTGATTGGCTGTCAGGCACTTCAGGTACCCAAGGTCACGGAAGGCTAGTATTTTTCCTTTCTGTTACTTTCATTCCCGACCAACAAAATATTTCACCCTCAGCACAATTAGAGACTAAGTCAAATTTCAAAAACTGCTCATCTAATGGGGTACAGAGATTGGCTGTCCACCTCCATATAGAAACTGAGGAAGTCTCAGTGGCAGACCGCGTCACGGCCCTGGTGATTTCTTTCCTCCTCGGTTCTCTCTCCGACCTCCCTTACTCAGGCCAGGTGTCCCCTGGACTCACCACAACCTCCCATCAAGCTCACTCCGGGTGTGAAGCCTATTTTCCCGATCAGCTATGCCAACCCCAGATGGCGCAATCCTTTGATATAAAACCCCACTAAGTGGGTGTTTCCGGGGTTCGGGCTGCGGTTGATCACCTGGACGCAGGAGAGTTTGATTTGAGTCCTTTCTCCATTCGTTTGAGGAGCTTCACCACATTCCATGGCACTTTCGTCCATCTTCTCAAAGTTATCTGCAAAACCAAGGGAGCAGAAAAAGAAATGAAGGAGTCACAAGGGGAAAAAAAACATCCAATAAAGAACAAGATAGTCGGGCGGGCTGTGCGGTGGTGGAGAAGTGTGCTTGCTATAACTAACTGGACCAGACTAGCTCTGAGCCACATGTAGAAGGTGCTAACTGATATATACACCCTGACTGTCACTACAGTTGTCACCAGTGGAAAGAGGCAGCGTGCTGATGGTTTGTGTGTTTTATAGTGGGAAACCACCTTCTAGTGTTCGGCCTGGTGATTGGTTGTGTTCTATCCTGTGTGTTGATTGGCTGTACTGGGTGTCTGTCACTGTCTGTCTGTATCTCATTATGTGCATAAGTGCACATCATGACAAGGAGGTGCTGTCTTTTTGAAAGGGACTTTAAACCCTGGTCCCACCTGCCCTTTCTGATGGGGGCAAAATACGTAACAATTTCAATGAAGGGCAAGGGAGATCACCCTAATGTACTGGTCAATATTTCTCCCTCAATCAACATCACTAAAAATACATGTCCTGGTCATTATAACACTGCAGATGGTGGGGAATGGCGGTGTTTAACTTGACTGCCGCACTTCCTGCATTACAAATTAAGATACTTGTAATGGATACTTGTAATGGGGTTTGAGACATCCTAAAGTCATGAAAATGCTATATAAATGAAAGACTATCATTCGCTGATCCAAAATGTTGTCGTTATTAAATAGCATCAAGAAGGTACTACTTTACACAGGCAAGTGAATTGGTGAGACAACACCCTGACACATTTCTACACTGTACCCATGCAGCATAGTTCACTGTCCGAGTATGTTAATTATCGTATCAATAGTCCTTGAGGCACTGCGCAATAACAGATGGATTGTTCTAAATATCTAAAAGTAGCAGCTATTAGGATACCTGGCCCCAACATTAGGGGCGGCATTAGGGGTTAGCACAGCTGCCTCACAGCGTCAAAGACCCGGGTTCGATCCCCAGTTTGGGTGACCGACTGTGGGGAGTTTGCACTTTCTCCCCGTGTCTGCGTGGGTTTCCTCCGACAGTCCAAAGATGAAATGAATGAAATGAAAATCGCTTATTGTCACGAGTAGGCTTCAATGAAGTTACTGTGAAAAGCCCCTAGTCACCACATTCCGGCGCCTGTCCGGGGAGGCTGGTACGGGAATCGAACCGTGCTGCTGGCCTGCGTTGGTCTGCTTTAAAAGCCAGCGATTTAGCCGAGTGAGCTAAACCAGCCCCTGATGTCCAGGTCAGGTGGACTGGCCATGCTAAATTGCCCCTTAGTGTCCTGGGATGTGCGGGTTAGGTGGGTTATGGGGTTGCAGAGATAGGGTGGGAGCCTGGTTAGGGCCCTCTTTCAGAGTGTCGGTATAGACTTCATGGTCCAAATGGCCTCCTTCTGCATTGTCGTGGTTCTATAATTCTGTGATTTTTTAGGATTCCAGGCAAGAACCCCAGACAATATTGAAATTTGTAAAACTGTGACACTTCACTACAGGAGTGATGCCTCTGACCAATAGGTATCTCTTATGTTAGAAAAATTTTCCACAGCAGCATGTGTAGGTATTCTAACAGAGCGGCTAAGTTCAGGATAAATTTCCTATAATAGTTCACAAGCCCCCAAAACAACCTCGGTTCTGGTATCGGGACTCCCTTTATGGCCTGGACCTGTCCCTCTACCGGGGTGGGAGCCACCCTTATCCTCACAGTATCTCAGGTACGTGACTGCCGTGGCCTGAAACACACACTTGCCTCTCTTCAGGCAGTCGCCCGCTTGGGAACAACGGCTGAGGACCTCTCCCAAGTTTTCCAAGTGTTCCTACTCAGTAGTACCCGAAATGAGGACACCATCCAGGTTTACCGCCACTTTTGGCAGCCCCTGGAGGATGCTTTCCATTATGATTTGAGAGATCGCTCAGGCGGAAGATCCGCACAGGCAGAAGATCCGCACAGGCGGAAGATCCGCACAGGCGGAAGATCCGCACAGGCGGAAGATCCGCACAGGCAGAAGTTCCGCACAAGCGTAAGATCGCTCAGGCGGAAGAGCCGCACAGGAGGAAAATCGTACAGGCGGAAGATCGCTCTGGCGGAAGATCGCACAGGCAGAAGATCGCTCAGGTGGAAGTTCCACACAGGCGGAAGATCGCTCAGGTGGAAGTTCCACACAGGCGGAAGATCGCTCAGGCAGAAGATCGCTCAGGTGGAAGTTCCACACAGGCGGAAGATCGCTCAGGCAGAAGATCGCTCAGGTGGAAGTTCTGCACAGGCGGAAGATCCGCACAGGAGGAAGATCGTACAGGCGGAAGATCCGCACAGGCGGAAGATCCGCACAGGCGGAAGATCGTACAGGCGGAAGATCGCACAGGCGGAAGATCGCACAGGCGGAAGATCGCACAGGCGGAAGATCGCACAGGCGGAAGATCCGCACAGGAGGAAGATCGTACAGGCGGAAGATCCGCACAGGCGGAAGATCCGCACAGGCAGAAGATCACACAGGCGGAAGATCCGCACAGGCGGAAGATCGCACGGCAGGAAGATCGCACGGCAGGAAGATCGCACGGCAGGAAGATCGCACGGCAGGAAGATCGCACGGCAGGAAGATCGTATGGCGGAGGATCGCTCAGGTGGAAAATCGCACAGGCGGAAGATCGCTCAGGCGGAAGATCGCACAGGCAGAAGATCACACATGCAGAAGATCACACATGCGGAAGATCACACATGCAGAAGATCACACATGCAGAAGATCACACATGCAGAAGATCACACATGCAGAAGATCACACATGCGGAAGATCACACATGCGGAAGATCGTACAAGCGGAAGACCACACAGACGGAAGATCACTCAGGCGGGAAGATCGCACAGGCGGAAGATCGCACAGGCGGAAGATCCGCACAGGCGGAAGATCGCACGGCAGGAAGATCGCACGGCAGGAAGATCGCACGGCAGGAAGATCGCACGGCAGGAAGATGGTATGGCGGAGGATCGCTCAGGTGGAAAATCGCACAGGCAGAAGATCACACATGCGGAAGATCACACATGCAGATCACACATGCGGAAGATCACACATGTGGAAGATCACACATGCGGAAGATCACTCATGCAGAAGATCACACATGCGGAAGATCACACATGCAGATCACACATGCGGAAGATCACACATGTGGAAGATCACACATGCGGAAGATCACACATGCGGAAGATCACACATGCAGAAGATCACACATGCAGAAGATCACACATGCAGAAGATCACACATGCAGAAGATCACACATGCAGAAGATCACACATGCAGAAGATCACACATGCAGAAGATCACACATGCAGAAGATCACACATGCGGAAGATCACACATGCGGAAGATCACACATGCGGAAGATCGCACATGCGGAAGATCGCACATGCAGAAGATCACACATGCAGAAGATCACACATGCGGAAGATCACACATGCGGAAGATCACACATGCAGAAGATCACACATGCAGAAGATCACACATGCAGAAGATCACACATGCGGAAGATCACACATGCAGAAGATCACACATGCGGAAGATCACACATGCAGAAGATCACACATGCAGAAGATTGCACATGCGGAAGATCACACATGCAGATCACACATGCGGAAGATCACACATGCAGATCACACATGCGGAAGATCACACATGCGGAAGATCACACAGGTGGAAGATCACACATGCGGAAGATCACACATGCAGAAGATCACACATGCGGAAGATCACACATGCGGAAGATCACACATGCAGAAGATCACACATGCGGAAGATCACACATGCAGATCACACATGCAGAAGATCACACATGCGGAAGATCACACATGCGGAAGATCACACATGCGGAAGATCACACATGCGGAAGATCACACATGCGGAAGATCACACATGCAGAAGATCACACATGCGGAAGATCACACAGGTGGAAGATCACACAGGTGGAAGATCACACATGCGGAAGATCACACATGCAGATGATCACACAGGTGGAAGATCACTCATGCGGAAGATCACTCATGCGGAAGACCGTGCATGCAGATGAAACCCCAAAGGGGAGCCAAGTATATTCGCACAGATCCCTGTGGGTATTGGCTACATAATTCCGGTATGCTGCGTCAAGCTCTAGTTGGAGATACACGTGGCTCATGTCCATCCCAAACATCCCAAATTTTAGATCAAAAATTTATCACTGATCATTCAGCCCTTTTATGGGATCTTGCAGTGCCGGTATGCTTGCCTCAAAAGTTGCCACCGTACTTCACAAGAAATGCATAGCACGTAAAGCACTTTCACGAGATGTTGAGACATGTGTTATATACATGCAAGTTTCATTCTCTTCTCCAAAAAAGTTAATGGGTTTTCATATAAAGGTCCATTCCATTTACTGTATAACTTGGGCTTTTGTTAAGTTTATAATTCAAACTTTATTAAGTTCGGGGCAGCAGGGTAGCATAGTGGTTAGCATAAATGCTTCACAGCTCCAGGGTCCCAGGTTCGATTCCCGGCTGGGTCACTGTCTGTGTGGAGTCTGCACGTCCTCCCCCTGTGTGCGTGGGTTTCCTCCGGGTGCTCCGGTTTCCTCCCACAGTCCAAAGATGTGCTGGTTAGGTGGATTGGCCATGCTAAATTGCCCGTAGTGTCCTAATAAAAGTAAGGTTAAGGGGGGGGGGTTGTTGGGTTACGGGTATAGGGTGGATACGTGGGTTTGAGTAGGGCGATCATGGCTCGGCACAACATTGAGGGCCGAAGGGCCTGTTCTGTGCTGTACTGTTCTAATAATTCTGCGGCTGCCGCTCCGTCTCTGTTATCATTATGCTTCTTCCACCAAAGTCTAGCCAGAGAGTCATGTCAAAATATTCCAAAAACTAGTAGAAACAATTCTTTCAAATTAGCTTGTTTGTATATATGTTTTTGTCCAGGATGTTAATATAAACTCAACTGAAAATCATTTAAGTGTGAAGCAACAACTTGGCATTCATATTGTTCATCAGAAGTGCAGGGTGGATAGATAAGGCCTCAAAAACAACAGGCCAAAGGCATTGCGTATCTCCTAACTGAGGCAATATAGTACAAGAGAAAAGACATAACTCTCATTAGGCCACAGTTGAAGTATTTCATGCAGCTTTGAATGCCCCTTATCGAAAGGACATGAATATTATTGGGTACAGGTCTGTAGGATGATAATCAGGATTGGAAACAATAGTTGTAATGAGAGCTTTGAGATTTTCACAGGAGGAAAGGTGGCCACAAGGAGGTTCATTCCAGTTTTAGTCAAATGATGAAATGATTGTCCTAATCCATACTGAGCTGCTGGAACAGGAAATGCTTTGACGTGGAGTGGTTGAACAGACAGCAAAGTGAGCTTGAAAGGATAAGGTGGAGACACACGTGAAGCAGACAAAGTTGCTGGTTAATCGGGAAAGAGCTGAGTTCTGGATTGCTCTAGTGAAGAAGTTCATGTCGGTATAATGGCCAGAATGGTAGAAAAATTCAGTAACTCAATAACTGGTGAGCAGCACGGTAGCATTGTGGATAGCACAATCGCTTCACAGCTCCAGGGTCTCAGGTTCGATTCCGGCTTGGGTCACTGTCTGTGCGGAGTCTGCACATCCTCCCCGTGTGTGCGTGGGTTTCCTCCGGGTGCTCCGGTTTCCTCCCACAGTCCAAAGATGTGCAGGTTAGGTGGATTGGGCATGATAAATTGCCCTTAGTGTCCAAAATTGCCCTTAGGGTTGGGTGGGGTTACTGGGTTATGGGATTATGGGGATAGGGTGGAGGTGTTAACCTTGGGTAGGGTGCTCTTTCCAAGAGCCGGTGCAGACTTGATGGGCCGAATGGCCTCCTTCTGCACTGTAAATTCTATGAAAAACAAACTGTGTTCTGATGCAAAAATAAACACACAGCCCCTTTATAATGATGCACTTTCACAGACTTCATTAGAAACACAAAAGTGTGTATTAATAAGAAGAATTTACAGCAGCCACATGTCTGCATCTAGTTCCCTACATGTCTCCTGCCTGAGGGGAGACTCCCCTCTCTGGGCGTCCCACCCACCCAACATCTCAGGTGACCCTTGCTCTGCTGTGTTGCCCCTAAAGCCACAGATAACCACACCTTTCCACAGTAAAACAAAGAAACCATGTACTTGGACTTCGAAATGGTCCAAAGGGAGTGCATTAAAACTACAATTTAATCAAGTGGTTCAGATTAATTCATGAAACACAAGAGCTAAATTCAAGATTAAGCTACGGCCATTCAAGGACATATCATTAAATATGTGCGTGAAGACCTCAATTAAATCATTTTGACAACTAGAAGGCAGGAGAGAAGAGGATGCTGCTATTAGTTGGGGTTATCATAATTATCTGCTTAGTAGCAAAGTGGTAGATGGCAACTGTTTTTCTGAAATTAAGTTTGACTTTCTCACAAACACTGGAGGCTACATTCAATTTCTCAACATCTACATACGGGCTTTCAGCTGGGAGGATACCATTGAGTAGGAAGCTTATTTTTGTAACTGCCTGCACCATTACTTTGAGCTCCCTGAAGATCTATCCACACCACTCAGCCCTTCTGGTTCTCATCTAAATCCTGCCCCTGGTTTTTGATTTGATTTGATTTATTATTGTCACATGTATTAGTATACAGTGAAAAGTATTGTTTCTTGCATGCTGTACAAATAATGTATACCGTACATAGGGAAGGAGGGAGAGACTACAGAATATAATGTTACAGTCATAACTAGGGTGTAGAGAAAAGATCAACTGAATATGAGATACTTCCATTCAAAAGTCTGATGGCAGCAGGGAAGAAGCTGTTCGTACATGACCTCAAACTTTTGTATCTTTTCCTGACGGAAGAAGGTGGAAGAGAGCATGTCCGGGGCGCGGAGGGTCCTTAATTATGCTGGCTGCCTTTCCGAGGCAGCGGGAATTATAGATAGAGTCGATGGATGAGAGGCTGGTTTGCGTGATGGACTGGGCTACATTCACAACCTTTTGTAGTTTCCTGCGGTCTTGGGCAGAGCAGGCTCCATACCAAGCTGTGATACAACCAGAAAGAATGCTTTCTATGGTGCATTTGTATAAGTTGGTGAAGCTCGTCGCTGACATGCCAAATTTCCTTAGTCTGCGAAAGTAGTCGTTGTTGGGTTTTCTTAACTAAAGTGTGGGCATGGGGGGCCAGAGAGGATGTTGGTAATCTGGGCATCTACAAACTTGAAGCTCTCGACCCTTTATACTTGGTTCCCATTGATGTAGACAGGGGCATGCTCTCCACTACGCTTCCTGAAGTCGATGACAATCTCCTTCGTTTTGTTGACATTGGGCTGCATGAGGCCGTTTCCATCCGCTCCCAAGCTGCCCCCCCCCCCCCCCAATCCCCACCACCCACTTCCTTATCATCGCAATATTGGCCGCCCAGTAATAACTCAAATTTGGCAGAGCGGAGAATCGGCACCATTGGCGCCGGCGTGTTTGGCACGGCGCTGGTCGCGGGCCACTCTACGCAGCCGGCAATGGCGTTTACGACGGCGTGGACACTCTGGGAGAATCCCACCCATGGAGTTAGAATGGGAGCAGAATGGGAACAGTTGAGGTAAACAGCATGGGTACATTTAAGGGGGGGCTGGACAAGCACATGAGAGAGAAAGTTACAGAAGAATATGTTGATAAGAGTGACTGGAGTAAGGTGGTGAAGAATGAAGACAATCAAAGCCCAGTTTAGCTGAACAGCCAGTTTCTGTGCTGCAAGTTCAATGCTATTCTCTGCACAAATTGTCAGTCAGTTCTTGGCCTGTAATCACTTGCTGAGTAAATTATTTCCCAGAGTGAGCGGGTCGGGGCTATATTACTTGTAGTCCAAAAGGATGAGAGGTGATCTCATGGAAACATAAAATTCTTCAGTGTCTTGACTTAGGGTAGATGCTGAGAGATTGTTTCCCCCTGGTGGGGGAATCATAAACTAAGAGCGACAGGATAAGGCGTGAGCTATTTAGGGCTCAGATGAAGAGGAATTTCTTCAGCGGATGGTAAATCTTTGACATTCTCTGCCACAGAAGATTGTGGAAGCTCAGTCATTGAATGCATTCAAGAATGAGATTGATAGATTTTTGGACCCGATAGGAGTCAAGGGATATCGTGATAGGGCTGAAAAAGTGGAGTTAGATAATCTCATTGCACAGAGAAGGCCCAAGGGGCATGTGGCCTACTCCACAGCTCCTATTTTTTTATGTTCTCCTGATAGGAATAAATGATTTCTACAGCCAGTAATCTGATCAAGCTGTAATACTGTTTGGCAGGCTATGATGTTATTTGAGCCACTTGTTTCTATAAATTCCTTACAGCTTACTCATAATAATCTATTGCATCCTTAGCGAGCCCAAACTTGAAACATGCAAGCAAAAATATTCAACCAAGCTTTACAACCAAGCTAATCCTTCTGTTATGAATCTCAGAGAGCCAAGTCTTTCTTAAACAAATGCACACACAAAGCGACGAGAACAACAGCATGTTTTCTTTTAAGAATGAGCTAGAGAGAAAGAGGGAGAGGCAGAGAGAGAGAGAGAGAAAGAGGGAGAGGCAGAGAGAGAGAGAGAGAAAGAGGGAGAGGCAGAGAGAGAGAGAGAGAAAGAGGGAGAGGCAGGGAGATGGAAAGAGGGAAAGGCAAAGAAAAGGAAAGAGGGAGAGGCGGAGAGAGGGAAAGGCGGAGAGGGAAAGAGGGAGAGGCGGAGAGGGAAAGAGGGAGAGGGAAAGAGGGAGAGGCAGAGAGGGAAAGGCAGAGAGGGAAAGAGGGAGAGGGAAAGAGGGAGAGGGAAAGAGGGAGAGGGAAAGAGGGAGAGGGAAAGAGGGAGAGGGAAAGAGGGAGAGGGAAAGAGGGAGAGGGAAAGAGGGAGAGGGAAAGAGGGAGAGGGAAAGAAGGAGAGGGAAAGAGGGAGAGGGAAAGAGGGAGAGGGAAAGAGGGAGAGGGAAAGAGGGAGAGGGAAAGAGGGAGAGGGAAAGAGGGAGAGGCAGAGAGAGAGAAAGAGGGAAAGAGGGAGACGGAAAGAGGGAGAGGGAAAGAGGGAGACGGAAAGAGGGAGAGGCAGAGTGAGACGGAAAGAGGGAGAGGCAGAGAGGGAGAGGCGGAGAGGGAAAGAGGGAGATGCGGAGAGGGAGAGGCGGAGAGGGAAAGGGGGAGATGCGGAGAGGGAGAGGCGGAGAGGGAAAGTGTGCGACACAGAGAGAGAGACGCATAGGGAAAGATGAAGACACATAAAGAGGGAAAGGGGAGAGGCAGAGAGAGAAAGAGGGAGAGGCAGAGAGAAAAAGAGGGAGAGGAAGAGAGAGAAAAACTGAGCCATAATATAGGACTGGAGTAGTTCATAAGTCAGACTAGAATTTCTTCCCTAAAGGACTCTGCATGAACCAGTTGACAGGTATTTGGCAGTCCAAACATAGTGTGTCACACACCGAGACATCTTTAACAGTGGGACTACCTATCGGAATGCCACTGTTAACAGGTACGACTGGTACCTGAAAGAGCTTTCAATGAATTGTGTGAATCAGGTACGAAATGTATAACAAATAGATTTTGAGGAGGATTGAATAGACTTGAGCATTTCAACCTAGGCCTACACTCAGGCTAAGTATTGAGTGAATGCTGCACTGTCAGAGGTGCACTTAACAAAAAGGAAACCGAGACTCCATCTGCTCTCTCAGGCAGGAATGGTCCTGTGCCATTAGTTTAATAATGAGCGGGGAAGGCACAGCGCCCAATGGTGGAGTGATTGCAATCGAGGATTCAGAGGAGAAGCTGTAAATGTTTGGAATGCACGATTTGACATTCAGGCAAAAGGAGGGAGTGGCAGATTTTTGTTACAAGATCTCACCGCTTACTCTCGAGGCATCCTAATAATACGGAAACATTCCTTGAGAACTTATTCTCCGCACGATTGCAGTCACTCCTGGCCCGGGGCCCACTTTCTCTCTCTCTTTGTGAATCGCGGAGGAGAGGGCACGTCTGCCATTGTTGAATCTCCTTTCACAACTTCAGCACACCGCAAAGCACTTAACGGCCACTTTGAAGCGTAGTTGTGGTGAATGTAATATATATATGTATATATATATATATATATATATATATATGATAATTCACACTGTCTTTGTAAGCGCAGTAGCGATATCCTACCACTAGGGGGAGTAGCTCTGGGAGTACTCAGGAACTCGTACTGGGCTCCACCCTTGGCTCTGCCCACGACTCCTCCTCCTAGTGCAGCTGTATAAATACCCTTGTCCAGAGTCAGCCTGAGTTCACTCTGAGTTCATCAACGGGTAACAGGCTGGCTCTGAAGTAAGTCGATTAAAGCCTAGATTCATATCGGAAACACGCTTCTGGTGAATTGATGGTTCCATCAGTAGTCACTGTTGAAACGTAGGAAATACAGCGACTAATGCTGTTTAGCACAGGGCTAAATCGCTGGCTTTGAAAGCAGGCCAGCAGCACGGTTCGATTCCCGTAACAGCCTCCCCGAACAGGCGCCGGAATGTGGCGACTAGGGGCTTTTCACAGTAACTTCATTTGAAGCCAACTCGTGACAATAAGCGATTTTCATTTCATTTTTCATAATGTGTGGGCAGTTAGGTCCCACAGACAGCAACAATACCAGATCAACTGTTTTAGTGATGTCGGTGGAGGGACGAACATTGGTACCAAAGGTTTCTCCGCCCTCTCCCCGCCCCCTCCACGCCCCAAACCAGTTTTGACGAATGCCATGGGGACTTTCACATCAAATTGAGAGAACAGACAGGGTCTCGTTTCAACGCCTCATCCGACCGATAGCGCGTCCCTCAGTAGCGAACTGAAATATCAGCAATCGAAGAAGATTGCAGAAGATTGAGTAAGGTTTATCCCCTGCTCATTCCATCCAAGGTTCAGTAGAGCGTGTTCAATTAGGTGAATTAGACATTCAGAATTCTCCCTCTGTGTACCCAAGCAGGCGCCGGAGTGTGGCGACTGGGGGCTTTACACAGTAACTTCATTGCAGTGTTAATGTCAGCCTACTTGTGACACTAATAAAGATTAGTATTATTATTTCTCATCAGATAGGTGCTCACAAGCCAAAAACAGACACCGGGACAAGGAAACAAAGGCTGGGAATTTAGAGAACTGTTCTGTAAGTGACATTGTCATGAGGAATGAAGAAAGTAACTCAATTTCACAGCAAACGTATATAAGGATCTGACTTTTGCAAAGATGCATGGCCCACCCTCCAGGATAAAGAAATTAGAACTTGTTTTGGGGGCGGTGGGGGAGACAGGAACAGACCAGAGGGCTCAATCAGCCTGTCTCTTTCCTGACTGCAAGTAGTTGTCAAACTTTAGTACATAGTGAAGACTTGCATTGACGATCCCCCATCGGTGTTGGTCCTTATTCTACATTGTCCATTATGGCGAGTTTCCGCTAAGCTACACTGCCTGTAGGATATAGTTTAGTGTGTGGTTTGTGTTCTGCAAGCCATTCGAGCCATGTCTGGTCAACTACATAGGGAATTCTTGATGAAGGTCAGTTCTGATCATTGTACGCCATGACTCACACTGCAAATAAACAATAAACTTCCATTTATACAGTGGCACGGTGGCACAGTGGTTAGCACTGCTACCTCACAGCGGCAGAGTGCCCGTGTTTGATTCCCGGCTTGGGCCACTGTCTGTGTGGAGTTTGCCCGTTGTCCCCGTGTCTGCGTGGGTTTCCTCCAAGTGCTCCGGTTTCCTCCCACGGTCCAATGATGTGCAGGTTGGGGGGTTTGGCTGTGCTAAATTGCTCCTTAGTGTCCAAAGATTAGGTGGGGTTAAGGGGATAGGGTGGGCGAGTGGGCATAGGTAAGATGCTCTTTCGGATGATCGATGCAGACTCGATGGGCTGAATGGCCTCGTTCTACACTGTAGGGATTCTACACTATCGCCCTTTCTACAAGCTCAGTATACTAAAATGCACTCGAGGATGCTAAACTATAGCCAGCGGCTCTCAACATATTGGGCGGGAGAATCGCCGGGGGGGGGCGACGTGAATGCCCCCCCCCCCCCCCCCGCTGCCCATTTTCAGCCAGTCCCAGCGGCGTATAATACACCAGGTCTGTACCAGCAATCACCACCGATCAGCGGGCGGTCCTGTGCACCGTGGGGGCACTATTTCCCTCCGTGCCGGCCGCTGTAAAGCTCCGCCATGGCTGGCACGGAGACGAAACCCCCTGCGCATGCGCAGGAAATACATCAGCGGTTCTGCGCATGTGCCAAACCGCGCCGGCCGGCGGAGGCCCTTCGGCTCCGGTTGGCGTGGTGCCAACCCCTCCAGCGCCGGCCTAGCCCCTGAAGGTGCGGAGGATTCCGGGCGGTCCGACGCCGGAGTGGTTCACGCCGCTCCTTGGTGCCGGTACGGCCCACCCTGCCAGTTAGCGGCGAATCCCGGCCATTAAAGGAAAGGGCTTGTTTCTGGCAACTGAAACTTAACTGAGAAAAATAGGGTCGAGGTACATTCAAGTGCAGGTCGAATGTTAAATATTCATGCACACCCTATCAGGAATTACTAGAATTCTCTTCTCCAGAGACCAGTGGCGACTAGGTCATTGAATATATTGTAAGAAACCTCTTGAAAATCCGTGTCTGACCCTTGTTTCCCTATTTAATTCCTGTCTTGCTGGCTGCTTCAATGCTGTAGATTTTGGTATTAAACTGAAACACCTCTGGTTTAATATGATATTTGAACTGGCCAAGGCACGCCCCTCAATGCCGTGTGCTATGTGGCAGGGCCCGGTGAAGTCATTTTGATGGACTTGGAAAGCAGCCAAATGAACTCTTCTGTAATTCCGAGCCTTCAGAAGATTTCATAGAATTTACAGTGCAGAAGGAGGCCATTCGGCACATCAAGCCTGCACCAGCTCTTGGAAAGAGCACCCTACCCAAGCCCACACCTCCACCCTTTCCCCGTAACCCAATAACCCCACCCAACACTCAGGGCAATTTTGGACACGGAGGTCAATTTATCATGGCCAATCCACCCTAACCTGCACATCATTGGACTGTGGGAGGAAACCGGAGCACCCGGAGGAAACCCACGCAGACATGGGGCGAACGTACAGACTCCGCACAGACAATGACCCAAGCCGGGAATCGAACCTGGGACCCTGGAGCTGTGAAGCAATTGTGCTAACCACTATGCTACCATGAAGAAGCAGCTCAGATTCGATTTAATTGAGTTCTAATCAGACCTCACGCACAGCCAGAAGCAGTTTGAAACACCCTCGCTATCAGCTAAGGCTGGCGAGGTAAAGCTCTCACTCTAACCAGCCAGGCCTGTGAAATTTCAACCTCTGACTAAAAGTCTGCAAGCTGTCTGCAGCCAAGTCGGGGAAAGCCTGGCCTCTGTTTGGAAGGCTGGGGAAAGTTCTCTCCTGCGATCTCTCGAGGTCCGGAAGAAGGATCCCTTTCCTCCTTCACTTTACTACAGTTAATCTTGTTCTGCAGAAAGAGCAGACAAAGAGCTTTCAGAGGCAGAGTGGATGGAAAACCCTCTTTTAAATTCTCAAGCAGAGTTCTAAGATAGTCTCGGTGAGACTGAGGTCAGTCAAGTGCAAGTGACTCCCCAGAGGAAATTCTACAGCCTGCGTTTTTTAATTGAAGGCACAGACTTGAGTCCAACTGGTACATTTCCACTCTTCGTGTCCCGAAGAGATCACTGCCTACTCAACAGCAAAGAAACTCAAATCTTGCATTCCCAGTTGAATCCCCGTCCTGTTAATCCTTCCCTACCCACACTTTGTGTTTGTCTTGTGTGTGTGTGTGTGTGTGTGGGGCGGGTGGAACGGAGTTAGGGTAATAATTAGATGAGCAGACCGTTGTTCTATTCTTGCCATTGCATATTTAGCTCTTCTCTTGCTATAAAAAGTTTTTTAATGATTTACTTACAAACCTGGTACCTGAAAGTCATTGTAGTGCTGCAGGGTCAAAGATATCAGCAAACTATATGAATTATTGTTCAATTCACATGTGGTGGGACTCCAGGACCTGTGGGGTTGGTATTGATCGCGCACTAACCCAGTGTGTTGTAACAATATTCAATGCTGCGTTAGATAGAGTTTTGATCAGCAAGGGATTCAAGGGTTATTTGGGGGGGGGGGGGGGGGGGGGAGAGAGAGAGAGAGACAGGAAAGTGGATTTGAGGCCACAATAAGATTGGCCATGATCTTGTCAAATGGTGGAGCAGGCTCAAGGGGCCGAATGGCCTACAGCTTCTCCTAATTCCTGCGTTGTGTGTTCTTGTGGAAGAGAACTGAAGTTAATGAAAGAGACCGGGATGGTGTCGTTTTTCAAGGTTCATGACCAATGGTGCGAAGCTATAACAAAACACTCCAAAGGGTTGTGGAACTTTGGAATGATCTCGTCCAGAAGGGTGTAGATTCTCCATTGTTGAACAGGGACAGATAGATTTTTGATCTCTCAAGGAATCCAGGGATATGGGGAGCAGGACAGGGGGGGGAAAGGGAGTTGAGCTCAAGATCAGCCATGATCGTATTGATTGGCAGAATATAGGCCGGACAGGTCGAATCATCTACTCCTGCTCCTATCTCTCGTCTTCTAGTGGGCACCAGGTTTTAGTCACAGGATAATTCCCCACAAAATAAAACACACCATTTTTCCCTTGTACAAGGCCTTGGTTAGATCGCAATTAGCCATTTTTATTTCCCCCACATTATGGGAGATATTGATGCTCTGGTAAGGGTGAACAGGAGGGTCACAGGATTAATGCCCAGTTTACAAGATCTTAGTTCCCCAGCCAAGGCTGAAACCTCAGAGGAGACCCGATTGAGGTTTCGGGGATTAGATTGTGTTTACGTGGACCAATTATTTCAACTGGATCTGTTGGGGAAGACCAGGGTTTATGCTTATAAGTTGCACATAGTAGATCTAGATTAGATATGCAGCTCTCACCCCCCCCCCCCCCCCTCCACCCCACAGAGGCATGGGGAACTGGCTGCCATCTGTACAGTGAACAATAATGCTTTGTTGTAGATCAGTGAAAGCGAGGCCTCTTCCTGGCTTGGGTGAAGCTTTGTGTAAGGTGAGGGTATCCTATTGTTATGGGCTGAAGTTTAGAAAACTCCAAAGTACATCATGGCGTTCACCTGACCTACAACTGTTTATAGATTTTGGTTACGAGGAGCACAAGGACCTGCCTTTCAGGTGTTATTCAACAGAGTTTTAATCAAAAACAAAGTTTATTCTACAAATTTAGTTAACATTTTATAAACACACACAGTAAGAATTTTTATCAACTACAAACATAAAGACCCCACACAGCCACAGTACTCTATGTATAACCCTGAATAAACTCCCCCTTTAGCTGTTCCAATTTAATAACAAGATCCCATAAATCAGTAACCCCTTTTCAAAGGTGTGGCCCAGCACACAGAGCTCAAGACCTGGTTTGGATGCTCTTGTTGCCTTTCCAAAACAGCAGGTTTGAATTTCTTCTAGAAAACAAGTTATCAAGCAGTTTGGAAACAGCTTTTAAAATGCAGAGAGAGAAAAAAAACCTCCTTTCAACCTGTGCAGAACAAAACCAGTTCAAGCTCAAAGCAAAAGTAAAACTCCGAGCCACAGCCAACTCCCAACACAAAAACAAAAGTAAAAACCCAGAGCCACAGCCCAGCTCCGCCCATGCCATGACATCACTGAAACCACGTGATACGGTCAAAATATTTCTGAAGGCGACACTCCCATGACACTATATATTTACACTAGGATCAACGCGGCACCCTGGACTAGTTTTTATTATTGAAATAATTTTTATTCAAATTTTCACAAAATATCAATAACAAAAAAAATCAAGAAAAGTCAGAACAACCCCCCCCCCCCCCCCCAATATATACAAAAAAGAGAAATAAATTAGTGCCCGTCACTAGCAATGAACAACTGGCATCCTGGACTAGTGTTGATCGGCAGAAGGGATCACCTTGGTGTTCTGTGCCTAATTAGCCTGGGTTTGCATCATGGCTTGACCATCCCTCTTTCTGTAATCTCCTCCAACCCTATATTCCTCCAATCCTGGCCTTTTGCATAACCCAAATTTAATCATACCCTCATTGGTGGTTGAGCTTTCAGCTGTCTAGGCCCAATTCCCTCTGAAAACCTCAAACTCAAAGATTACTTCAACCAAACTTACTCTCACCTCTCCTGTCAACATTTTAATATCTTAAAAAGGTGCAAAATAGAAGCAAGTTGTGGTTGTTTTTGCACCTCTTCCCAGCTATTCCATGTCTCCAGGATGGCAGAGAGAGCTCATGTAAGGCAGTCATTTTCAAAGTCAGAGTCACGACCCACAGGTGGGCAGGTGTCATCCATTGCGGCGTTCCAGATCACGGGAATTAATGTGCGATGGCCGCAGCAGCAGCGCTTAAAAATGCCGGCTGCGACCGGTTTTAAAAATGCAGTGAGCTTGCCCGGAGCCCAGAGAAAAGCACCGCCTCCTCCTGACGTCAGCGCGCTGACCTAGCAGAACATTCAATCAGTCTTCCTGCCTGAAGTGACAGCAGAGAACAGGTCACGCACCCCGAAGACGGACGTCACATGCTCTGTGCACGATTGCGATTCCTCCATTTTATTAGCAGCAAACAAGGAACAGGACGATAAAATTTTAAATGGATTGTTCTGTAATAAGGAAGAGAGGGCCAGAGACACAAACAGGCCAGGATCTCACAACTAAACTTGCTGGAGAGAGGGACTCAGGAGAGTCCACAGCAGGACAGGGCAGTGGTGGTGTGAGCTATGCAGGAGAGTCCACAGCAGAACAAAGCAGTGGTGGTGTGAGCTGCACAGGAGAGTCCACAGCAGGACAAATCAGTGTTGGTGTGAGCTGCCCAGGAGAGTCCACAGCAGAACAGGGCAGTGATGGTGTGAGCTGCACAGGAGAGTCTATGGTAGGACAAAGCAATGTTGGTGTGAGCTGCTCAGGAGAGTCTATGGCAGGACAAAGCAGTGTTGGTGTGAGCTGCTCAGGAGAGTCTATGGCAGGACAAAGCAGTGCTGGTGTGAGCTCCAGGACATGTATGAACAACCCACACAGAAATGTAACATTGAATGACAAAGCAAGTGAGATCATGAGGACCAAGCAGGCTCACTTGTTGCTTTAAAGGTAAGCGAGATTGGTGGGTCATGAAGGACGGCCGGCATGGGCCCCTCCCTATCTTTTTGTTTGTTTGCTAAATGCCTACTCATGTTAGTTCAGCACAATAATCCATAGCTACCCCAGTTACATTACCTACATCCAAATGTACCACAACATCAAAGCATCATCATGTAGCTGGAAACCACAAAAAGGAATGCCAAGTAGAAGCATTGAAGGTTCAAAGGAGCAGCTTCGTCTATTGATCATGTAATGTTAGATCCCGAAGTAGAATGAAGTCAGCTGCTGTTAATTTGTGGAGCCTAACAAACAGCTGGGAAAAAAGCACTTCTAGCCAGTGCACTTCCTTCATTAGCAGCTCTGGCTCAGATGGTAGTTCACTCGTATCCACGTTAGGCCGCTGTGGGTTTAACTCCGAGACTCACTGTAGGACTGGGGCACAAAATTCAAAACTGGTACTCCAGCACTTTTCAGATGAGATATAAAACCAAGACCCCCATCTGTCCTCCCTGTCTGATGTAAAAGATCCTCTGGCACCACTTTGAAGAGAAGCAGACGTGCTCTTCCTGGTGTCTTAGTTAATATTTATCCCACTAAAAAATTATCTGGCCATTGTCCCATTTTCATAATTTCTTTGAATATTCGTTCTTGAGATGTGAGCATCACGTGCGAGGCCATCGTACATCCCTAATTGCCCTCAAGAAAGTGTTAATGAGCTGCCTTCTTGAACCGCTGCAGTCCATGTGTTGTAGGAACACCAAGAGTGCCATTAGAGAGGGAATTTGAGAGGATTTTGACCCAACGACAGTGAAGAAACAGCGGGATGCTTCCAAGTCAGGATGGTGAGTGGCTTGGGGGGGGATATTTGTAGCTGGTGTTCCCTGGCAGCTGCTGGCCTGTCCTTCTAAGTGGTAGAGGTTGCAGGTCTGGAAGCTGCTTTCGAAGGAGCCTGGGTTAATTGCTGCTGTGCCTCTTGTAGACGGGACACATTGATGCTCCTGTGCGTTAGTGTTCAAAGCAGTGAATGTTTATTGTGGTGGATATGGTACCAATCACATGCGCTGCTTTGTCCTGGGTGATGTCAAGCTTCTCGAGTGTTCTTCAAGTTTTACTCATCCAGGGAAGAAGGGTATTCCATCATACTCCTGATTTATGCCTTACAGATTGTGGATAGGCTTTGGGGAGCTGCTCTCCACATTATTCTCACCCTCACACCCGATCTTGTAGCCACAGTATTTATGCGGTTGGTTCAGATCAGTTTCTATTCAATAGGAACCACCAGGAGTTTGATAGTAGGGGATTCAGTGATGATAATGCCACTAATGCCATGGGGAGATGGTCATTACCTGGCACTTGTGATATAAATGGTTTCTGTTACTTATCAGCCCAAGCCTGGATATTGTCCAGGTCTTGTTGCATTCACCTGAGGAAGGAGCAGTGCTCCGAAAGCTAGTGTATAAAACAAACATGTTGGACTTTAACCTGGTGTTGTAAGACTTCTTATTGTTGCATCAGGACATGGACCTGCTTCAGTACCCGAGGAGTTGCAAATGGTACTGTACGTTAATCATCAGCAAACACCCTAATATCTGACCTTCTGATGAAGGGAAGGTCATTGACGAAGCAGTTGAAGATGATTGGTCCGAGGACACTATCCTGAGGAACTCCTGCAGTGATGTCCTGGAGCTGAGATGATTGATCTCCAACCACCACAACCATCTTCCTTTGTGCCGGGTATGACTCCAACCAGCAGAGAGTTTTCCCCTAATTCCCACTGACTCCACTTTCGATAGAGCTCCTTGATACCACGCTCAATCAAATGCTGCCTTGATGTCAGGGACAGCCAACCTCACCTCTGGAATTCAGTCCTTTGGGCCATGGGGTGTAATAAGGTCAGGAGCCGGGTGATGCCGATAGAACCCAAACTGACTATCAGTGAGCAAGTTATTGCTGAGTAAGTGCCGATTGATTACATTGTTGATTACCCTGTCCATCGTTTTATTGATGATTGACAGTAGCCCCTTTAGATGGTACTTGGCCGGTTAGCATGTGTCGTGCTTTCTGTGTACAGGACACACCTGGGCAATCTTCCACATTGCTGGGTAGATGCCAGTGTTGTAGCTGTACTGGAACAGCTTGGCTAGGGGCGCGGCACGTTCTGGAGCAAAAGTCTTCAGGACTAATGCTAGAATGTTGTCAAGGCCCGTAGCCTTTGCAGTGTCCAATGCCTTCAGCCACTTCTTGATACCAGGTGGGGCGAAATTGGAGAAAGATTCACATCTCTGTGATGCTGGGGACCGCCGGAGGAGGCCTCGACAGATCATTCACTCGGAACTTCTGCGTGAAGATGACTGCAAATGTTTCAGCCTTGTCTTCTGCGCTGATGTGCTGGGATCCCACTCCACTAGGTTTGAGATATTTGTAGAGCCTCCTCCTCCAGTTTGTTTAATTGCCCACCCACATTCATAACTGGATATGGCGCGATTGATCTGACCCATTAGTTGTGGGATCACTTGGCTTAATCACTTGCTGCTTATGATGTTTGGCAATAAGTAGTCCAGTGTTATAGCTTCACCAAGCTGACACCTCATTTTTCGGTATACTTAGTGCTGATCCTGCCATGCTCTCCTGCACTCTTCACTGAACCAGGGTTGATCCCCTGGCTTGCCGATAATGGTAGAGTGGGGGATATGCTGGGCCATGAGGTTACAGGTGCAGATGGCCCGCAGTGCCTCATGGATACCCAGTCTTGAGGTGCTAGATCTGTTTGAAGTCTACCTCAATTAGCAGGGTGGTAGTGCCACACAACATGATGGAGGGTACCCTCAATGTGAAGACGCAACTTTGTCTCCACAAGGTCTATACGGTGGTCACTCCTATCGATACCATCATCGACAGATGCATCAGCGGAAGATAGGTTGATGAGGATGAGGTCAAGTATGTTTCCCTATTTTGTTGGTTCCCTCGCTACCGG
This sequence comes from Scyliorhinus canicula, assembly GCF_902713615.1. Lineage (NCBI taxonomy): Eukaryota > Metazoa > Chordata > Chondrichthyes > Carcharhiniformes > Scyliorhinidae > Scyliorhinus > Scyliorhinus canicula. Next base: position 9,399,096 of record NC_052161.1, read on the forward strand.
TCGTAGACCCAGCTCTGTCCTTTAGGGCTCGACTAGCTTGGTCAGTAGTGGTCAAGCTGCTCTCGGTGATGTACTTTGATGTACATTCAGTGCCCTTGCGATCTTCAGTGCTTCCTCCAAATGGTGATCAAAGTGAAGAATTACTAATTCACCGCGAAGGCTGGGGGTAGAGAGTGACTGACATTGGGCGCAAAGTGTCATTTGTGGCGGGTTTATCAGGCAGTTTCCCAACAGCTCTGCCTGCGAGTTCCCCACCGTTATTCAATGACATTTAGTCCCTTTTTTGGTCCCTGGGGAGTTTCTCACTCGTTTAGGCCACACTTAGAATTTTGTTCATCACTGGGGTGCTGAACTCAGAGATTGGGCCGCCATTTTGAAAGGGTGACCTGATCTCCAAGTGAGCTTAGGAATCCCCCACACCCATGGGCATTATCCCACAACCCCCCCCCCCCCTCTCCAAATGAGGACACTTGAGGGGCCCCTGCCCTCCCCTCTGGAGACCCCCCCCACTCCCCCTTACAGAGCCCTCCCTTCCTGGACTCCCACCCATCTTCCCCCAACCTCCCAGAGATCGTTCTTGCCTGTCCTGCACCCCCCATCCTTCATAAACCCCCTCCAACTTCCTTTCATGGACATGCTACCCCTCAGACCCTGACCCTTGGCAGTGCCACCGGGGCATGCTTGCATAGCCACCCTGGCAGCGCTCGTCCCACGGTGGTAGCGCCAAGATGCCAGCCAGGAAGTGCCCACTTTCCAGGCGGCCACCCTGCACTGTCCCTGACCACCCAGGGGCCTCCGATGGCCTGGGAGAGCACCCACCGCCTCCCCCCACCCCCCTTTCTGTGGGAGCTTACTGTGCACATTTTAGCCACCATGTATCCTACATCACAACACTCATTACACCTCAAAAGTACTTCTTTGGCTGACAGTACTGTGGTTATGAATGGTGCTATAGAAAGGCAATCTTCCTTTCCATTAAGTTTGTTTCGAATGGCAGCGTCATGCATGGTGGGTTGGACAACATGGAAGAGGGTCCAAGACCAGGAGATGAAAGTCGCAGTCACGACGTTCATTCCAACTCCTGACCTTACGGTCCTTTAGCTGGTGGTTCTCAAAGAACAGTCAGGCTGAACGAGAACGTAGGCCACTGACACGAAACGGGCTGGCGAAGGGCATACAAGAGACCAGAATCCTGACCTCCGCCACTGGCAGAACCTCACACAGAAGCTCCCACATGCACGGCACCAATCACCATAAGCACGAGCAACAACGACATTTTCTAAGCATGATTTATGCTACTGTTAATTTTGTTTGGTTAATATAGAAGTTAGCTTCTTGGCGTATTATTGCGATGATTTTATAATATATTAACAGAATGTTTCAAATGAACGTGCACTCAGGTCATATTAATGCTTAAAATATGAAAATGTCTTTTTTGTTTCTGATATGAAGTAATTTAATTACGATTTTCAATTTAAAAACTACCCGTAAATTACATTTCAATTAAAAAATTCAATGAGGTCCCATTGTTCTCACGAGTGATTTTTTTTTGCCGTGTAGGTGATTCACGAGATTGTCTGTCCCACTGGAACATTGGAGCAAAATGTAAAGACATCCACGGCCAAAACAGGAAAAGGAGAGCAAAAGACAGACAGGAAGGCGGAAATGAAAAAATGCATCCATTAAACAATTTTCCCAACCACAGGACATACCAAGGCACTTTGCAATCAACAACGTACTTTTGAAGTGTAGTCACAACTGGTAAAATGGTTCTGGAGCATAATCTGGCCATCCAGACGTGCTTTACACAAACGGCAATTCCATTTTATTGCATGCCAAGGATGTTTGTGAGGTATTTCTGGGACCTCTCCAGTGTTGTGAAAGGATTTCTAAGAGCCAGAGCCTGGATGCCAATGATGTGAAATGCATCCTAACATTTCCATGTGTTTCAACACCGTAATTATCAGCATCCCTCACTTTAGTCAACATGGGCGGAATTCTCCACTCCCGCGATAAATCGGGAAGGCCGTCGTGAACTCGGCCGAGTTTCACGATGGCCTCGGAGGCCGCTCCTCTCACCTTATTCACCCCCTCCCGGCTAGGAGCGGCACTCCGTAACTCTCAGCCGCCGAGCCTTGACTCTTTCCCGGCTTGGGCGGCTCAAACCCCCGCATGCGCGGCTGACGTCACAATGGCTGACGGCTCAAACCCGCGCATGCGCGGTTGCCGTCTTCCCCTCTGCTGCCCCGCAAGACGTGGCGGTTTGATCATGCGGGGCGGCGGAGGGGAAAGAGTGCGTCGCTTGAGACGCCGGCCCGACGATCGGTGGGCACCGATCGCGGGCCAGTCCCCTCCCGAGCACAGCCGTGGTGCTCACTCCCTTCTCCGCCTCCCACAAGCCTCAAACCAGGATTTGGCGGCCATGTTCACGACGGCAGCGCCCAGGTGTGGTTGCCGCCGTCGTGAACCGGTCGAGAACGGCAGGCCATTCAGCCCATCCAGGCCGGAGAATCACCGGTCACCATGAAAAACGGCGAGCGCCGATTCTTCCGAGCCGGGGGGGGGAGGGGGGGGGGGGGGGGAGAATCACGGGGGGCGCCAGGGGGGCGTGTCGTGAGTCACCTGGCCCTCCCGCGATTCTCCCACCCGGCGTGGGGAGCGGAGAATTCCGCCCCATATCTCCCACTCTCACCCCACTCTCACCCCAAACCCGGGTCAGTGGAGTGGCTTCATGACAGTATTTGAAACATAATCCAAACTGGCCCCTATCGAAAACCTTCCGAACTTGTCGTGTTCTTTGTGATTCTTGTTCTCAGGATGGAGGTTGTCGTGTTCACAAAGACACAGAAGCTAAGTTCATTAACAAAACATTTATTTGCACTACTTATTAAAGCTCAACCACTTACTCCTATAATAAACAATAATCTAGTAATCTACACTCTACTAATACTAGTCTCTACGCTCTATCTATATCTGTACTCTGATCCCTCTCACTACTCCCATGCTCTGCTCTCCACCCTTCTCCCAGAAGCCTGTGAGTCAGTGCTTTATATTGTTCTGCATCTAGCTCCATCTAGTGGTTAATTATGATATGACATTAACCCTTAGTATTCTGAACATTTTCCATAATGCCACAGAACACTCCACCCCTCTCCTCCTGCAAGATGCTCGTTAAAAATTGTTATAACCTGCCTGCTTACCACCGGCTGGGGACTAATGACAATCCCACAATCCTTTGGGAGTATGAGCTTCCCCAATGAGGGGGGCGGAGAAATCATTAGCAGATTCCTTACATAAATAGAGCTGGCCAGTTTGGAACCAGCAGAGAGAGAGGAGTGAGCAGCAAGGGAAGTTGCAGCTGCTGCTGTATATATATGTTATTGTAAATAAATGTTATTTCTTTATATCCTGAAAACTCGAGCTGGATTCTTCGTGGCCCTCAAAACAAAAACCTACCTCGTTGACCAAGCTATTGCCCTCTGTTTTAATACATCCTACGGTAGCATTGTGGATAGCACAATCGCTTCACAGCTCCAGGGTCCCAGGTTCGATTCCGGCTTGGGTCACTGTCTGTGGCGGAGTCTGCACATCCTCCCCGTGTGTGCGTGGGTTTCCTCCGGGTGCTCCGGTTTCCTCCCACTGTCCAAAGATGTGCAGGTTAGGTGGATTGGACATGATAAATTGCCCTTAGTGTCCAAAATTGCCCTTAGTGTTGGGTGGGGTTACTGGGTTATGGGGATAGGGTGGAGGTGTTAACCTTGGGAAGGGTGCTCTTTCCAGGAGCCGGTGCAGACGCGATGGGTCGAATGGCCTCCTTCTGCACTGTAAATTCTATGATCTATCTCATGGTGCAGTACCTCATCTTTTGATTCAGTGCGCTACAACCTTCTGACCTCAATATCGAGATCAACAACTTCAGGTCACAACCAGCAGCGGCTGGTAATGATTCTGTCGTCGCCACTTAACCTACCTCTAGGAGACCCATTCATTGTTTCTTTATCGCCCCATTGCCACTCCCCTTATTGTTTTGCATTTAATCGCTTCTGACCGCCACCCTTTCACAGTCCCTCAGGAGCCTACTCTGTGGGTAGCATCCTTGTGTCTCAGTCAGCAGTTCCACATTCAGGATCCCACTCCGGACACTTGAAGCACAGGAAACGTCAAGGCTGGCGCTCCAGGGCAGTACTGAGAAGTTCTGTCCTGTCATAGAATTTACAGTGCAGAAGAAGGCCATTCAGCCCTTGGAAAGTGCGCCCTAATTCAGCCTCCACCCTATCCCCATAACCCAGTAACCCCACCTAATCTTTTCAACACTAAGGGGCAATTTAGCGCGACCAATCCACCCAACCTGCACATCTTTGGACTGTGGGAGGAAACCGGAGCAGCCGGAGGAAACCCACGTAGACGCGGGGAGAATGTGCAGACTCCGCACAGACAGTCACCCAAGTCCCGAATTGAGGGACCCTGGAGTTGTAAGGCAGCAGTGCTAACCACTGTGCCGCCCCACCTTAAAACTAAATGGGACAGTAATTATCCCCAACCATGAACACCTGACACCATTGCCACGGTTTTCCCTGGACCTTCCCTTAATCTATAACAACCACAGGCCAGGTGTCAATCAGACTTCAGAATGGCTCACAAGGCCCCCTTCCTTTTACCTTAGACTTTAAGTCACAGTCCCAAAACAATCTTGTAAACCTCATAATTGTAACATATTCCTTCAGTGCTACACTGGAGTGATTTCTGGGGCGGCACGGAGGCGCACTGGTTAGCACTGCTGCCTATGGCTCGGAGGACCTAGGTTCGATCCTGGCCCCAGATCACTGTCCATGTGGAGTTTACACATTCTCCCCGTGTCTGCGTGGGTCTCACCCCACAATCCAAAAATGTGCAGATCAGGTGGATTGGCCACGCTAAATAGCCCCTTAAATGGAATATGTTTTTCAAATGCCTTGATTTCTGCGCTCAAGTCCTGGGGGTCAGACTTGAACACACAACCATCCAACTCAGGAGGCAAGAATGTTACCAACTGAGCCATGACCAATGTGCTGTCTTTCCAACATCACAAAACTGGGCAGCACGGTAGCATTGTGGATAGCGCAATGGTCCATGGTCCCAGGTTCGATTCCCCGCTGGGTCACTGTCTGTGCGGAGTCTGCACATCCTCCCCGTGTGTGCGTGGGTTTCCTCCGGGTGCTCCGGTTTCCTCCCACAGTCCAAAGATGTGCAGGTTAGGTGGACTGGCCATGATAAATTGCCCTTAGTGTCCAAAAATTGCCCTTAGTGCTGGGTGGGGTTACTGGGTTATTGGGATAGGGTGGAAGTGTTGACCTTGGGTAGGGTGCTCTTTCCAAGAGCTGGTGCAGACTCAATGGGCCGAATGGCCTCCTTCTGCACTGTAAATTCTATGATACTATGAAACCAGATTATCTGGTCTTTATCACTTCGTTGTTTTGCAGGAGCTTGCTGTCTTTTCTACATTACAACAGCTTCAAAAAGTGCTTCATTGGTTGTAAAAGGCTTTGGGATCGCCTGTGATATTGAAAGACGCTATATAAATGCAGGCCTTTCTTCTTTCCTTTCCCTTTTCCCCCCTGGTCCCTGCACCTGCCATAAAATCTTATAGCCAAGTTCCGCACACGAGTATGGCCTCAACCTTGGATTCATGTCGCGTTACATTCACCCCCCACCATCTGGCCTGGGTTTGCAAAATCCTACCAACTGTCCCGTCTCGAGACAATTCACACCTCTTTAGCCTGGGGTTACCCCTCTCTCTCTGGCTCTGTAAAGACTTAATTACCTGCAAATGCTCGCATTCAAACTATCGTCTTGCATCTTTGACTTTGTCTTTATAAATGTTTCTGGAACCTACCTCTCCATTCACCCGCGGAAGGAGCAGTGCTCCGAAAGCTAGAGATTTGAAACAAACTGGTTGGACTTTAACCTGGTGTTGTAAGACTTCTTACCCTGCCATAAAAGTAATAAATCTCTAACTTCTGCCAGTTCGAATGGAAGGTCATCGGTCTGAAATGTTAACTCTTGGGCGGAATTTACCCGCTGTTCACATCGGCGGGATATTGCTGTCCCACCGATGGCGCACAGGTTTCTGGCGACGAGGGTGCAGTCAACGGGAAATCCCATCGACAACGGCGGGACCGGTAAATCCCGCTGGCCGGCTGCCACCACCACCGAAAAACAGGCGGCGGGTTGGTCGGTAAATCCCACCCCACGTTTCATCAACCAAAGTTGTTTTGCAAGGGCATCTGAAACTGTTCCAGTCCATAGCTACGTATCCAAAGTGTACAGCAACTCTTGCTTCAATGAACGACACAAAGGCGTTCGTGTAAATGCAGGCCGAATAAACTTAGCAATAACACAGGAGTAAAACATTTGTACACAATGTAACAGCACATTTTAAAAACACTCCCAGCCCAGTTGTAACAATGGCCAATGTCTTCAAAAGAGATACTATCTTGGTTGATAGTACGTTTATTGAACAGTCTCAATGTTCGCCAAATGCACCGTCAACAAATTTAGATGCATGCAATCGGCTCAAGCTAAAAGAAATTAGTAATAGCACAGGTCTCACTGAATCTTATTTTCACTCTATGACCCATTCCCACATTACACAACTCCCATTCTAACTTAACCAGGAGGCAGATAGTCATCGTTAAAGTCAGTTTACTTCCCAAACTTCATTCCCTCTCCTCCTTAAAAATCAAGTTCTTGATCAACTGACCTCATATCTTCTCATGTGGGTCAATGTGGTACTGTTTTATTGTGACATTTTGTTGTGTTAAAGGTACTCTATAAATACAAGTTATCGTCTCAGTAACTTCCCATGACGGCATCCATTACAACATAGAATATTCACCTCGAAAGACTTCTAAACGTCATTTTCCATCTGCATTTCAGTTAGATACAATATAGATTCTCCTCCCGAGAAGAGTTCTACAATATCCATTGTGGTAAACCAGTGTTACACCTGTATTAGGTGATGTAAGGTAGGGCCTGTACTACAGGTTCGCCGGTAGCCCCTGCCTGCTGGCGCCGCCCAGTAGGAGGAACGTGTCCTCTATTCAGCAGCCATTTCGCCAGCTGCTGTGGGAGGCCATACATCTTACTGCAATAAAGCCACTGTTGTATCCAACCTTAAGTCTTTGTACAATTGATCGTGCATCAACCATCCTGAACCAATGTGTCTGAACCTCTGTCATATTTAAGCGGCCAGTGAGTGGTGAAGCAACTTTCTTACTCTGTTTGGGAGACAGAGTGGTCTGTCTAATGCCATGTTTATGACATGGCATTAGAGAGCAATTTGTTTGGTGGCATCGTAGCTTTGTAGTAGGAACCATAATATTAAAGTGGAGCTGTGTCACAAAAAGTGCCTCCAGGGCAATGGGTGAGACATACCGAATTTTGGAGAACGAGGGTGAATAAACAGACAAAGCTAAAGTGACCTGGTGAAAACCCCCTCCTATAAACAATCGACTTCACGTGAAATGAGCTTGGGAGTAAATTTCAAACTAGTTCCTTAGATGGGAATGACGTGCCCATTGGGCACCACGGGACCGTGATGTTTTATCAACCCCTCGGGTCACATTGTGTTTTTGTACTTTAAGTTTCCATTGTGATTTGTATTTTGTTTGATGGGGTATCCCTTTAAGGGGAAACGCCCTTCATTGGTCCCTCAGTTTACTTGATTTAATTCAATTGGTTCACCATTTTGCTTCAAAAAGGAGATGGGAATCAGTTCAACTTGGCACATCCCTGGGCAAGAATGGTTTCACATCAGCGAGTGCGAAGTTTCAGGCGTTAAGGAACGGCCAAGGCAGTTTCAGTGACTTCCCTAAAAACAACTTGCATTTAGAGAGAGTTAGCATATAAAATGTCCCCAGTTGTATTACAGGGGGAGAGAAGGGGAGAAGAGAAAGACAAAGTAAATAGGTAAAAGAAAGAAGTGTCAAACTATAGGGATACTGTTTGGATGGATGACTGTCTTGTTTTTTGCGGGAGACAGACAAAGAAGTTTAGAAGTGGATGGGTCTGGAGCGTGTGTCCCATGCAGAACAGCCGAAGACTCTTTCACCAATAATAGAATGAAAGAATGGGGAACACACTGAATCCAGAGTCAGAGGATTGACAGGGGATTACAAGGAGTTTGCCGTGGCCTGGCTAAAGACTGAAGACTATGGGAGAGATCTGAAGATAAGGATTCACTGGACCAGTAATCCAGAGGCCCAGGAGAATGCTCTGGGGACATGGGTTCAAATCCCACCACAGCAGCTGGTGGAATGCAAATTCAATTGAAAGCTAGACTCAGTAACGGTGCCCGTAAATCTATCGATTGTCGTAAAACCCATCGGGTTCACTCATGCCCTTTAGGGAAGGAAATCTGCCCATCTGACCTGGTCTGGCCTACATGTGGCTCCAGACTCACAGCGATGTTGTTGACTCTGAACTGCCCTCTGAAATAGCCTAGCCCAGGGGTGGGCAAACTTTTCCGTGCAAGGGCCACATTCAGAAATTCACAATTTTAAAGGGCCGCATAGTATATCAAGTAAAATAATTACTTCACCCGATTATGATTCTGGGCGCCTCATATAGAACATATCGGCCCTCGACGTTGTGCCAAGAAATGATCACCCTACTCAAGTCAACAAATCCACCCTATACCAGTAAGTAACCCAACAGCCCCCCCCCCCCCCATTAACCTTAAAAAAATAATTAAAAATTAAAAAAAAAAAAAAAATTTGTTTAATTAAAAAAAAAATTAATTTTTTTTTTAATGACTTGGTGGGCCGCATAAAGACCTTTGGCGGGCCGCATGCGGCCCGCGGGCCGTAGTTTGCCCACCCCTGGCCTAGCCACTCAGTTCAAGGGCAATTAGGGATGGTCAATAAATGCTGGCCTTACCAATTCACATCCTGTGAATTATACTTTTTTATTGAAATCTTATGCATTGGAAAACTGATAGACAGAGTGGGCCAGAGAGTGATGGGTGAGCAGGACCTACTATTGAGCTTAGAACAACCTGAGTTTTATGTAAATTGAGGATTTGAGGTTGGGATTATACCAGCACTGGAGCGTCTCCACATCATGACGAGCACTGGAGTTCAGCATCAATGATATCTCCAATAAATAGACCAGGCATCCTCTACAAAACAGGCTGCAGCTTTACCTAGCCAGTAGGGGCAAAGGTAGCATGATTTCCAAGATTCAATTGAGTTTCTATCACTGCATTCCAGTTCACCCCAAAATATTGCTTGTTAACGCACAACTTCATCATTGGTAAGTTAAGGAATATACACTTTGAGAAAGTGGCTTAGGATATAAACCAGTACTTTTTTATTGAACAATCAGCAGCTAAATAGAGTGCACAGCACAATCTACAGCAGTCACAATTTTTTAGAATAATAATCTTTATTATTGTCACAAGTAGGCTTACATTAACACTGCAATGAAGCTAATGTGAAAATCCCCTAGTCGCCACACTCGGGCGCCTGTTTGGGTACACAGAGGGAGGATTCAGAATGTCCAAATTACCTAACAAGCACGTCTTTCGGGACTTGTGAAGGAAACCGGAGCACCCGGACCGAGCCCACGCAGACACGGGGAGAACGTGCAGACTCCGCACAGTGACCCAAGCAGAAATCGAACCCAGGTTCCTGCTGCTGTGAAGCAACAGTGCTAACTACTGTGCTACCGTGATTTTATGATTCCCAGTGAAATATCAAAACAACAAAGATGTTGATTGGACATTAAGTCTCAACATTACGTTGTTCCTTGGAACACAGTCACTTTTCACATAGGTATACACTGCCAAGGACATAGATCAATCTTTGATCAGGACGTCCGATGTTCAGGACGTCAAAGTGTGCAGTGATGCAGTGGGGAAGGTAACACTGACAAAGGAGAGTACTTGCAGGCACGGAGATCGGTTGAAGTGTGTATACTTCAACGCAAGAAGCATCAGGAATAAGGTGGGTGAACTTGAGGCATGGATCGGTACTTGGGACTACGATGTGGTGGCCATCACGAATACTTGGATAGAAGAGGGGCAGAAGTGGTTGTTGAAGGTTCCTGGTTATAGATGTTTCAATAAGATTAGGGAAGGTGGTAAAAGAGGTGGGGGGGGGTTGCATTGTTAATTAGAGATAGTATAACAGCTGCAGAAAGGCAGTTCGAGGGGGATCTGCCTACTGAGGTAATATGGGTTGAACTCAGAAATAGGAAAAGAGCAGTCACCTTGTTGGGAGTTTTCTATAGGCCCCCCAATAGCAGCAGAGATGCAGAGGAAACAGATTTTGGGAAGGTGCAAGTCACAGGGTTGTCGTCATGGGTGACTTCATCTTCCAAATATTGAGTGGAAACTCTTTCGATCAAATAGTTTGGATGGGGTGGTGTTTGTGCAGTGTGTCCAGCAAGCTTTTCTAACACAGTATGTAGATTGTCCGACCAGAGGGGAGGCCATATTGGATTTGGTACTTGGTAATGAACCAGGGCAAGTGATAGATTTGTTAGTGGGGGAGCATTTTGAAGATAGTGAACACAATTCTGTGACTTTCACTTTAGTAATGGAGAGGGATAGGTGCGTGCAACAGGGCAAGGTTTACAATTGGGGGAAGGGTAAATGCGATGCTGTCAGACAAGAACTGAAGTGCATAAGTTGGGAACATAGGCTGTCAGGGAAGGACACAATTGAAATGTGGAACTTGTTCAAGGAAGAGATACTACGTGTCCTTGATATGTATGTCCCTGTCAGGCAGGGAAGAGAGGATCGAGTGAGAGAACCATGGTTGACAAGAGAGGTTGAATGTCTTGTTAAGAGGAAGGAGACTTATGTAAGGCTGAGGAAACAAGGTTCAGACAGGGCGCTGGAGGGATACAAGATAGCCAGGAGGGAACTGAATAAAGGGATTAGGAGAGCTAAGAGAGGGCATGAAAAATCTTTGGCGGGTAGCATCAAGGAAAACCCCAAGGCCTTTTACACATATGAGAGAAATAGGAGAATGACTAGAGCGAGGGTGGGTCCGATTAAGGACAGTAGCGGGAGATTGTGTATTGAGTCTGATGGGATAGGGGAGGTCTTGAACGAGTACTTTTCTTCAGTATTTAGAATGAGAGGGGCCATATTGTTGGAGAGGACAGTGTGAAACAGACTGGTAAGCTCGAGGAGATACTTGTTAGGAAGGAAGATGTGTTGGGCATTTTGAAAAATTTGAGGATAGACAAGTCCCCCGGGCCTGACGGGATATATCCGAGGATTCTATGGGAAGCAAGAGATGAAATTGCAGAGCCGTTGGCAATGATTTTTCATCCTCCCTGTCAACAGGGGTGGTACCAGGGTATTGGAGAGTGGCTAATGTCGTGTTCCTGTTCAAAAAAGGGAATAGGGAGAACCCTGGGAATTACAGGCCAGTTAGTCTTACTTCGGTGGTAAGCAAAGTAATGGAAAGGGTACTGAGGGATAGGATTTCTGAGCATCTGGAAAGACACTGCTTGATTAGGGATAGTCAGCACAGATTTGTGAGGGGTAGGTCTTGCCTCACAAGTCTTATTGAATTCTTTGAGGAGGTGACCAAGCACGTGGATGAAGGTAAAGCAGTGGATGTGGTGTAGATAGATTTTAGTAAGGCATTTAATAAGGTTCCCCATGGTAGGCTTATGCAGAAAGTAAGGAGGCATGGGGTAGTGGGAAATTTGGCCAGTTGGATAACGAACTGGCTAACTGATAGAAGTCAGAGAGTGGTGGTGAATGGCAAATATTCAGCCTGGCACTCAGTTATCAGTTGCGTACCACAGGGATCAGTTCTGGGTCCTCTGCTGGTTGTGATTTTCATTAATGACTTGGATTAGGGAGTTGAAGGGTGGGTCAGTAAATTTGCAGACGATACGAAGATTGGTGGAGTTGTGGATAATGAGGAGGGCTGTTGTCGGCTGCAAAGAGACATAGATAGGATGCAGAGCTGGGCTGAGAAGTGGCAGATGGAGTTTAACCCTGAAAAGTGTGAGGTTGTCCATTTTGGAAGGGCAAATATGAATGCGGAATACAGGGTTAACGGTAGGGTTCTTGGCAATGTGGAGGAGCAGAGAGATCTTGGGGTCTACGTTCATAGACCTTTGAATGTTGCCACTCAAGTGGATAGAGCTGTGAAGAAGGCTATGGTGTGCTAGCGTTCATTAGCAGAGGGATTAAATTTAAGAGCCGTGAGGTGATGATGCAGCTGTACAAAACCTCGGTAATGCCATATTTGGAGTACTGTGTGCAGTTCTGGTCACCTCATTTTAGGAAGGATGTGGAAGCTTTGGAAAAGGTGCAAAGGAGATTTACCAGGATGTTGCCTGGAATGGAGAGTAGGTCTTACCAGGAAAGGTTGAGGGTGCTAGGCCTTTTCTCATTGGAACGGAGAAGGATGAGGGGCGACTTGATAGAGGTTTATAAGATGATCAGGGAAATAGATAGAGTAGACAGTCAGAGACTTTTTCCCCGGGTGGAACAAACCATTACAAGGGGACATAAATTTAAGGTGAATGGTGGAAGATATAGGGGGGATGTCAGAGGTAGGTTCTTTACCCAGAGAGTAGTGGGGGCATGGAATGCACTGCCTGTGGAAGTAGTTGAGTCGGAAACATTAGGGACCTTCAAGCGGCTATTGGATAGGTACATGGAATATGGTAGAATGATGGGGTGTAGATTAATTTGTTCTTAATCTGGGACAAACGTTCGGCACAACATCGTGGGCCCGAAGGGCCTGTTCTGTGCTATATTTTACTATGTTCTATTTGACCTCAGACTGTGAGACAGCCAGTCACAAATATACCATCGCCAATCGTTTTGAGGTTTAATCAGAACAAAGCTCCGTTAAAAACTCAATGCCTCAGAGCCACACTGTATCGGCCACGTGGGGCAGACACAAAACACACAATACTTCAATTTCAAGACCAAGCCTCCCGTGACTCCACACACTTACACTGAATCGCTGAACTACTTAAAGATATCAATCGAGTGAGCTGTGCAACAGTTACTTGAACAGCGTATTCTCCATCTGATACAACAGCAACTTCCATTTATACAGCACCTCGCAGAGTAAAATAACCTCCACGGGAACGTTAACAAAAGATGGCACTCAGCCACATGAAGGGATGTCAGAACAAATGACCCTGAGCTTGGCAAGAGCAGTAGGTTCCAAGGAGTTTCTTAGAATGAAGCAAGAGAGGTGCGTGGGGGGGGGGGGGGGGGGGGGGTTAGGGAGGAAGTTCCACAGCCAAGAGCCCAGGTAGCTGAAGCTAAAGAAGAGGAAACAGCTCCACTAGCGGAGGGAACGGTCATGGCCCAAGCTTCAGTTTGCAACGAGAACAGTGTTTGGCATCCCCTCCCTCTCCAGGGCAATGCAATATCTGAAGTGCAATTTTTTTTTTTGCAATATTATGCAACGTAATGGGGCACCACCTGTAAAATGACATAACACTTCAAAGCTCCCTGCAAGATAATAATGGAAAAGGGCAATCCAATGCCCTCGATTTCCTCCATGAGGCCCATCACGCGAAGACTGCTCCACAAGACTTCCCTGCCACCTTCCTCGGAAGGTTGGAGATGATATAAACTGACTTTCCAATGTGAGAATGTCAGAGCCAGCACCTTGCAAAGCTGATCCTCCATATGTACCAGGACACAGTATAGATTTCAGAGCCACAAGGTGAAGATCAGGGGAGTGTCCGGGTCAAGGCAGCCCCCCTTAACCAACATAGCTCATCACAGATCAAGTCAGCCAGCCATCCTATCCCATCCCATCCCTGGGATCTTGCTGCTCATAGAGCAGCTAGCATCGTTTCCTAACGGCCAATCGTCATTGCAGGGCAAAATAGTTCACTAGACTTGGAGAGCTTTTACTGAGATTAGTATCAATGCCCTTTGAACACACCCTGCTGCCTTAAACTAATTTGGAGAGGAAACACACATTGCTGTTCAGAAGACATTGCATTTTATATATATACACATACATACATTTTTTAAACCTCAACAATGGCGCTGGTTAACTGACAGCACAGTTAGTTAAAAAAAAGGGGGTTAGATCAAAATAAATCCTTTAGTTCACATAACTTCCTTCAACGTTCGCTCGGTCGCTCATTGGGCATTTCAAAGTAATTTCAAGAATTCGGAGTGCGAGGAGTTGGGGGACTTCCAAAACTTTTAAACAAAGTTAACTTTTATGATCAATGGCCAGGCCCTCAGTTGCCAATTGCTAACTGATGGGAGGTTCCTCAGTGGGGGTGAGCACAGCCGCTTGGAGACAGTGTCCGGGGTGCGAGTGGTGGGGCACTCACCTCCGGGGAAGCCCAGCAGTCTGCAGAGGTCTCTGACTGACAGCATGTCGCCCCTCATTCCGCATCCTCGCAGCGCTCGCTGTCCCGGGGCTCAGCCTCCCTCGGTGCCCCGGCACTGCCCCTGCCCCACTGCACAGCCTGCCCGACTAGCGGAGGGAATGGGTCGTTGCAGAAGCTGCAGTTTGCAAAGAAATCAGTGTTTGGCGATCCCCTCCCTCTCCAGGGGCGATGCAATACCCACTGCCAGTTTTATGCAATGTAATGTGGCAACTCCTGACAAACGACTTTTTTTTTGCAATACTTAAAGCTCCCTGCAGAATAATAATGTAAAAGACTGGCCTTCCAAATATTATCCAATGCAGAAGGAGGCCATTCGGCCCATCGTGTCTGCACCGACCCACTTAAGCCCTCATTTCCACCCTATCCCCGTAACCCAATAACCCTTTTGGTCACTAAGGGCAATTTATCATGGCCAATTAACCTGCATGTCTTTGGAAGGAAACCCACACAGACACAGGGAGAACGTGCAGACTCTGCACAGACAGTGACACAGCAGGGAATCGAACCTGGGACCCTGGCACTGTGAAGCCACAGTGTTAATCACTTGTGCTACCCTGCTGCAAATAAAGCAACTTGATTCTATTCATATAGGAAATTACCTTATTCTGAAAACCATAGGGGATACGAATAATGGAATCTTTATTATTGTCACAAGTAGGCTTACATTGTCACTGCAATGAAGTGACTGTGAAAAGCCCCTAGTTGCCACATTCCGGCGCCTGTTCGGGTACACTGAGGGAGAATTCAGAATGTCCAATTCACCTAACAAGCATGTTTTTTGGGACTCGTGGGAGGAAACCGGAGCACCCAAAGGAAACCCAGTTAGGACCAGTATTCTGATTTTGGTATTCCATTTTAATGTATGCAAGACATACATTAGGGCAGCACGGTAGCACAAGTGGAAAGCACTGTGGCTTCACAGCGCCAGGGTCCCACCAGGTTCGATTCCCTGCTGGGTCACTGTCTGTGCAGAGTCTGCACATTCTCCCCGTGTCTGTGTGGGTTTCCTCCCACAGTCCAAAGACATGGAGGTTAATTGGCCATGATAAATTGCCCTTAGTGACCAAAAGGGTTATTGGGATAGGGTGGAAGTGAGGGCTTAAGTGGGTCGATGCAGACTTGATGGGTCAAATGGCCTCCTTCTGCACTGTATGTTCTAGGTCCAGTATTCTGATTTTGGTGTTCCATTTTAATGTATACAAGACCAGTTCAGACCAGCATTCTGATTTCCCTATTTTTACTGTTTTTTTTCCTTCTATGATAACTGAATGCTGACAACACCCAGCTCTACCTCGACATAATAGAACATAGAACAGTACAGCACAGAACAGGCCCTTCGGCCCTCAATGTTGTGCCGAGCCATGATCACCCTACTCAAACCCACGTAATACCCGTAACCCAACAACCCCCCCCCCCCCCAAACCAACCTTACTTTTTAGGACACTACGGGCAATTTAGCATGGCCAATCCACCTAACCCGCACATCTTTGGACTGTGGGAGGAAACCGGAGCACCCGGAGGAAACCCACGCACACATGGGGAGAACATGCAAACTCCACACAGACAGTGACCCAGCCGGGAATCGAACCTGGGACTCTGGAGCTGTGAAGCATTTATGCTAACCACCATGCTACCGTGCTCCCCTCGGCCACTACCCCGATGTGCTGTCGGTCCAGGCAACTAACAGCGAGTAGAATTTTCCTTTTGGGAAGATTGAAATCATCGTCGCCGGCCCCCGTGTCAAACTCTGTTCCCTAGTCGCCTACTCCATCCCTTTACTGGGCCACTGGCTGAGGCTGGACAAGACATTTTGCAACCCTGGCCTTTGCTACCTTTCTGATTCTGAGCTGACGTTCCTGTCCCATATTCACACCATCATCTTTCTAGACCACCCACTCACACTTCCGTAACATTAGCCATCCAGCCCAGCCCACCTGCTGCCGAAACCCTCACCCATGTCTTTGTCACCTCTCGACTCCGCCATTCCAAACCTCTCCGGGCCACCTTGCAGCCTCAATGAACTTGAACTTGAGTTCACCTGGAGCACCTCTGTCCCTTCTCCTCGTTCATGCCAAATTCCGTTCACTCAACACCCCCTGAGCTCGCTCCAGGTTCAACAATGCTCGATTTTAAAATTCTCATCTCTCTTTTCAAACCCTTCCGTTGCCTCACCTCTCCCACATTCTGTAGCCTTCCTCAGCGCTGCAACCCACTGAGATTTCCACACTCCTCCAATTACGGCCTTCAGCAAGTTTAATCGCTCAACCATTGGCAGATTTGTCACCTGTTGAAAGGGGCCCGCTGGTCTGGAATTCCTTCCCTCAACCTCTCCTCTTTTCTCTCCAAATGTGTTTGTTAAAACCTACCTTTATGACCAAGTTTTTGACCACTTGTCACTGATTTCTCCTTATTTGGCTGTGTCAAATGCCTGTGATGTACCTTGGGACAATTATCATGAAGTTGTTGTCTCAATTCAACACTTCATAAGTGCCAGAAATAACAGAAAGTGTTTAAACAATGAGCAGGTCAGGCAGTATTGTGGAAAAAGGAAGTTACGTTTAATATTTCAGGTCGATGATCTTTTGCCAGATCTATCCAAAGTGTTTCCAGCACTTTATATGTTTTTTTACAAGATTTCCAGTATCTGTGGTAATTTACTTTTCGTTAACACGCAGCACACTTCCAAATCCAACAAATCACAAAAGAAAAAATATATAATTCCAAATGCAAATATATTTACCGATGATGAAATCAAGGGACCATATCTCCAAATGTGTCACATTGCAAGGATAAACAGTACTGCTAAGTGGACCGAAACACAACAAGAAAAAAAAGGATTTAATTTAATCTCACATGATTAAAGTTTTTGGATTCTTTTTGCATGGTAAAATGGTTAAAAGCTGTTCAGTTCCTTATGCTTTAGCGTTTGATTTGTCAGGGTGCAGTTTTAGCTGTCGAGTTATCAGGATGTATAAGCTTTGTAACTTTGGATTTGTTTATATGTACCCATTGAGAAACAGTGAGCCAAGGTAGTTTTGTGATAAAGAAATGGAGCAATGGAAGAACAGGATGAAAACATTTAATTTAATTTTAATAGTGGTCAGCACTATGGCTTCACAGCGCCAGGGTCCCAGGTTCAATTCCCGGCTTGGGTCACTGTCTGTGTGGAGTTTGCACTTTCTCCCCGTGTCTGCGTGGGTTTCCTCCAGGTGCCCTGGTTTCCTCCCACAAGTCCCGAAAGCCATGCTTGTTAGGTGAATTGGACATTCTGAATTCTCCTGCAGTGTACCTGAACGGGTGCCGGAATGTAGTGACGAGGGGGATTTTCACAGTAACTTCATTGCAGTGTTAACGTAAGCCTACTTGTGACAATAAAGATTATTATATTATAGAGACCGTGAGAAATAAATTTGAAAGATCTTAAACTCTTCTTGATAAGTCACAGAGCGAGTCGTGATTGGAAAAGAACAATAAAAAGCTTGCGACTACACCCGGGGCTCATCACAGTACTATACCTGTACTGATGTTCACCTCTCTCAATGTCTACTGTTTGAATGATTGCATATCTCTAGATTTGGTCTCACAAATGAACACGAGGAATTGTATGCATTCATTTGGTGCTCAGAGTCAACCAGAAAGGACGACAAGAAAACCTCTAAGTTGCTTAATATATATTTACCTTAGCATTACTGTTCTCAAAAAGCACATTGTAAACGAATGCACAAAAAAGCAGAACTAGAAACAGAAAATGTTTGAATTGCACACCAGGTCCTCTAGTTTAAAAAAGCCAATATTTCAGATGGAGTCTCTTTGGTCTGCATTTCGTCTAAAAGATGCCACTTGCTGGAAATTCAACAATCCCATGTAATGTCCCTGTATCAGCATAAATTGGGTGCTCAAGTCTTTGGCGTCGGGCTTGAAACCAAAATTGTTTGTCTCCAAGAGGAGCATGCTATAGCTTATCGAGCAAAGCTACTTTGAGTATTGACAGGACTGCCATGCATTTTCTGTTTGGGTTTCACTGCCTTCCACGGTCTAATACGTCTGACACACCAGCATGAGCTAAATAGTGCGAATAGCTTCCTTCCATGTTGTATGGTTCTATGTGTATTTTTGGTGGATAATATTAATTCCCTAAATAAAGAGATATTTGTCCATCTCATTATGATTTATGTGCCACTAATGTGTGGTTCTAACCACAGACCAAAATACAGATATGTTTTACTGTTATGAGGTCAAAAAAATTTTTTTTAAATCCAAGCTATGACTATTTTTGAAGAACTGCCTGTTTTCTACAGAACTATCCTCACCACTGTGAAATTTCCCTAGGTTCAATACAGACTTTATAGGAACCAATTTCCCAAGCGGAACCTGTCTGTTTTCCACACGGCCGACAGCCCTGGCATTGTGGAGGGTCAGAGTCGCCAACAACATCTTCCATGGTCGCACGAGAGGCAAGACCGGATTTATTGTCCAAACCAAACTGCCCCAAGCAGACGATGGTTGGCCTTCTTCTTGAACCGTTGCTGACTATGTGGTCACTCACTTTTCTTCATGATGACGGTGGGTGGGGAAAGGACAGCTGGGGGCAACATTATGTTATTTTGTTGGTGAAACCCTGACCTCTGTCCCCGTTCCCCTCCCCCCCCTCCCCACCCAAATGGGCACCCTCCACCTGAACCTCTGTCCTCCCCTGCATTGCAAGTGCGAAAGATGAGCTCTCACAAGTGTGGCCGCCCATCAATAGAATTCAACTTAGAGAGTTTCTCTCTGATTCTGGATTGGTTCCCTGGGAAATGTGATCCTGGTCTAGTTCAATGACCCGTGGACCTTCAAGGCAAGGCTCGGCCTGTGTATGTACACTGACAACACCCAGCTTGAGCACTCTGCTATTTGCACAATCCTATGGCCCAGTTCGCGCTGTCGGTCTGCCTACCTGATATTTAAGTTGCGATTGAGCTGGAATTTCTGAAATCGGTCACTGTGAGGGACCAAAGCCATTATTTCTAGTTACTGACGAAAGTTGCATGTTAACATCATGTCCCTCCCTGATCTCTTGCTCAGGTTGAACTTGAGTGCTCAAGGTCTTGACGTTCTGTTTGACCCTGAAGTGACCTTCAAATCTCACATTTTGACCAACACCCAGACCACTTCCACCTCAGCAATGTTGATCACCGCTGCCCGATCTTGCCTTTCCCTAATATCTACCTTCATCAAACGCATCTGCATCTCCATCTTCCATGAGGTTCAAATTATCCAACACCCTGTCAAAGATATCCTCTCCGCTATTAAATTCCATTTATTTCCTCCCTAATACCTCCAGCTGCATAACTACTACCCCGGGCCATTTGAACACATCTCTTTCAGCAAAGTTTCCTAACCCTCATACAAAAGGAGATTTGCCCTTTTCTTCCCCCTCCCCCCACCCAATGAAGCATTTGAAATGTTTTTCCCAATTACAGATACAGCGTAACTGATGCTGCCATAATTATTGAGTGTGGGGATGTGCTCAGCTAGTTTAGACGGGGGATGTATTTGGTATTAGTGCATATTTTCCCATAGTGATTTACATAGTATTTATATCCCAACAAGTCCATTTGATATTTCTCCTTCGCACGAGTCTCCTCCAGCCCTTCCCTATTCAACCCCATCAGCAAAGCCAAGTTTGATTTCATTCATTCATGGGTGTGGGCGCCACTGGCTGGGCCAGCATTTGTTGCCCATCCCTAATTGCCCTTGTTGGGCCTTTGCAAGAGGTCAGCTAAAAGTCAACCCCATCACTGTGGGTCTGCAGTCAAATGTAAGCCAGATCCGATAAGGATGGCAGATTTCCTTCCCTAAAGGACATTATTGAACCCAGATGCATTTTTATGACAATCGACATGGTCATCAGTAACTTTCAATTTATTAATTTCAATATATTAATTGAATTCAAATTTCACTACCTGCTGTGGTAGGATTTGAACCCAAGTCTCCCTGTGTTTCTGGATTACTATTCCAGTAGATTATTAGTCCATTGATATTACCACTATGCCATAGCCTCCCTCCCCCTTCTATATATTTTTTTTAAAATTTAGATTAGCCAATTATTTTTTCTAATTAAGGGGCAATTTTAGCGTGGCCAATCCACCTACTCTGCACATTTTTGGGTTGTGGGGGCGAAACCCACGCAGACACGGGGAGAATGTGCAAACTCCACACGGACAGTGACCCAGAGCCGGGATCAAACCTGGGACCACAGCGCCGTGAGGCGGTTGTGCTAACCACTAGGCCACCGTGCTGCCCTAGTCCCCTTCTATATTTTAACCATTCTCTGGCTGAAGACGTTTCCCTTGAATTTCCTGTTGGATTTTGTAATGACTATCTTATATTATTGAATGACTATCTTATATTATTGTGCTGATTCCTACGCAAACATCTTCTCTGTGCCTATTGTATCAAATAATTTCATAATATTAAAGATCTCCTAGGTCGCATAATCGTCTTCACTTTTCTAGAGACAAGAGCCCCAGCTCATTCAACAATCTCTCTGTTCCAGCCATCAGGGCAGAACACAAATGAATACTGACGCCCACTATCTACACCCGCACATGAAGAATTAAAACATGGGTGAAGGACTGGAGGGTAGCAATGGAAATATATTCCAGTGGTAATCAAGAACTTCAGAAGAGAGGAGAAAACTTTGACAAATCCATTGCACTCATTGCCAAGAAATGAGTTGCCAAATTTGTCCACAAAGAGTTTTTCATTGGATGGCAGCTTCATATAAGTGGGGGGGCGGGGGGGGATAATTGACACTCAGAATCGTGGATCTCCTTATAGCCATTCTCAAATGCAAGATAAAAGTTTGTGATATCCAAAAAGACTCTCGATCGTTTCTGTTGAAATGAATTCAAATGAAAATCGCTTATTGTCACGAGTAGGCTTCAATGAAGTTACTGTGAAAAGCCCCTAGTCGCCACATTCCGGCGCCTGTTTGGGGAGGCTGGTACAGGAATTGAACCGTGCTGCTGGCCTGCCTTGGTCTGCTTTCAAAGCCAGCGATTTAGCCCAGTGTGCTAAACCAGCCCTCAACTGTTCAGGTATGGGGCAGGAGCTCTGTGACTGGAAGATCAACACTCTCCTGTTACAGCCATTGGCTCTTCTCACGCCCCATTTCAACTTCTCATGTTGAAAACAACAGCATTACACATAGTTTCAGTGAAAAATGTGTCGAACAACAAATTGCGCAGGATAACAAAGCAGACAGAATAACAAAAGACGTTCCCTGACCTGCATTTTCTATGTTTCAGTACTGATCAATGGTTGGGTCAGAGAATGTTATAAGGCTTTTAACTCTGATCGAGGGCTCACAGACCATGAGAAGGAAGCTTGATGAGCCTGTGAACATTATTTGAGCTCTGGGATCATGTTGCAGTCAATTACTCACCGTACCTCAGCCATGATAAGTCAGATGAGTAACGGCACCTTGAAACATTTTCTCCTGACACCCTGGATTCCCATTGTTGGCTGAAATATAACTTCAATATCTTTATCTTTCTTGTACTGCTTTAGTGGTTATTCTAAACGCCTTAATCTTTAATGGTTATCTTCTGCTGAAAGACCCTTTGAGGAACATTTGAAGAATTTTTTAGCACATTCTTCGCTAATTTTGCACGACATCACTTCTGTTCATTCCAGTAATTATGATTTTCCTGACATCTGTATTCAATTTACCTGGCACTCATCGTCATTTAGTGGTAAAGCTATTGCTGTTACGATAAGTGACAGTGCGTGTATGAAGTAGTCACAGTGTCTTCGATGGTAGCCTTCTGACTCTTGTAGTGGCCATTTTACTGCGTGACAGTAAGGACAACAATGCACTGTAGCTCTACATTCATTCACGTCAATCCAATGTTTACTCTGCATCCAGTAGCTACAAGGTCAAAATGCACTTTGAGGAAGGTCGGAATGTTTGTGTATTTGCGTCTGAGGCACACGCAAAGTGGCCCAAAAGACCACGCATGACCGAGTTACCCAGGTAAGTACAACAGCTCGTATTTATGTAGCCCCGTTAATGTCGGAAAACATCCCAAGGTACTTCGCAAGAACAAGAACATCATCAGACAAGATTTGACACTGAAATCAAAAA
The DNA here is from genome assembly GCF_902713615.1 of Scyliorhinus canicula. Lineage (NCBI taxonomy): Eukaryota > Metazoa > Chordata > Chondrichthyes > Carcharhiniformes > Scyliorhinidae > Scyliorhinus > Scyliorhinus canicula. Next base: position 9,421,615 of record NC_052161.1, read on the forward strand.
CAGAGAATGCAGAGAAACTCAGCAGGTCAGATAGTTTCTGAGGCGAGAGCAACAGAGTTAACGTTTTGACTTCTTCAGAGTCACAGTACTTTTCACTTAAGGTATGACACTGAGCTGCGTCAGAAGATATTCATAGAATTTACAGTGCAGAAGGAGGCCATCCGGCCCATCGAGTCTGCACCGGCTCCTGGAAAGAGCACCCTACCCAAGGTCAACACCTCCACCCTATCCCCATAACCCAGTAACCCCACCCAACACTAAGGGCAATTTTGGACACTATGGGCAATTTATCATGGCCAATCCACCTAACCTGCACATCTTTAGACTGTGGGAGGAAACCGGAGCACCCGGGGAGGATGTGCAGACTCCGCACAGACAGTGACCCATCGGAATCGAACCTGGGACCCTGGAGCTGTGAAGCAATTGTGCTATCCACAATGCTACCGTGCTGCCCATATTAGGACAGTTGACCAAAAGCTTGATCAAGGAGGTAGGTTTTTGGGAGGTCATAACATTGGAGAGAGAGGTAGAGAGGTGGACAGGTTTAGGGATGGAATTTCAGATCTTCGAGCCCAGGCAGCTGAAGGCATGACCACCAATGGGGGAGCAATTGAAATCAGGAATGCTCAATAGGCTGAAATTAAAGGATATCCTGGAAATGTGGGCCTAGTTACAGAGATAGAGATGAGGGAATTGAAACTAAGGGTGAGAATTTTTAAATTGACTGCCCAAATCTCTTTCTATTGCTCCTTGTCGTCATTTAGTGATCCTTCTTCCCAGTACCATCAATCAGCCCATAATTCTTTCCTGCCTCCAAGTTACAGCTGCGAGATCCTTGCATTTGCTCCGGCTATGAGGCTGTCTTCAAACAAGACTTTCGGGTTCACAGAGACCTGTAGTTACCTGAGGCAGGCACAAGTCCATTACTGCAGGAAGCACTGAAGCCATTGTTAGTCTGAGCACAGATACCCATCGATCAGTGAAATAAAAAATGGCTCTTTTGTTAGCTGTACCCCGAGCAAGCTATTATAATGGGGAGACGGTGTCGCAATGGTAATGTTACTGGACTAGCAATCCAGAGGCCCGGCTTCCAGGGATGTGTGTTCAAATCCCACCACTGCAGCTGGTGGAAATGAATTCAATTAATAAATCTGGAATTGATATTGCTGGTAATGATCGCCATGACAACTATCATCGATTGTCGTAAAAAACACCTGGCTCTTGAGGGAGGGAAATCTGCCAGCCTTCCGGGTCTGGCCTACATGTGACTCTGGACCAACAGCAATATGGTTGATTCTGAACTGCCCCGTGAAAAGGCCCAATGAGCCAATCAGTTCCAGAGCAATTAAGTGTCTTAAAGGTGGAGGAAGAGAACCACAGACAGGAGGCCCAGAGAGTGAAGCACCTCTGGCAGTTCCAGAGCAGGGGAGGAGGAAAATGAGTTATATTTATCCCCTGCACCTTTAGAACCTCGGGACACCTCAAAGCACTTTATAACCGAGGAAGTACTTTTTGAAGAGTAGTTATTGCAATGCAGGAAAGGCAGCAATCAATTTGCACACAGCTAACCAAGTTCGTTGTTAATGTCGAATATTTATTTAGGTCAGTAATCAGTTTGAGCTCTTCTAAGCTCTGATCATTTTCTGAGATTTACAGAAGTAAGACAAATCAAACTCATCCAGCGGGATTCTCCAACCCCCCCGGCCGGGTCGGAGAATCCCTGGGGGGCGGCGCAGATCCTGCACCGCCGCCCCAACGCTGCTGTATTCTCCGCCGCTGTTTTTCGGACGAGGGCGGTGTTCACACCACGCCAGTCGGGGGCCGTTGGCAGCTGCCCCGTGGCAATTCTGCAGGCCCCGAGCGGCCGTCCTCTTTTGGCCAGTCCCGCCGGCGTGAATCACTCAGCTCACATACCGGCGGGACCTGGCAAGTAAGTCAGTTGGTGCGGTCCTCGGGGGAGGGGTGCGCGGGGGGATCTGACCCTGCGGGGGTGGCCTGGCCCACGATCGGGGCCCACCGATCTGCGGGCGGGCCCATGCCATGGGAGCACTCCTTCCTTCCGCGCCGGCCCCTGGGAAAAGAGTACCCTCCGTGCATGCGCCAAAACACGCCGGCTCTTTGGCGCATGCACGAACTCGTGCAGTCCCTTCGGCGCCGATTGGAGCTGTACCAATCCCTCCGGCGTCCACCTAGCCTGTTGACGCCGGAGTGGTTCGCGATGGTTTTCCTACTGGTGTGGGGGCTTAGTCCCCGGAAAGGAGAATCCCGCCCCTTATTCCTGCGATCTTATTGAAAGTCCTGGTAGAAAGGGAGCCGCAACATTGCATATTAGTGTTGGCTACTTATTGAGGCCTGCTGTGGCATTTGTGTTGCAGTTGTTTCACGATAATTATTAAAACCAAGCTCTTAGAAATAGATGAATATTGTGTATGGCTGTGCAATTAATTTACTTGAAGATGAAAAATATCTTCAAACAAAGCATTCATCCATTTAACAGATGCTATAACTAACCAGTGTCATAAAATGGTAAGATGCTATTAAAATGAATGTATTTGTTTTAGCACAGGTAAAATCAAACTGCCATGTATTTTGTAAACCATGTCTGGGCAGCAACTAAGAGAAAGAAAAGAACCGGAAAGAATAGGGAAGCGGGTGTTCTTTTCTAATTGATACATTCAGCAGAGTGCTTTGAGCCAGGAAGCAGGCTAGTCATAGATGAGGTGTTGGAGAAGCAACAGCAAGCGAGGAGCAGCCAAACTCAGGAAACAGCTCAGCTAGAGATGAATTGCTGAAGGCCAGTTGGTGCAAAAGATTGTTTTCTTCACAGAACTGGTCACTTAGGTGGTACAGAGTGGCAGTCACTGGCTAGATTTGACTGATAGATTTATGGTTGTTGTTTGGGAAATGGAGGTGTCTCAGTAGAGTTTAGGACTATGGGGAAAATAGATACTTTTGTGATCCCAGTCTTTGAGGGACTAAATGCCGATTTTAATGTGCCAAAATATAACATTATTCTTTGTAGAGTTCTTTCCTCTACTTCAATAAGTATTTTTATTGTTGTTTAATCAAAGAGAGGTTTGAGTTCTTGCTGTTTCCATAGATGTTCCTCACTGATATACAAAAAAAACCCACCCAAACCAGTGTTTCAGGTTGGAACACGCGTGCACATAACATCAGCAGGTTTTGTAACCCCAGTGACCATGCCCTTTCTTCAAGGGAAAGGAAGTAAGGTGTCAATGGGACTCACTTCCCAGGTAACACATCATTGACTGTGACAGATTCAACTCTCGGTAGTCTGAAAATACATCAGGCAGGTTCATGGTATTCCAGGATGCTGCGAGTGATTAATGGGTACGTCTGGTTCCATTTCCCACTGGGTTCGGGCTCTCGATGGAAGTTGGGATACGTCTTTCTCATCTCCCGGGAACCCTGCAAGCAATAGCTAAATGGGTAGGTTGCTTGCATCCAACAGAGAGGACACTAGTTCTCTGCAGTGATCATCTAGCAGCACACCCCTGTGCACAAACATTGACACTTATAAAACTGTATCCAAGTTCCCTGGATTTTGGGAATTGGAATGTGTCCTTAACAGGGAGAGTGTGCACATTCTATCAACAGACAGAGCCTCTACTGATGTGGATTTCTCAGTATTTTTATATTTGAGACTCTTTAAAGTTAATAACAATAATCTTTATTGTCACAAGTAGGCATGCATTAGTTACTGTGAAAACCCCTAGTCGCCGCACTCCGGCGCCTGTTTGGGTACACAGAGGGAGAATTCAGATTGTCCAAATTACCTAATAGAACGTCTTTCGGGACTTGTGGGAGGAAACCGGAGCACCGGAGGAATCCCACGCAGACACGTGGAGAAAGTCCAGACTCCACACAGGCAGTGACCCAAGTCGGGAATCGAACCTGGGACCCTGGCACTGTGAAGCCACCGTGCTAACCACTATGCTACCATGCTGCCCATAGGATACGAAACCTTATGTACCCAGCGGTGCCCGGCACACAAACCTTCAACCAACTAATAGCTCTAATGGGCAAAACTTTAACCAACTCCACCTATTTTTGTACAATGGTATTGTTTTAATAGGACCCCGGGTGAGTCATTGACCAAGTATTTGTCAAGGTTGTGGAAGGTTGCCAAGTTGTGTGAATATGGCACTTCCCTGCAAGAAATGCTGCGAGGTCGTTTAGCTTGATATATTAACAATGCAGCCATACAAAATAAACCATTGGCCGAACCTTCCCTGAATCTACAGGAAGCCATTCTCTGCTGACCCGAGAAAGAGCAGAATGAGGGATGCAGGAAATACAAGGCATGGAAATAAACGCCTTGGGACGCGCCCACTCCCGACGCGAGTCCCTTCCCTGGACTGCTGCCCTGCCGTGGACCAAGCACATGTAAAGGCCTGACGCTTTGGCCGAAGGCCGAGTTATCCTGATGGGAGATCTTCCCGGAATCCACTGAGGGCGAACCGGGTTGTTACAGGGCATGTGGTCTCTGGCCCAGGCGAGACTGCAGACTGCAGGTCAACCAGAGACCCAGGTGCCCCAGGAGAGTTGCGTGCCATTCAACAGACCTGCTAAATTTTTCCAGCATTTTCTGTTTTTCTTTCATGAACTCCTTATGTTCAGCTGAGAAGATATTTTGCTTGCTCCAGCACCTGTCCTGTGTAATAATAATCTTTAATAGTGTCACAAGTAGGCTTACGTTAACATTACAATGAAGTTACTGTGAAAAGCCCCTGGTCGCCACACCTCAGCGCCTGTTCGGGTACACAGAGGGAGAATTCAGAACGTCGATTTCGCCTAACAAGCACGTACTCCCAGATTTCCATCCCTGTGCCGGATTCGCAGAGTGGGAAGATTTCCTGGTGAACACAACCTTTAGAAATACCCACCTACCTGCAGAGCAGACTTTGGTTGGGGGAGCAGGTGGAAAACATGTCAGGCCGGGCACCCCGGGACAAGAAGGCAGCACGGTAGCACAGTGGTTAGCACTGTGGCTTTACAGCACCAGGGTCCCAGGTCCCAGGCTCAATTCCCGGCTTGGGTCACTGTCTGTACGGAGTCTGCACGTTCGCCCCGTGTCTGCGTGGGTTTCCTCCGGGAGCTCCGGTTTCATCCCACAGGTCCCAAAAGACATGCAGTTAGGTGAATTGGACATTCTGAATTCTCCCTCTGTGTACCCGAACAGGCGCCAGAATGTGACGAAGAGGGGATTTTCACAGTAACTTCATTGCAATGTAAGCCTACTTGTGACAATAAAGATTATTCTTATAAGTGCAGAGGCTGCCAAGAACGGAGACAGGTGGGGCATAACTGTCTCTGTGTCCTGGCACTGTGTTTAAATAAATAAAAAATAGAAATAAAAAAAACGGCATCCTTCAAGCCATCATTCCCCTCACGTACTTCCTGTGCCCTATCCATGCCAACCTATGCCAATCCATGCCCCACCCCCTCCACCCATGGCCCCTCACACACCTATGCCAACTTAATGCCCCTCTACCCATCCCAGTGCCCTCATGCTTCCGATCTCAATATCAAATCATGCCAACCCATGCCTCCAACCAACCACCCTTTGCCCCTACCTCCTCCATGCCAACTTACCGAGTATCATTGGACAGTTCCATGCCAGGTTGGAAACCTCCTGGGCAGCTTTGACAGATTTAACAACTGTACACTTCTTTTTGCATCTTGTCAGTTCGAATGAGTACAGTATGTGCATTTTTAAAAATTGTAGAATTATGTTCACTTTTAACAATTGCAGAGCGTACCTTGTCTCTCCCTCAGGTTTCCTGGAACTCTATCCAAAGGGCTACCCCTGGCTATACATAAGAATCCACCAAATTGAGACCTCCTCTTACCCTGTTCCGATCCGCACAATTCAAGATTCCACACTCCAGTTCTTCCAAAATCCCACTTGAGCAGCTGATTGAAATGGCCAGTTGCCCCCGTGAATCCCGCATGTCCGAATCCTGACCCGACTCCAGCCCCACCCCCGTAATCACGGGAAATGTCAGGTTCAGGGGAAGGACTGGGCATTTTCAGCCATTTCTGGTTTTTGCAACAACAGTGAGACCCTCAGTCACGGTGAAAATCTGGGCCATAGAGTCCAGAACAACAACATTTGATTCTGCCAATCTCCCATTGTGAGAATATTCCTCGAGTTGGTTTCACTGTCGAAGGCCTGTACCTGACAGTCTCAGACCACGAAAGGTACTGACATGATGATCAGGTTAGGGTTACTGTCAATGATACACTACCTTCGCACTGACGACAGCATCACCTGGTCCCCTTTAATGAACTGAACATCAAAGTAACTTTGATGCTTTTTCCAACTGACAACATCCCCAGTCCTAAAATGTAACTTACAACCCAGTTTTTTCCCAATACTTTGAGAACAAATGGCAGTAGAACTTTAAGCATTAATTCACATATCTCAAAGAGACTGCATCAATAGCTGGCAATCCTGTGTCGTGTAAATCTTTGTTGACATTAAGAGGTAATCATATATAGACCAGGATGCAACTTTCAAAATATAGTTTTACAACAAAGGAACATAGGTTAAAACTCAAATGGATAAAATATCAATGGGCAGTTGATTTTTGTTGCCATTTTAAACATACAACACTCGGCAAATAGTCTTTAACTCAACTAATTCCAGAGCCCAAATTTCTCCGACAACCTCGCAAACCTTCCCTCCCAAGAACAGATCCTCCATTCCTTCCAACCCCTTCACTTCCCACCCCACCCAACGTGGCATCCAACCTGGCATGTTCAAACAACAGCGGGATTCTCCTCCGACAGGATTCGCCGGCAGCGTCGGCAGCACGCCTACGGGCTTCCCGGCGGCGTGGGGTGGGCACAGTGGGAATTCGCATTGGCAGGTGGAACAGAGAATCCGCTGCCGGCAAAGGGCGCACCACCCAGGAAAAGGCACCTGGCGCACCGGAGAACCCCACTCATGGGGCGAAATTCTCCGATGTCTGTCGCAATGCCCGGGACCGGTGGCCAAAAACGCCGCTGGTGACTCCGGCGTCGGGCCCCGCAAAACATCGGGTATTCTCCGGGCCCGAGTGGGCCAGCAGCAGCGTTACGCTATACACGTCGGTTTCACCCGCTGCGGAAGTGGCGCGTCAGTTGACGTCAGGCGACTTCATCAATGCCGCCCGGCGAGACATCACATAAAGAGCCCCCCCCCCCCACTCGCAGTTTGTCAGTTCTCTCTCTCTTTGTCAGTTCTCTCTCTCTTCGCCCCCCCCCCCCCCCCCCCCCCCCCACCGACCCCCAACCCACCGGCACTCGCAGTTTGTCAGTTCTCTCTCTCTTTGTCAGTTCTCTCTCTCTTCGCCCCCCCCCCCCCCCCCCCCCCCCCCCCCGACCCCCAACCCACCGGCACTCGCAGTTTGTCAGTTCTCTCTTTCTTTGTCAGTTCTCTCTCTCTTTGTCAGTTCTCTCTCTCTCTGTCAGTTCTCTCTCTCTCTCTCCCCCCCCCCCCCAACCCAATTGGCACTCGCAGTTTGTCAGTTCTCTCTCTCCCCGGCCTGTCACCCACCTCCACGCTGAACGGCGTCAACCATCAGCACTAGTTGACGCCGTTAAATACCTACTTTGATTAACGCCGACGTGACCCATTGCCATCCCGCCGGCCCCCGCCATTCTCCGAGGCGGGCGGCGGGATTGGCGGCACGCCGACTTCTGGCGGGTGGGAGAATTCTGGACATGGCTGGAGAGGGATTCTCGGTGGGCCCGAGGCGATTCTCCGACCCTGTGTGGGGTCGGAGAATTTCGCCCATGATTCATGCGCAGGTCGGAGCCAGTTTTGATGGCATCCCCAATTTAAAATGTTGCCGAAATTGTCACCATTGAACCACCGGATTGCCGAATATTTCACGGGTGCGAACAGAAGCGATGCCGTCGCTAGTGCCCTCAGTCCAGACCCCCTGCATGATTTTGACTTCATCCGTATCCAGGTTCCCGATCCTCCCACCACCCCAGCACCTTTTTAATCACAGCTTTTAATGACACATTAGAAAAGCCCCAAAAGGTCATTTTCTCTGTTGTCTTTGGATTTACATTCTTCATTCACAGATGATAACATTTAACCAATGTGGCAATTAGAAGGAGTTCTTAACTTTATTTAAAAATCAAGCAACATAGCAAGTTTTGCAGAGTGAGTGAATGGAATCTGGAATGCACTGCCTGATAAGGTGATGAATAGAGATTCAGTAGTAGCCTTCAAAGTGGAATTGGATAAATACTCTAAGAAAACAAATATTGCAGGAATATCGGGAAAGAGTGTGGATGTGGGGACTAACTGAATCATTCTTCAAAAGAGCCAGGACAGGCCTCAATGGACCAAATGGCCTGATTTCTGCTATTACTATTCTATGATTCTTTGAACGGATATTAATTTAATCAAGTGTTTTATGAGCTAATTATCATTCCAAACACCGAGCAGTCAGAGTGCATGAGCATATTCTCTGAGGTGCGCTCAAAGCCAGGGTCCTCGCACGAGGGTTTGCTAAGACCGTTTCAAGTCAGTTATGACGACGTTTGCAGCATTACGCCCCGCTGACCCCATCACTCCACCGCCTGATGAAAGAAATAGAGGACAGTCACCAATCAGTTGTTAACACACAGCCCATTCAACATGCAAGGCATCATTGCTGACCCTGATCCTGTTTTCACAGCACCTTCCAAACCTGCAGTGTTCAGCATCAAACAGGGTAATGGCAGCGAGCACATGGGAATACCATCTGCTCCAAGTTGCCCAGGCGCGGTTTGCTGGGAGGTCCCTCATGCACTGTTTGGAACCCGGTGCAAATCCCGTTTCAGGGTTCTCCCTGTATTTTCCCAACAAAGGGTGACTTGCACCGGATGCAGTGCAACAGAGAATTTGCCCCCAATGTCTCAGCGTTTGCTTCAGAATATCTTTAAAAATCATCACAATTGGTCCCATTGTTATTTATCTTGTCTTCAGAGAACTCCTCATAATATACAAAGTGCAAATTGTTGTGGCAGCTTGTTCAAGTTTCCCTTTGGGATTTGGGCAGGTTGGCGCTTACAATCTGCTGCGCCATAGCAATGGTAAACCCCAGCATGTTGATAGTGGGGGATTTAGCGATAGCAGTGCCATCATATGTCCCTTGCACCTTCCCTCACCTCTTCCCTCCCTCCGCCCAGCCCTCCACCACTGCCTAGCCTCTGGAGGGCTTCCAGCATATTTGGCTGCTCACTGTGCAAACCCTTTGAGTCCGTGGGTAAGTCCAGAGTTCATTATTTTTAAAACTGCCATTAATTAGCTAATTACCTGGATGAGCTCCACTTCCACACAGGTACAGGCCTTTGACAGGTGATCTATAGTTCGAATACGAGGGCACAGGTCGTGTCATGTACAGTTGGTCAAGTGACATTGCTCCATGGAAAATATTCTGCATGAAAATATCACAAATTATAAATAGCTATCCATTTGTCAGCACTGCCTTTTGGGAGTGATGTAAAAGTGTAATGCAATAAGCGGCATGTTACAGGATGGAACTCTTATGTTTGTTGGTTTTATGCATATCCCTTGCAAATATCCTCAGCATCTCCCCGATGGCCTTAAGATCCTCCCTTAGAGATGGTGACCAGGATTGGACACAATACTCCAAATAAGACTTAACCACAGAAGCCAGGGCCTAATCATTGAGGCTGGGGTGACTGTGACAACCATCCCTTTGTTTCAGTTTAAATTGTTAGCATTGATCTCAACACCTGCTGTTGCCTGCTTAACCTTGAACCTCTGCGAGTCTGAGCTCATATTAAATACAACATAAGCGTATAAATGCATTGAAATCACAACAGTTGTGCCAAAACAAATTAACAGAATAAAACACACTGTTTCCGACCTGATAAAGACAGTTTAACCTGTTCAGTTTTACAGACAGGTGGTGCAGGATGTCAATGCGCCTGTAGGAACATGCTGTTGTCAAGTCGAGACCAACATGATAAAGTCAAAATGGGGTGTCAATTTATAAACGTTGTTAATATTGATAAATGTTGTCCGAATTCAAACATCGTAAAGCTGAGACTGTGTGCAGTTATATTAAATAGGGTGGATACATGGCGGCACAGTGGTTAGCACTGTTGCTTCACAGCGCCAGGGTCCTAGGTTCGATTCCCAGCTTGGGTCACTGTTTGTGCGGAGTCTGCACGTTCTCCCCGTGTCTGCGTGGGTTTCCTCCGGGTGCTCCGGTTTCCTCCCACTGGTTTAGCTCACTGGGCTAAATCGCTGGCATTTAAAGCAGACCAAGCAGGCCAGCAGCACGGTTCGATTCCCGTACCAGCCTCCCCGGACAGGCGCCGGAATGTGGCGACTAGGAGCTTTTCACAGTAACTTCATTGAAGCCTACTCGTGACAATAAGCGATTTTCATTTTTCACAAGTCCCGAAAGACGTGCTGTTGGGTAATTTGGACATTCTGAATTCTCCCTCTGTGTAGCCGAACAGGCGCTGGAATGTGGCGACTAGGGGATTTTCACAGCCACTTAATTACACTGTTAATGTAAGCCTACTTCTGACAATAATAAATATTATTATTATTAAATGGCTTTCACTAACATCAATTCAAGCCCCCCCCCCCCCCCCTCCCAGCCATTTACTCCAAATGGGACATCATTACCCACTGAGAAACAAAGCAAAAATATCTCCAAGATGTTTCAATCTTCTTTTGAGGGGTCAATGGCCAAACTCAGGCAGAAGGTGACTTTGGAGTTTCAGTTTCCTCTGGTGTATGGCCAAGAGCAAAGGAAGAGGTGAGAGACGGGATGGACGGATTTACCTGCTGAGGTGCCCGAGCGAAATAATTTCAATGAAATTTGTTTCAATGAAGCCAGTAGAATGTTGAACCGTACAGCCGAAACGGTGGAATGCAAGTCACAACTGTACAATCTGGTCAGGGTATGCCTCGAGTACAGAGTAGAGTTCAATCCAGGCAATGAGACACCAGGGGGACATTAAAACCCTGGCAGTGGGAGTGAGATTAGAAATTGGGTGATCTCCAATCTTAAAGGTTTGAATGATGAGGAAAGAGTGAAGAGAATGATTTTTCCCAAACTTCTTAACGAGTGCAATACCGCAGGAAGTGAAAACTGTCCAAGGGTAATGAGTCACTTCGTCCTTTTCAATGTACCGGTTGTTAAGTTCAATCAACTTCTGTTACCGCGCTAATACTAACCCCTCCAGTTAAACCAAACACTTTCTCCAGGTCTGGTGGTGTCAAGATATCACGTCCAATCACGGAGGCCTTGAAACCTGGAGCATATTGCTCAATGCAATCGAACACTGAGGGCAGTAAGGGCAGACAGATTATCATTTATACTTTAGAGGAAAGAGAATCAGACTTCTCACATTTATCCTTTTCTCCTCTCTGAAAGGTGCTCACTCTTGCAAGCGCCCCCTAGTGGCGTATTCAAATCTCCCATTTCTGGATGTGAGTGGACAATTTTGACTGTGGAAGGTATCGTGGTTGAACCTAATTCTGTCCTCAATGATTGTCAGACTCATGTGTTTTCCATCAGGGACCACCTTCCATTCAGATAAAACCTGGTTAATTATTCCCAGTCTGTGGTGCATTGAAGTCTACTTTTGCAGCTGAACTGCCATTGTGGCTGAGGTTTTGTAACCCAGCGCAGATCGTGGGTTGAACCTTTTTGGTGCATATGTAATGCACCAAGAAATGTCATTGGGTAGCCTTTATGGCTAGAAATGGTGTCAGCCTCAACCTGTAGCAGAAAATGTGAACACCATTGACCCAGAACAAAATCCCATCATTAACTGTCCTGAGAAATGTTACATTGCCCAGGAGCTTACAAATAATAACAATGCATCAAAACAAAGGTCATAACTAACCTCGATGCACACACACAGCCATTTCGAACATTTCATTAACCATCTCAGTACTGAACATTCAGCTCACAGATCTCCGTAAGACATAGGAGCCACTCGGCCCATCGAGCCTGCTCTGCCATTCAATCATGGCTGATATTTTTCTCATCCCCATTCTGCACTGCCTGACTCTGAGCTCACGCAAACGCAATGGAAAAATGAGGTTGGAAATTAGACGCAGGCTTCAGGGAGGATGAGAAAACACTGGTTTAGCTCACTGGGCTAAATTGCTGACTGTTAAAGCAGACCAAGCAGGCCAGCAGCAAGGTTCGATTCCCGTACCAGCCTCCCCGGACAGGCGCCGGAATGTGGTGACTAGGGGCTTTTGACAGTAACTTCATTGAAGCCTACTCGTGACAATAAGCGATTTTCAGCAGAGAGGAGTGGTCCACATTCAGGAGGCAATGGCAAACAAGGATGAGAGTTGCCAGTGGGCTTTGGCAAGGACAGAGCTGATAGGTGGGAAGTCAGTAACGAGTCGTTAATTTCAGAATGTGGCCAAGAGAGTGAAGAGAGAGGTTTGGAGAGATTGAGACACATTATTGTCGGAGTATAGGACAATTAGCCACAGCAAACAGTTAAGGTAAAACACATTGCATCTTTTAAGGGAAAGGCAGGTAAAGATTAGACGTATAAGAGGTCACAGGAACTATGGCAAGGGTGTGGGATTCGGTTTGGATTTGCTCGAGCAAAGGGCCAGCATAGAAACAAATGGCTGAATGGCCTCCTTTTGTGCTGAGGTGAACTCTGTTTTTTTTCTGCCATAAACAGGATGTTGTTCAAGGTTCTGAAGAACCTAATTCAATATCCATTTGGAATACAAAAAGGAGGTGTCAGAAGGACGGAAATGTCTGGCACCTTCCCCAGAAGCAGTGGTCGTAAAGTACCATCGCCTAGTCAGCTTTCACCCTGTCAACTCCCTATTCAATGAGTTCAGCTACACCACAGGCTGGTGAGGCACTGTGGCTTCACAGTGCCAGGGTCCCAGGTTCGATCCCCGACTTGGGTCACTGCCTGTGCGGAGTCTGCACGTTCTCCCCGTGTCTGCGTGGATTTCCTCCGGGTGCTCCGGTTTCCTCCCACAGTCCAAAGACTTGCAGGTTAGGTGGATTGGACATTCTGAACTCTCCCTTTCTGTACCCGAACAGGCGCCAGAGTGTGGCGACTGGGGAATTTTCACAGTCACTTCAGAATTGAAGTGCACTTCAATGCAGTGTGAATGTACTTGCGACAGTAAAGGTTATTATTGTTATTATCAGGGACTGAACATCCTAACATCTCCTTATGTGATCCAGTGTCAATTTGTGTCCAAGTTCTGGACAGGGAGTAATGCAAAGCATATAAAATACACTGCCAAACCCCCTCAGTGGCGTATCTTGAATAAACCTTTTAAAGAGCCCTTAGCAAGCCCACCTCTTCTAAGTGGCCATAAGGCACTCTATTTTACAGCGTTGTCTACCTCTATCAGCGTAGCGATTCCTCTCCAGGTCGTCCCATTCTTTTCCTCCTTGTAGATGGTACGGGGTGTACTGGGTGAAGATAGAGATGACATGGCAGCCTGGTGGAGCGATGGTGGGGTCGAGGATCGAGGGGATACATAACTCCAGCATTGGTCTTATTGGAAGACGGCAAAGGAGAAATTAATTCACATTAATGATGAACGCACCTTCTGAAGGGCTCTAATATGTTGCAAATACAAGCGGTTTTCTGCAGTGCACTGAACCCCAGAGCTGGGGGCTCTGGATGGGAGATAATGAAATCAAAAGTAAATAGACAATGTGGACAGAATATCATTGATGGAAAATGCAGAGAGAACTGATGCACGATCAATTGCACAAATACTTGAGTTGGATACAACTGAGGCTTTATTGCTCTAAGATGTGTGGCCTCCCACAGCAGCTGGCGAAATGGCTACAGCATGGAGGACACACACGTTTATACTCCACCTACTGGGCGGAGCCAGCAGGCAGGCATTACCAACGTACCTCTAGTACAGGTCCTACCATACATCACCTAATAGAGGTGCAACAGTAGTTTACCACATTCACCCCCTGTTAAAATTGAGTCCGGCGGGGTGGTGGAGAACTATATACAACAAAAGGGTTTTACATTTACAATATTTGAGAGAGAAAAAATGTCTTTTGAAGTCCAGTGGACCAGTTAGAGGTTTAACTGGTCGGGGGCCTTGATGTGCCACTGGGAGCGACGTAGTGCTGGCGGCGATGCCGATGCTGGTCTGATGTTCGTGATGTGTTGGGTACTCAGGATCTGTGGCGTTTACCTCAGCAGTAACACATACAGGCTACCAATACTTGAAATATTACAACACTATTTTATTAAGCTAGAAACTGGAGCTGCAAGCCAAGTCGGGAGGAACACCCCGGATGTGGACTTCCTGGGAAGGCAAAAAGACGTTCATGGGGTGTGTTGTTAGTGGCTGTGCATAGGAGTGACCGAATGGAGTGTAGTGCATCAGGGAGGACCTCCTGCCAGCGGGAGGCCGGGAGGTTCCTGGACCACAGGGCCAGTTGGACAGCCCTCCATACCGTCCCATTCTCCCTCTCTACCTGTCCGTTTCCCCGGGGGTTGTAGCTGGCCGTCCTGCTGGAGGCGATACCCCTGCTGAGCAGGAACTGACGCAGCTCATCGCTCATGAATGAGGATCGCCTGTCACTGTGGATGTAGGCGGGGAAGCCGAACAGAGCAAAGATTGTATTGAGGGCTTTGATGACGGTGGCAGATGTCATGTCGGGGCATGGGATGGCGAAGCGGAATCTGGAGTACTCATCGACCACACTGAGAAAATACGTGTTCCGGTCGGTGGAGGGGAGGGGCCCTTTGAAATCCACGCTGAGGCGTTCAAAGGGGTGGGAGGCCTTCACCAGACACGCACGGTCCGGCCGGTAGAAGTGTGTTTGCACTCCGCACAGACCTGGCAGTCCCTGGTGATGGCCCTGACTTCCTCGACGGAGTAGGGCAGATTGCGGGCCTTTATGAAGTGGTACAACCGTGTGACTCCTGGGTGGCAAAGGCTGTCGTGTAGGGCCCGGAGTCGGTCTCCTTGTGTGCTGGCACATGTACCTCGGGATAGGGCGTCTGGGGGCTCGTTGAGCTTGCCGGGGCGATACAAAATCTCGTAATTGTCGGTGGAGAGCTCGATTCTCCACCGCAAGATCGTATCATTCTTGATCTTGCCACGCTGTGTGTTATTGAACATGAAGGCTACCGACGGTTGGTCAGTGGGGAGAGTGAATCTGCTGCCGGCCAGGTAATGCCTCCAAAGCCGCACAGCTTCAACGATAGCTTGGGGCTCTTTTTCGATGGATGAGTGCTGAATTTCTGAGGCATGAAGAATGCGGGAAAAGAATGCCACGGGTCTGCGTGCCTGATTGAGGGTGGCGGCTAGGGCGACGTCTGATGCGTCGCTCTCTATTTGAAAGGGCAGCATCTCGTCTACAGCATGCATTGCGGCTTTGGTGATATCGGCTCTGATATGGGCGAAGGCCTGTTGTGCCTCGGCCGTCACGAGAAAATGGGTGGACTGTATGAGTGGGCGGGCCTTGTCCGCATAGTTTGGGACCCACTGGGCGTAGTACGAAAAGAACCCCAGGCAGCGTTTGAGGGCCCTGGGGCAGTGGGGGAGGGGGAGCTCCATGAGGGGGCACATGCTGTCGGGATTGGGCCCCAGAACTCCATTGTCATCACATAGCCGAGGATGGCTAAGCGGGTCGTGCTAAACACGCACTTCTCCTTGTTGTCGGTGAGGTTTAGGAGAGTGGCGGTGTGGAGAAATTTGGAAAAGTTGGAATCGTGGTCCTGCTGATCATAGCCGCAGATGGTGATTTTGTCTAGGTACGGAAATGTGGCCCACAAACCATACCGCTCGACCATTCGGTCCATCTCCCTTTGGAAGATCGAGACCCCGTTGGTGACGCCGAAAGGAACCCTGAGGAAGTGATAGAGGCGACCGTCTGCCTCGAAGGCAGTGTATGGGCGGTCCGATTTACGAATGGGGAGCTGGTGGTAGGCGGATTTGAGGTTTACCGTTGAGAAGACCCAGTACTGCACAATCTGATTGACCATATCAGATATGCGTAGGGGGTGGGGGGGGGGGGGGGGGGGGGGGGGGGTACGCGTCGAGCTGCGTGTACCGATTGATGGTCTGGCTGTAGTCCACGACCATTCTGTTTCTCCCCAGTTTTAAACTACTACCAATTGGGCTCTCCAGGGACTGTTGCTGGCCTCGATGATGCCTTCCCGAAGCAGCCGCTGGACCTGATGAAGGTCCTGTCCTGGGTGCTGTACCGTCTGCTCCTGGTGGCGACGGGTTTGCACTCCGAGTTTAGATTTGCGAAGAGGGAAGGCGGATCGACCTTTAGGGTCGCAAGGCCGCACACAATAAGGGGTGGTAGGGACCCACTGAATTTCAGGGTTAGGCTCTGGAGGTTGCACTGGAAGTCCAGGCCGAGTAGTAGGGCAGCGCAGAGGTTAGGGAGGACGTAGAGGCGGAAGCCGCTGAATTCTATGCCCTGGGCCGTGAGTGTGACCGTACAGTACCCCCGGATCGCCACGGAATGGAAGATTCTTTGGTTGGCGGGGTGTACCGCGAGGGAGCAGCGCCTTACCATATCCGGGTGGATGAAGCTTTCTGTGCTCCCGGAGTCCAGCAGGCAAGAGGTCACGTGACCGTTGATTTTAACGCTGGTCGATGCGATGACCAGGTTGTGCGGACAAGACTGGTCGATGGTCACTGAGACGAGTCATGGTCGGTCGTCGCTGGTGTCGGATGATGGGGTGCCCGGGGGGCACAGACCCTGAAACGCTGGGGGTGCCCATGTGCCACGGGGGAGACAAGATGGCGGTGCCTGAAGATCTTGAGGACAAAATGGCGGCGCCCATGGGCCGCACGTGTTACACAGAGGGGAAGGTGGCGGCGCCCACTGGCCACGCTTGGTCTGAGGGGGAGAAGATGGCACCGCCCACTGGCCACGTGTGGTCTGAGGGGGAGAAGATGGCGGCGCCCACTGGCCGCGCGTGATCCGGGGAGGTGATGATGGCGATGCCCATTGTCCGTAAACAAGGGGGGTGGGGGCGATAGCGGCGAATGCAAGGGCATGGCTCACCGCGGGCAAGTGCCCCTTCTTACCGCAAGCCTTACAAAGGGCAGCGCGGGCCGGGCAGCGTTGGCGGGGGTGTTTCTGCTGACTGCAAGAGTAACACTGGGGACCCCCGGGGTTCGCTGGCTGGCACGTGGCGCAGGTGCATTGGCTGGTAGGGCCCCCGCTGGAGCAGCTGTCTGTAGGGTCCACGATGCGTAGGAGGGGTGGGCCGCGCGGCTGGGGGTGTCGACCTGAACATTGCGCGAGGTGACCGTCATAGAGAGCGCTAGCTTCTTTGTCTCTGCGGGATCAAGCGTGGCCCCTTCGAACAGTCGCTGGCGAATGAGGTCCGACCCAATCCCCGTAACAAACGAATCCCGCAAAAGGAGGTTTGAATGTTCCGTGGCTATAACGGCCTGACAGTCACAGTCCCAGACTAGTGGGATTAGGGACCGCCAGAAGGAGTTGAGAGCGAGTGGCGAGTACGTGCCTGGCGAAGAGAGTGTTCGTCTTCTGAGCGTAATTTTCTTTGAGAAGCGCCATGGCTTCAGCGTAGTTTGGCGCGTCCTGGATCAGCGGAAAGACGTTGGAGCTCAACCTTGAGTACAGGATCTGTATTTTCTGAGCCTCTGAGACAGGGCTTGGTGCCGAGTTGATGTACGCCTCGAAACAAGCTAGCCAGTGCTGAAAGTCCTTTTTGCCGTTGCTTGATTGCGGATCCAGCTGCAAGCGATCCGGCTTGATACGGAGGTCCATCTTTTGAAAATCTTAGAGCAATAAATTGATGCATGATCAATTGCACAAAGACTTGAGTTGGATACAACTGAGGCTTTATTGCTCTAAGATGTGTGGCCTCCCACAGCAGCTGGCGAAATGGCTGCAGCATGGAGGACACACACATTTATACTCCGCCTACTGGGCGGAGCCAGCAGGCAGGGACTACCGACGTGCCTGTAGTACAGTCCTACCATACATCGGCTAATAGAGGTGCAACAGTGGTTTACCACAAGAATGAAACAAAAAAGCAACAAAAAGGTGAGTAACTAAAAACAAGTATGAGAGAAAGAGAGGCCGAGAGTGAGAAAGAAAAAGCATTTTATTTTTCTTTCAGGATGTTCTAAAGTATTTCGCAGCCAATGAAGCACACTGGGGGGGCCCACTATAAAACGGCCCAAGCAATCCCTGTCTCAGACCTGCATTATAAGTGGGACCACGCTGGGGCCTTGTGCTCAGGCTTAATCCCGGCCGACATTATGTGCACATCTTACAGTTTCCAGCCCTCCAACTCCAAAATAAATGAATGAATCAGGCGCTCTGTAAAATCAATCAACTCGGGGCGGGGAAGGGGAAGGGGCGCTGGGGTCGGGGGAGGGGGTCTTTGGCTGCATTTGCAGAATGAAGATTTGGGGTTTCAGGATGGCCCCACGTTAGGCCAAGTTATGGGCTGTAGCGGACTACAATCTAGCTGGGCCGCAACACACGTCTGAAGAGCAGTCGCTGTTGTTTTGTAGGGAAATAAAGCAGCCAATTTGGACCTGCCACGGGTTTCACAAAGCGCATCAAGATAAAGGAGCAGTTGAGCTGTTTTTTTTGTGGTGATGTTTGAGAGATCAGTGTTCACCAGGACAGTGGGAGAACTCCTCGACTCTATATATCATTTACAACCAGCACAGCCAATTCTTCCAAACGTACCTGGTGGATGGAATCCCTTGGCAGGCTTCCTCGTAAGCCTCTTTTATAAAGGCCATGTCCTCACAATTCAAATGAATGGTCCCAGCTATAAGCCGGGAAGATGATATTCCATCGTTACTTGGTACAGCCAGGAAGTTCGGTAAGCGATCCACAGCAACTGGTAATATCAAAACAGAAACAGTATTAATATTTTTGATCCAGGCCACTTTCTTTTCAGAGGTAGCAGGCAGGTGTAGTTATTCCGGCCTACATTGCCCCCTGGCCTGGCAACTCCTCAGTTTTACAACTCTCTTTTTTGTTTTCAAATGCTTCTACATCCTTGTTCACGCCCCTATTTCTATAGCCTCCTCTGTCCTCGGAACACTCCAAAATCTCTGAGCTCCTCCAATTCTGGACTCTTGCGCATCCCTGATTTTAATCGCTCCACCGCTGGTGACCTGGCCTCCAGGTGCCCAGGACCTAAACTCTGGAATTTCTACCCTAAACCTCTCCACCTCTCTCTCTCTGTCCTCTCTCTCTCTGTCCCCTCTCTCTCTCTCTGTCCTCTCTCTCTCTGTCCTCTCTCTCTCTCTGTCCTCTCTCTCTCTGTCCTCTCTCTCTCTCTGTCCTCTCTCTCTCTGTCCTCTCTCTCTCTGTCCTCTCTCTCTCTCTCTCTGTCCTCTCTCTCTCTGTCCTCTCTCTCTCTCTGTCCTCTCTCTCTCTCTGTCATCTCTCTCTTTGTCCTCTCTCTGTCTGTCCTCTCTCTGTCCTCTCTCTCTCTGTCCTCTCTCTCTCTGTCCTCTCTCTCTCTGTCCTCTCTCTCTCTGTCCTCTCTCTCTCTCTGTCCTCTCTCTCTGTCCTCTCTCTCTGTGTCCTCTCTCTCTCTGTCCTCTCTCTCTCTGTCCTCTCTCTCTCTGTCCTCTCGCTCTCTGTCCTCTCTCTCTCTGTCCTCTCTCTCAGTCCTCTCTCTCTCTCTGTCCTCTCTCTCTGTCCTCTCTCTCTCTGTCCTCTCTCTCTCTGTCCTCTCTCTCTCTGTCCTCTCTCTCTCTGTCCTCTCTCTCTGTCATCTCTCTCTTTGTCCTCTCTCTCTCTGTCCTCTCTCTCTCTGTCCTCTCTCTCTCTCTCTGTCCTCTCTCTCTCTGTCCTCTCTCTCTCTGTCCTCTCTCTCTCTGTCCTCTCTCTCTCTGTCCTCTCTCTCTCTGTCCTCTCTCTCTCTCTCTCTGTCCTCTCTCTCTCTGTCCTCTCTCTCTCTCTGTCCTCTCTCTCTCTCTGTCATCTCTCTCTTTGTCCTCTCTCTGTCTGTCCTCTCTCTGTCCTCTCTCTCTCTGTCCTCTCTCTCTCTGTCCTCTCTCTCTCTGTCCTCTCTCTCTGTCCTCTCTCTCTCTGTCCTCTCTCTCTCTGTCCTCTCTCTCTCTGTCCTCTCTCTCTCTGTCCTCTCGCTCTCTGTCCTCTCTCTCTCTGTCCTCTCTCTCAGTCCTCTCTCTCTCTCTGTCCTCTCTCTCTGTCCTCTCTCTCTCTGTCCTCTCTCTCTCTGTCCTCTCTCTCTCTGTCCTCTCTCTCTCTGTCCTCTCTCTCTGTCATCTCTCTCTTTGTCCTCTCTCTCTCTGTCCTCTCTCTCTCTGTCCTCTCTCTCTCTCTCTGTCCTCTCTCTCTCTGTCCTCTCTCTCTCTGTCCTCTCTCTCTCTGTCCTCTCTCTCTCTGTCCTCTCTCTCTCTGTCCTCTCTCTCTCTCTGTCCTCTCTCTCTCTGACCTCTCTCTCTGTCCTCTCTCTCTCTTTGACGCTCTGTCAAACTCACCTCTGACAAAGTCTTTGGTCAGTGGCCCCAGTGTTTTCTGGTGTGGGTTAAGTGACAAATTTTGTTTCCCAACACTCCTGTGGAGGGATCTTTTACTACGTTAAAGGTGCTACATAAATGAAAGTTGTATTTGTTGCTATTGTCCCCATTTTGCATTCTGACCATCGTTATCAATTGGTGGGAACTGGCGACTCGGGCCATTGGCTTGAGCCAGGAGATTGTACTTTACCGCTGGGTCCAAGGGACAACTCCAGGTCAAAGTAATGGGGTGAACCCCAATCAATACTGGGAGGGGTTAAAGGGTTAAATTCTGCAGACAACTTCCATAAATGACCCCTATTACCCTGGGGTTTAGGGGACGTCCAATTGAGGTGTTTGAAATGCCAAAAGAATTTGATAAGAAAAGCTGTTTCCTCCAGTGGGGAAATGAAAGAGGCAAAATCTTGGAATTGGAGCTGGGGTTACTCGGCAGTGAAATCAGGAAGACCCTTTTCACACGGAGAGTGGAAACGGGGAACTGTCCTCTCCTGAATTCTCTGAGGGCACGGGGCTGATTATTCCCGGGGTCTCCAACAAGCACCTTCCATCGACTCTGTCGGGGACAACAATCAGACCAGCCCTCCTGGGAACAAGTCACTCCGTCACCCGCTGCTCACTTCACCCAAGCCTGCTTCCAAAGAGTCCGCATACCATTGATCTTCGTGACAGGAGAAGTGTAATCGATGGACGAAACTTCCTTAATAAATTCTTTGGACAGTGAACGCTGGAACAGACAGAAACCAATTTCAAATTAAAGACGAGCGGTTACATAGTGCCTGTCACGCCATTGCGCCATATTGTCAGTGTTGGAATGTCGGTTCCCGCGGTAATAATGACCTGATGGTAGTGGCGAGATTCTCTGGCCGCCCAGCTGCGTGTTTCCCGGAGGCGCTACACCGTTCACCATCAGTGGGATTCTCTGCTCCAGCGAACAATTCCAACCTAGTTTTCCTATGATATGGGTTGACATATAAATATTGGCCAGGGCACCAGAGAAAACACTCCTGCTCCTCTTTGTGCCATATGGGATCACTCATGACCGCTGGAGAGGGCAGATGGGGATCCTTCAGAACTGCAAACAGGAGCGCCAGCCCAGAGTTTGCGCTCAAGACAAGAGAGACGCCTGGGTAGATGTTCCAACTTGCAGCCAGGAGATGAAGCTGACGATGCAGATTGCCCCTATACAAACTGCCCGATATCCATTATCGGTGTGCCATTCAGGTGGAATAGTATCAGGCTTGGCTCAGTGATAACACACTTATCTAAGAGTCAGAGGGTTTAATCTGAACTCTGGGAACCTGGCAGGCGTAACTGGAGATGAGAGGGGTGTTTAAAATGAAATAGTTTTACCCAATCGATTCTCATTCTGATCTGGCCGACTGATTTTAAATCGTACTCAGCAATATGACTTGCCGAAGCCAACAGGCCTCTCCTTTAAGTATGCCCTCGTGGCCTGACTGCTATATTCACTCAAGCCCTGTGTGGTGAAGCAGTGATGTCCTTCTCACAAGGATATATGTTCTTGATTCCAAGCCCAGAAAACGCCCCAAGTTTAAAATGTGTTACTGTTTCCATGTAGGTGAGGAGGAGGAGGAGGAAGCGTAATTGCCCTGAGTTTGTCCCACCCTAATCTTACAAACGATCTTATTTCCAGGGGTTGTTCCATCAGGGCCACAGCTACAACCTTCGGCTGCCAGAAACCCTGCCTGCCAGTCTGCCACCATAGTCAGCTTGGCTTGAAACCAACTTTCTCCATTACAGTGAGAGCCCGAACTAAAACCTCTCTGAGTCTCGTTAAGTTGCTGGTCTTGGAGTTTACCATTCGTGGATCATAATTCATAGAATTTACAGTGCAGAAGGAGGCCATTCGGCCCATCGAGTCTGCACCAACCCATGGAAAGATCACCCTATCTAAGCCCACACCTCCACCCTATCCCCGTAACCCAGTAACTCCATCTAACCTTTTTGGACACTAAGGGGTAATTTATCATGGCCATTCCACCCTAACCTGCACATCTTTGGACTGTGGGAGGAAACCGGAGCACCCGGAGGAAACCCACGCAGACGTGGAATGTCCAGACTCCGCACAGACAGTGACCCAAGCCAAGAATCAAACCTGGGAGCCTGTAGCTGTGAAGCAACAGTGCTAACCACTGTGCTACCGTGCCGCCCTTCATCTTGAACATTCCCACCCACCCGACCCATCCCCAATGCAACAATCCCACCTCTAACTAAAATCAACCCCCAGATTCATCCATGTTTAGTAGACTGGATGCTTTAGTGTGGAACTGAGCCCTGAAGATCAGCACGGTCCAAGCTATGACCCTCCATCACTACCTCGCTAATCCCGGCCAAACTATTCTCATTCTTTCATGGGATGAGCCATGGGATGAGCCATGGGATGAGCCATGGGATGAGCCATGGGATGACTAGGGCAGCATTTGTTTCCCATCGCTAATTGACCTTGAGCTGCCTACTCGAACCGCGACAGTCCATGTGTCGTAGGTACCCCCACGATGCGTTAGGGAGGGAGTTCCAGGATTCTGACCCGGCAGCAATGGAGGAACGGTGATATATTCCGAAGTCAGGATGGTGATTGGCTTGGAGGGGAACCTGCAGGACTTCCCATGCATCTGCTGTCCTTGTCCTTTTAGAAAGTACCGGTCAAAAGTTTAAAAGGTGCTGTTGAAGAGTGCTTGATGTGTTGCTGCAGTGCAGCCTGTATATGGTACACACTGCTGCCACTGTGCATTGGTAATGGAGCAGGGAACATTCAAGGTTGGGAATCTGTGGAGTTCCCTGCCCAGTGAAGCAGTTGAGGCTACCTCGTTGAATGTTTTTAAGGCAAAGATTTTTGAACAGTAAAAGGGTTACAGTGAGCGGGAGGGTAAGTGGAGCTGAGTCCACAAAAGGATCAGCCGTGATCTTATCGCATGGCGGAGCAGGCTCCAGGGGCCGAGTGGCCTACTCCTGCTCCTAGCCCTTATGGGATGCTGACCAAGCAGGCTGGTTTGTCCTGGATGTACCGACCTTCTTGGAGCTGCACTCATCCAGGCATTTGGAGAGTATTCCCAGAGCCAGCGATGAAGTGCTTGTTAGGTGAATTGGACATTCTGAATTCTCCCTCCGTGTACCCGAACAGGCGTCGGAGTGCGGGGACTAGTGGATCTTCACAGTAACTTCATTGCAGTGTTAATGTAAGCCTACTTGTGACAATAATAAAGATTATTATTATTATTAAATCCCCTGAATGAACTGAAAAAAAATAAGGCCGAGATGTTCGACTCCCCATCATTGAACTTTCTGCTGACATTCGCTTGTCACACTCCTGACTTGTGCCTCGTCGATGGTGGACAGGTTTTGCAGAGTCAGGAGGTGAGTTACCCTCTGCATTAATCCCTGCTTCCTACCTGCTGTTGTAGCCATAGTATTTCTATAGCTGGTCTAGTTCAGTTCCTCGCCAATGGTAATCTCTAGGCTGTTGATAGCGGGGTACTTGTGCAAACCAGAATTTTAGGAAACAAATAAATGAGTGTATTGGAGGGAAGCCGGAGTTGTTGACTGTTACCTGTTCATGAATCCTGAGGTTATGAGTAAGCACGAACCCCACAAAGTGCAGATTCAGTGCAGGGTAACAGTGTAAGTTTAGCTCTGTCACTGTTTACGAATCAGATTGTGCTGTTGTAAATTAAGTGGCAACTAAACATTGAGAGAGGTTATCATTGCGGTTGTGTGATACAATTCAGCGTCCTCTCCACCTCCCACAGCCTCTGTTATACTCTACAACTCTGCACCTGCTGCAGTTTCCACTCCGACCCGACTTGCTGAGAGCCAAGCAGATATCTTGTGGACAGACAGATGGTCATTTCCTGGCCTTTGCATGGCACATATGCGACTAGTTAATGGCAGAAGTTACATGCGACAACTAGCTTTAATGCTTTTGTGTTCAAAAGAGGAAACTCAGCCAGGGCTGTCGCTCCTGTTTATTTTTCCCGTTCACGGCAAGTGTCACTTGCAGAGCTGCCATTTATTGCCCATCCACAGTTGCCTTGACAACGTGCTCAAGCCCTCTTGAACCGCTGCCGTCCGTGTGGTTAAGGTGCTCCCACAGCGAGGGTGACAGTGAAATATTGACAATACACGTACCAAGCCATGAATGAGGTGAGTGTGGCCTGGAGGGGGGCTCCATTGATCAATATTGGAAGGATGGCATGGATGGTGGCTGGATAAGACCGAGATGCCGGGTTCCACATCATTGAGCTGACCACTGGTGTTCACTGTCTAACGAATGGCTATTTGAGTGAGGTCGTCTGGTTCTGCCTCTAAGTAAGTCACGTCGCCAGAGTCCCAGATGACCACAGGCTGATTTCCCCTTTGAGGTGGGGGCGAGCTGACTGCTGGGTGATTTAACTTGAGGATCACCACAAACCTCAGGCGAGGGGCAAGACTGACAAGGCTGCACCTAACCCTGGACTTCAATGGAGGGATGGGAGAGAAAAAGGGATGGATAAAGAGATATAATCCAACCTCACCTCTGGTGTCAGCTTGAGGAAGGTCACATGCGCAGTAGCATTGGATAAAACCACTTTGCTTCTTATCTCAGTTCCATCTTGCAACACAACTCCCTGTGCTGTCCCGTTACCGTCCACTAGAATGGAGTTCACTGGCTGCTCAGCACAGAGAGGAATGAATTAATTTACACTGAGGATGTCAAAAGCGTAAATATTATCAAATCTCATATTCTCAAAATACTGAAAACTTGGCAGTAAATTGCTCTGTGACGCCATGAGAATAGAGATGATGCACTGGTGATGAATTACTTGTATAATTCCCTTGTGAAAGTTACGATTGAATCTGCTCCCACTACGTTCTCAGGCAGTATATTTCAGATCATAAGCACTCACTGTGTCAAATAAAATTCTACCCGAAACTGGATGGTTAAGGCATATTTGTGAAATAGACTGGACGAAGCTTTAACCCTGTGTCTATCTACACTATAATGCTTGCTTAGAATGCCAGCCGCAGGTGAAAAAGTAAAAAGGGGTTTAATTCTCCACAATTATGCTCCACAAATACTGTACAGGTGGCCATTCAGTCCATTGT
Organism: Scyliorhinus canicula; assembly: GCF_902713615.1. Classification (NCBI taxonomy): domain Eukaryota; kingdom Metazoa; phylum Chordata; class Chondrichthyes; order Carcharhiniformes; family Scyliorhinidae; genus Scyliorhinus; species Scyliorhinus canicula. The sequence continues at coordinate 9,447,260 of NC_052161.1, forward strand.
GGCTTTGCCAGCCCTTTGAAAGAACCGTCCATCCAATTCCCTTTTGAAAGTTGTTGCGACATCCTGGGCTAGTGTGTGGTCAATTCCAGCCCGTGACCTGGGGTCACAGCACAATTGCATTAACCAATAATTCTTAGAAAAATGCCCAAAGTCTATTGCCCTTGGCTGCCCAGTAATTACAGTTCCCAGGTTTGTAAATTTAAACACAATTTACTGTTTTATTAACAACAAGAATTGTAATGAAATATGCAGCAAATACAACTGGATAACTATTACCTAATTCTTAATTCCCTGCTTTAATTCGCCAACCCCCCACCCGCCATCTTCTACACACACATACACACACAGACAGACAACTACAAAGGGGACGAAAGGGGTAAAAAAAAACATAAGTGAAAGGGAGAAAGAAACTCTGTTTCAGATGGTTGTTGCGAGCACCTTACTCCTCTTCAAACTCTACTTTCAGTCCATGGCTTTACTGCGGATTCATTCAGGTCTCTGTAGTTTCAAGAATGTGGCATTCACAGCCTTCTGGAGAGAGAGAGAGAGAGGGTCCTGGTCTTTGTTTGCAGCCTGTAGTGGTTTTCCTGTAGATTCATTCATGCAGGTTCTTTGTAGTTCCAGATATACAGCACTCACAGACTTTCTGGCGAAAACACGGAGAGAGAGAAAGAGAGAGAGAGAGAGTGAAAAAGAGGGAGAGAGAGAGAGAGAGAGAGAGGAGAGAGAGAGAGAGAGAGAGAGAGAGAGAATGAGAGAGTCCTTTTCCCTGTGCTTCCAGGAGTCAAACTGAGCTCCTTGGGACTCTGAATATCATTTCACTGGGACAGAATCCAATCACCACCTGTTACTGGGCAGGGTATGGCCTTTTGGGCCAATTCACTGGCCCCCAGCCAATCAATCCAATCGAGTACCACCACACCTCTCTCTCTCTCTCTCTGAAAAGTCTGAAGCTCCTGTTCAAGCTAGCAGAGACTGTAACCTCTGAATTCCTGACTCCTCTCTGCTGCTTGACTTAATGATACATGTCCATTAATCACCCATGGATCAAAAATGATAACGGCAAAATAAAAAAAAGGAGAAATAATGGAATAAACAGGAAGGACCCGTACAAAGTTACGATTGAACATGCTTCCATAACCCACTCAAGCAGTTTCTGTCAGGTCATAAGTACCCTCTCTCTCTCTCTCTCCAGAAGGCTGTGCCATATTCCTGAAACTACAGAGGCCCTGAATGAATCCACAGTAAAGCCATGGACCGAAAGTAGAGTTTGAAGAGGAGTACGGTGCTGGCAACAACCATCTGAAAAAGGGATTCTTTCTCCCTTTCACTTACTTTTTTAACCCCTTTCTTCCCCTCTGTAGTTGTCTGCCGTGTGTGTGTAGAAGATGGCGGGTGGGGGGGGGGGGGGGGGTGGCAAATTAAAGCGGGGAATTAGGAATTAGGTAATAGTTAACCATTGTACTTGCTGCATATTTCATTACAATTCTTGTTATTAATAAAACAGTAATTGTGTTTAAATTTACAAGTACATGTGTTAAAAAAAATCTCCTCAGCAGCACCTTGATTCTATTACCAATTATCCTAAATCTGTAAAGGTTAAGTCACCATAGACCCAGATGACCATAGGCTGCTTTCCCCTTTGAGGGGGGAGAGCTGATTGGTGGTGATTTAACCCGAGGACCACCACATCTCAGGCGAGGGGCAAGGTTGAGAAGCCGGGGCCGACATGAATAACCTAAATCTATATCCTCTGGTTAAAGACTCTTCTGCCGACTTCCGGTTGCGGCTATGACCAGCTAAGTCGCACATTTGGCAGCTCCTGCGACAAAGGTGTTTAAGGGCCGATTGGAGGGCCCCGACGGTACTGTAAAGACGAATCCCGGTGGGGGAAGGCTCCCTGAGGAGAGTGAGACCAACTTTATGGTCGGTACTCGGAGTGGGGCGACAAAAAAAGCGGCAGCAGCTCCCCGAAAAAAGCGGGGGAAGAGGACCAAAATGGCGGCCGGTGGCGCACTAGAAGATTGGAGAAAATGGGCGGAGGAGCAGCAGGCCGCTCTCCTCCGGTGTTTTACGGAGCTGAAAGTGGAACTCTTAGAGTCTATGAACGCGACGACCACAAGGCTGATGGGGGCCCAGGCGACCCAAGAGGCGTCGATAAGAGAGCTGCAGCAGGAGATGACTGCAAGGGAGGAGGAGGCCACGGTCCTCGTGGGAAAGGTGGAGGTGCACGAGGCACTCCACCTGAAATGGCAGAGCCGCTTTGAGGAGCTGGACACTCGAATGAGGCGGAAGAACTTGAGGATCCTGGGCCTAGCAGAAGGCCTGGAGGGGCCTGATCTCCCGAAATATGTAGCGGAGATGCTGAGCTCCCTGATGGGAGAGGGGGCCGGTCCATCGCCTCTGGAGCTGGAAGAAGCATATCGGGTCATGGCTAGGCGGCCTAGGGCGAACGAGCCCCGAGGGCGGTGCTGGTGCGATTCCAGCGTTTCTGTGATCGGGAGAAAGTGCTGAGGTGGGCCAAGAGGGAGAAAAGCAGCAAATGGGAGAATTCGATGGTGCGGATATATCAGGACTGGAGTGCGGAGGTGGCAAAGCGGCGGGCCCGGTTTAACCGGACGAAGGCGGTGCTGCACGCAAAGAGGATCAAGTTCGGAATGCTGCAGCCAGCGCGCTTGTGGGTCACCTACAAGGACCAGCACCATTACTTTGAGACCCCAGAGGAGGCATGGACTTTTGTTCGGGAGGAAAAGCTGGACCTGAACTAGAACTTGGGAACGCCGGCGGTCGAGGCCGCCCGAGTACCCTTGACGGATCAAGTGGCCCATGTCTTTCTTAGGCCAGGTCGGAACTTGGTTAAAGTTGATGGATTGTTTGGTTTCTTTGAAACTTGTGTTATGGGGGGTTTCTTTGTTCCTTTTTGTGTGTCTCTTCCCGTTGCCAACTTCCCTTAATTATTGTTGTTGTAGGGGGGGCTTTTTTACTGTTTTTTGATCTGTTCTTTAAGGGTTATGGTTACTGTTCTGTTCGATGGAGGGTGATGGTTAAATACGTTATTATTGGGTAGTTATTTAGTTATGCAGGCATAGTTATGTATTTATGTATTTATTTGAGATTTGTTATTTATATTGTTATATTGTTAAGTTGGGGAGGCGGGACGGGGGGAGCAAGTTGGTTATGCGGGTTTTCTTTTTCTCTTTTTTCTTCCTCTCGTTTTAAGGGGGCTTTTTTATGGGCTTGGATGGGGACGGGGGTGGAATTGAAGATGGCGGGGTAGGGTGTGGCCGGGCGAAAGCGCGGGCTTTCCCCTGTTTCCCGCGCGCGGGACGGAGGAAGGGGGAGGAGAGAAGAGTGGGGTGTGGCCAGCAATGGCGGCTTTTCCCGCGCTGAAGCGGGGTCAGAGAGGGATGGCAAGGGGGGGGGGAGGCCCCTCCCCCCCCACACCGGGAGGAGTCGGAGTGTGGCAGGGGCAGCCGGGTCAGCGAAAATCAGCTGACTCTCGGGAGTACGAGGGTGGATACACCGCGGCTAGGAGGGGTCCTAGCCAGGGGGGGGGGGGGGGGGGGGGGGAGGGGGGGTTAGGGGGGGATACCGGGTTGCTGCTGGAAAGGCCGAGGACGGGAAGGGAAGAACGGGAGGAGAGAGGGGGGGGGGCCATCGCCATGGGGAATGGGTCAGAAGGGGAGGGTCGACCCGGGGCGAACAGGGGACAGGACATGGCTAATAGACAGGGGAAAGGGACAGGTCGCTCCGCGACCCGGTTGATTACTTGGAACGTGAGGGGGCTGAATGGGCCGGTCAAGAGAGCAAGGGTTTTTTCACACCTAAAGGGACTGCAGGCGGATGTGGCAATGTTGCAGGAGACTCACTTGAGAGTAGTAGACCAGGTACGCCTGAGAAGGGGGTGGGTGGGACAGGTGTTCCACTCAGGCTTGGACGCAAAGAACCGGGGGGGTGGCGATTTTGGTGGGAAAGAGGGTGTCGTTCGTGGCGGCGCAGGTAGTAGCAGATAAGGAGGGTAGGTACGTGATGGTGAAGGGTAGGCTGCAGGGAGAGAATGTGGTGCTGGTGAATGTGTATGCCCCGAATTGGGATGACGCGGGTTTTATGAGGCGCCTGTTGGGCCTCATTCCGGGTCTGGAGGCAGGGGGCCTGATCATGGGGGGGGACTTCAATACAGTGCTCGACCCTGGGCTGGACAGATCGAGTTCCAGGACGAATAGGAGGCCGGCAGCGGCAGAGGTGCTAAGGGGGTTCATGGAGCAGATGGGGGGGGTAGACCCTTGGAGATTTGGCAGGCCAAGGGCGAGGGAGTATTCTTTTTTCTCCCACGTCCACAGGGTGTACTCCAGAATAGACTTTTTTGTACTGAGCAGGGGGCTGATTTCGAGAGTGCAGGACACGGAGTACTCAGCCATTGCGATTTCGGACCATGCACCACACTGGGTAGAGGTAGAACTGGGGGAAGCACGGGACCAGCGCCCGTTGTGGCGCCTGGATGTGGGGCTGCTGGCGGACGATGAGGTGTGCGGAAGGGTCCGGAAGGGCATTGAGAGATATCTGGGCACGAACGACACGGGCGAGGTGAAGGTGGGGGTAGTCTGGGAGGCCCTGAAAGCAGTGATCAGAGGAGAGCTGATCTCCATAAGGGCACACAGAGAAAGGAAGGAGAGGCAGGAGAGGGAGAGACTGGTGGGGGAACTTATAGAAGTGGACAGGAGATATGCGGAGACACCAGAGGAGGGGCTGTTGAGGGGAGCGGCGCAGTTTACAGGCCCAGTTTGACCTACTGACCACTAGGAAGGCGGAGACGCAATGGAGAAGGGCACAGGGCGCGGTCTATGAGTACGGGGAAAAGGCGAGCAGGATGCTAGCACACCAGCTGCGCAAGCGAGATGCAGCCAGAGAGATTGGGGGAGTGAGAGAGAAGGGAGGGAACGTAGTGCAGAAGGGGCAAGAGGTGAACGGGGTCTTCAGGGATTTCTACAGGGAATTGTACCGGTCTGAGCCGCCCAGGAGGAGGGGGGGAATGGAGAACTTCCTCGATAGATTGAGGTTCCCAAAGGTCCAGGAGGAACGGGTGGAGGGGCTGGGGGCGCCGATAGAGCTGCAGGAGCTAGTTAAAGGGATAGGCCAGATGCAGGCGGGGAAGGCGCCGGGGCCGGATGGGTTCCCGGTGGAATTTTATAAGAAGTATGTGGACTTGGTGGGTCCAGTGCTGGTGCGAGCCTTCAATGAGGCGCGAGAGGGGGGGGTTCTGCCCCCGACAATGTCACAGGCCCTGATCTCCTTGATCCTGAAGCGGGACAAAGACCCTGTACAGTGCGGGTCCTACAGGCCTATCTCCCTCTTGAATGTAGATGCCAAACTGTTGGCAAAGGTCCTGGCAACCAGAATAGAGGATTGTGTGCCAGGGGTAATCCATGAGGACCAGACGGGGTTCGTAAAGGGACGACAACTTAACACAAATGTCCGGAGACTGTTGAATGTGATTATGATGCCAGCAGTGGAGGGGGAGGCTGAGATAGTGGTAGCACTGGATGCGGAGAAGGCATTCGATAGGGTGGAGTGGGAATACCTGTGGGAGACGCTGGAACGGTTTTGGGTTTGGGGAGGGATTTATCAAGTGGGTGAAGCTGCTGTATTCGGCCCCGATGGCGAGTGTGGTTACAAACGGGAGGAGGTCAGAGTATTTTGGGCTCCATCGAGGGTACCAGGCAGGGATGCCCCCTATCCCCCTTACTATTTGCATTAGCGATCGAACCGTTGGCGATGGCACTGAGGGGTTCAGGGGGGTGGAGAGGACTGACAAGGGGAGGGGAGGAACATCGGGTATCACTCTATGCGGATGATTTGTTGTTATATGTGGCGGACCCGGAAGGGGGAATGCCGGAGGTAATGGAAATACTAGCGGAGTTTGGGGACTTTTCGGGATATAAATTAAATATGGGTAAAAGTGAGGTCTTTGTGATACACCCGGGAGATCAGGGGAGGGAATTGGGCGGCTCCCCTTTAAGAGAGCAGTAAAGAGCTTCAGGTACTTGGGGGTGCAGGTGGCAAGGAACTGGGGGACCCTCCACAAGCTGAACTTTTCAAGGCTGGTGGAGCAGATGGAGGAGGAGTTCAAGAGGTGGGACATGGTACCGCTGTCGCTAGCAGGGAGGGTGCAGTCAGTCAAAATGACGGTCCTCCCGAGGTTCTTGTTTCTGTTTCAGTGCTTGCCCATCTTTCTCCCCAGGGCCTTCTTCAAGAAGGTAACTAGCAGCATTATGGGCTATGTGTGGGCACATGGCACCCCTAGAGTGAGAAGGATTTTCTTGGAACGGAGTAGGGACAGGGGAGGATTAGCGCTACCCAATCTTTCCGGATACTACTGGGCGGCGAACGCATCGATGGTGCGCAAGTGGGTGATGGAGGGGGAGGGGGCAGTTTGGAAACGTATGGAGAGGGCGTCCTGCGGCAATACAAGCCTGGGGGCGCTAGTAACAGCACCATGGCCGCTCCCCCCCACAAGGTATACCACGAGTCCGGTAGTGGCGGCCACCCTGAAAAAGTGGAGGCGACACAGGGGGGAAGTGGGGGGTCTGATGGCGGCGCCACTGAGAGGGAACCACAGATTTGTCCCGGGGAACACTGGCGGGGGATTCCAGAGCTGGCACAGGGCGGGCATCAGGCAACTGAGGGACATGTTCATAGAGGGGAGGTTTGCGAGCCTGGGAGAGCTGGAGGAGAAATTTGAGCTCCCCCCGGGGAACACGTTTAGATACCTGCAGGTGAAGGCATTTGCCAGACGACAGGTGGAAGGATTTCCCTTGCTTCCCGATAGAGGGGTGAGTGATAGGGTGCTGTCAGGGGTCTGGGTCGGAGAAGGGAAGGTCTCGGACATCTACAAAATAATGCAGGAGGTGGAGGAGGTATCGATAGAGGAGCTGAAAGACAAGTGGGAAGCGGAGCTGGGAGAGCAGATAGAAGATGGGACATGGGCGGATGCCTTAGAGAGGGTCAATTCGTCGTCGTCGTGCGCAAGGTTGGGCCTCATCCAATTTAAGGTGCTGCACAGAGCCCATATGACGGGGACTAGGATGAGTCGGTTCTTCGGGGGTGAGGACAGGTGTGTTAGGTGTTCGGGAAGCCCTGCGAACCATGTACATATGTTCTGGATGTGCCCGGCACTGGAAGAGTTCTGGGAGGGGGTGGCGGGGGACGGTATCGAGAGTGGTGGGAACCAGGGTCAAACCAGGGTGGGGGCTAGCGATTTTTGGGGTTGGGGTGGAGCCAGGAGTACAGGAGGCAGGGGAGGCCGGAATATTGGCCTTTGCGTCCTTGGTAGCTCGGAGAAGGATCTTGATTCAGTGGAGGGACACAAGGCCACCAAGTGTTAACACCTGGTTAAACGACATGGCAAGCTTCATCCAATTGGAAAGAATCAAATTCGCCCTGAGAGGGTCGGTACAGGGGTTCTTCCGGCGGTGGCAGCCCTTCCTTGACTTTCTGGATCAGAGATAGGAACTGGAGGCCGAAACAGCAGCAACCCGGGGAGAAAGGGGGGGGGAAGGGAGGGGGGGGGGATAGCAACGAAGGGAGCACGTCAGCGGGGGGTCGTGGGCAATGACTGCCCGAGGCCATCGGCAGAAAGGGAAAAACGGTTTGGTTGCTAGACTGGTAGCGCGGGGGGGGGGGGGGGGGGGGGGGGTGCGCGCGGGGGAGGGCGTGGGGAGGATTTTCCAGGGGGGATTTGTTGTGTTATAATTTAAAATGTAGTAGAGGTAAATGTTTGTATCGAAAAATTTCAATAAAAATTATTTTAAAAAAAAAAGACTCTTCTGCCAGTGGAAACAGTTTCTCCTTATTTACCCTGTCAAAACCTCTCTGGAAATGGAAATGAAATAGTCAGACCAGTAGTTGGAACACTCACCTTTTCTGTAAAGATAGAGGCTCCATGGTCTGTGGCGGCACTGGCGATAGTTTTGCAAAGTGCGCCCATTCCACCTTCCACATAACCCCAAGCCCCCTTAATCCCCTCCAGCTCCCCCATCACATGATGAAGCAGCACATACCTAAGGTGAACAAGAGAGAAGAGAACAGTTCATGGACTTCTTAACATATGACTGGTTAATTGGTGCTCAATTTGACAAATATAATTTTATTCCATATACATATATGTAGCTGGGAGAGCCTTCAGAATCCTGACACATTCTGCCACCTAATGGCTAGCACCTGCATCTGCATCGTGACAGTTGACATCATAACACAGGATAGAAAATGTTGACGTAGCAATTTGCAATTATCAATATTGTCACAAAGTGTTTTTTTTTGTATTTGTTCCTGGAATGCGAGTGGTGCTGACCAGGTCAACACATACTTCCCATCCCTAATCGCCCCCTCGAGAAGGTGGTGGGGAGCTGCCTTCTTGAACCGCTGCAGTACATGTGACGTAGGTACACCTATGGTGCAGTTAGGGAGAGTGTTGCAGATTTTGAGCCAGCGCCAGTGATATATTTCAAGTCAGGATGATGTGTGGCTTGGAGGGCGACCTGCAGCTGGTATTGTGACTGAATATTATGCCACCAGGAAGCAAGGTTTGCGAATCTGATGTGGCAACTGTGCAAGAGGAGAGGAGAAGGCTGAGAGGTGACTTAATAGAGACATATAAGATAGTCAGAGGGTTAGATAGGGTGGACAGTGAGAATCTTTTTCCTCGGATGGTGATGACCAACACGAGGGAACATAGCTTTAAATTGAGGGGTGGTAGATATAGGACAGATGTCAGAGGCAGTTTCTTTACTCAGAGAGTAGTAGGGGTGTGGAACGCCCTGCCTGCAACAGTAGTAGACTCGCCAACTTTAAGGGCATTTAAGTGGTCACTGGATAGACATATGGATGAAAATGGAATAGTGTAGGTCAGATCGGCTTCAGATGGTTTCACAGGTCGGCGCAACATCGAGGGCCGAAGGGCCCGTACTGCGCTGTAATGTTCTATGTTCTATGTTCTAAGATGTTTAGGGATTTGGGCGCTGGTGGGTTAATTGAAATTAAAAGAATGAATAGATTAAAATACTTTTTTGTTAGGTAAGAGAATCAAAGGATTTGGAGCAAGTTAGATCGTGGCGTTCTGATACAGAAAGCGATGGTCTAATTGAATGGCAGAAGAGGTCAGAAGCTTCCTCCTGTTCTCAGATCGAATTGTTCGATGCGCGAATTTAAGTCAAATTCATTTGCAACAAATAAGCAAAGGTCTCCTACCCGCTCCCTGCAGCTTGTGGACTTATCATTGCACCGATAACTCCATCCGTGGCGAGAGTGGCCTTCAGCGGTTCCGATTCAAACCAGTGATTTAGAATCTGCCAAAAATGAAACATGGACCATGAGTTGGCAAAGCACAAATATCATTAGCTAAGCCGGGAACTGCCTCTTCTGACATTCATTTCCTGTGAGACATTTAATACTGACGGACTTTGTTACTTTCTTCCATTCCACTTCCCAAAGGTGCTGATTCACACAGGAGGAATTTTAAAATCGGAGTGGAGTGTTAACAACGGAGTGGATTCTCCTCGCTACATCAAAAGCAGCTAAGTGCTTTCATTTCCTCTTTTTCACAGCAGAAAGCACTGAAGGGGGTCTCTGTTGGGGGCCTCTGATGGGAGGCCTGGGGCATGGGGGGAGGTCGGTCAGGGGCGAAGAATAGAGCGCCAGCCGAACAGCGGGATTGGCACCCCTCCAGTCTCCTGTTGCCGGCAGCAGTGACATACATGCCCCGCGCCGGTGGGAAGATGCAAATCAGTGATTTGCATCCATTTCACTGTGATTAAGGAGCTGAAAGCTCGAGTCTCCAAGCCTTCCCACCTAACCTCTGTGCACTAACCCCCACAGCGCAAAATTCTCCCGGGGAGATTTGGTGAAGGTTTTCCCAGGCATGGCCCTGACACAGTGGTGGGTTAAGGAGTTCAGTGCATAACTGAGGTGCCTCCCAAAGTCCATCGGGAGGACCCTCCCCCTACCACAAAGTAAATCCTGCCACCCCACCTGACACTACCCCTTACTGACACCCCTACCCCCAGATCAGATGGCCCTATTAGAGACCCCCATCAGACCCCTCCATCAGAGACCCCAACAGAGACCCCAACAAGTGCTTTCTGCTGTGAAAGAGGGTGAAAGCACTCAACTGCATTTAATATAGTGAGGAACTCTCAATCATAGCAAGAGTGTTAAAAGCATTGTGGTTAGCATCAAAGCAAGGCACTTGAAATGCATTCAAGCGTGATGGGAAAAATATATCAACAAAATCCACCAAGGACCTGTCTTTGGAGTAATAAAACTGTCAATCACTGGCTAAAGCAATGTATCGCCGCGTGGAAGTGATTGGAAAATGAGCATTTCAAAGGCTGTCAAGGGATTTGAAGCCCTCTGACGTGACTTAGCCTTGGAGGAAGCCTCTGACACTTGTAACAGCTGCTGCTTTAACCACTTATGTCTGAGGCTGCAGATGTTAGGGAGGGGTAAGTGAAAATGCAGCGATTTTTCACCCTACTGCCAGGACTGCTCTTCAGCTTTCAGGCAGGGGTGACTAATGGGGGCCTCTGATGGGAGGGGGTGTCTGTGATAGATTGTCTCATGAGGGTCTCTAATGGAGTGGCATACGTTGAAGGGTTCCGGATGGTCTCTGATGGGTGGTCACTGTTGGGGGTCTCTGTTGGGGAGATTGGATGGTGAAACTAGGGGATGTCATGGGGGGGGGGGGAGGGGTGTTCAGGTCACCCTCATGTGACTGAGCTGTGGGGGGGGGGGGTGATCCGTTATTCCTGTGGTGGTGGGCCCCTACTTGTCAGCGGGGTGGGACAGGATTGGCAGTAAGGGGGAGGGGGGGGGGGTTGCCAGCGGAACATCAGGCTCGGGCCATCTGCTCAAAATGATAGCCCGATACCGGGATTCCGAAGGAATGCAGCGAGCTCTCCTCCATCCATACATTAGCTTGATAAAGGAGAGGGAATAGCAACTAGGCACCAATCCTGTCATAATATACACCAGTATATCATGGTGCAGATACACACTGATGGACACACACAGGGACCAATCAACATGCACAAACACCGCAGCCAATCACCAGTTAGAATACACACACTATAAAGGCAGAGAGCACCACGGATCCCGCTCATTCTGGGTGCTGCCTCTCAGTGGAACAAGAACTCATCAAGTCTAGCACGGACTCACACCACGTGCTGAGAGAATCAACTGGTTCGGACAGGCTTAGGTCTCTAGTTTAAACTAGCATCGTTTAAACCCGCAGTTCTCGTACGTCGATTAGTTAATAGTTAGTTAATAAAATAGAGTTGAACCTTCCTCAGTGTCAGTGGTATATGTTCACCACGCAAGCCTACATCATCCAACACTTCAACTCCCAGCGGAGACCAGTCGTGAGATTCCGCTGGATGGAGCACTTAGTCTCCAGAACGGAGAATCCAGCCAAGTATGTTCATGATATTGTTAGATATACAGGCGAATGGTATTGCTTAATTAAGTGCTTTGGGCACATATAAACTGAGACACCATGACCGGTGGGTCCCATGAGGGATGGGGTGCAAGATCGCCTCCTCCGCTCCCAACCACGGAATGATATTTTTAGTTAATTAGTTAAGTTTCCATTTGACGTTTTATTCTGGTTACAGACCCCCACCAGGGGCTGTCACCCCCGTGACTTTTGTTTAATTTGTGGATGATTGTTTTATTCCAAAGAAATTAAGACTGGGACACTGCAGCCTTGAGCAGTCCCTACTCCATGTGAAACTAGATTGTGCGAGATTGCACCCACTCTTTTTAATTTCCTCAGGGAATTGCTTCTTCGGTATTGACTGCACGTGCGCCTCACTCTCCTGCTCTTTGCCCGCCTTGTTCGGAGGGGGGGGGGGGGGGGGGCGCAGGCAGAGAGGAGGGCCTCATTGTTCCTAGGTCTGAACAAGGTGGCCATTAATAGGTCCAGTTAGCGGACGATTGAGGGGGTGGTCAGCCGAACAGTCTGCCCCCTCTTCCATCACTACGTTGGTAGCCGGGCACCCCAGGGGAGGAAGCAGGCGCCCGCTACTTGCTCACTTGGGGCCTTCCTCGACTGGTGGGCTAGAGTGCGTCATTGCCGCGGGAACTCCATTTTGATTTTATTTTGTATGTTTCTTCTCAAGTTTGTTTTTGTTACAGTGGCCCATCAGAGTCTGTCACCCCTGTCTATTATTTTATTGATTTATTGTTTTGCTAAAAGAGCTTATAGGCATAAAAGAGCATATGGGCTGCACGCTAACACAGTGGCTAGCACTGTTGCTTCACAGCGCCAGGGTCCAATGTTCGATTCCTGCATAGGTCTGTCTGTCCGAAGTCTGCACGTTCTCCCCCTGTCTCCTCCGGGTGCTCCGATTTCCTCCCACAAGTCTCAAGGACGTGCTTATTAGACGAATTGGACATTTAGAATTCTCTCTCCGTGTACCCGAACAGGCGGCGGAATGTGGCAACTAGGGGATTTTCACAGTAACTTCATTGCAGTGTTAACGCGAGCCTACTTGTGATAATAATAAATATGTGGCCTTGAGGAACCCGTATTGCACACACAGACAGTGGGAGATTACACCCTCTTTTTAATTTTCGAAAGGAATTGTTCCTTACATTTTGGCTGCCTTTCACTCCATGCTCCTGATCTTTAGCCACCCAATGTGGAGGAGGACAAGGAGGGGGAAGGAGCTCCTCGCTAGCCTGCTGCTGTCCCTGGCCAAGGTGACCTTTAACAGACCCTGACAGCGGGCAGTCGAGGTGGTTGCCCAGCATGACTGTCTGCCTCGCTTCCACGGCTACGTTCATGGCCAGGTGGTATTTGGAGTGGGAAAACGCAGTGTCCACTGACAGGCTTGAGGCCTTCCGTGACCGATGGATCTGCAGGGGCTAGCGTGCATCAACAGCCCCCAAAAATAACATTTTAATTTGATTTGTTAAAATCTTTATACCAAGGTACCCTCCCGCTCCACCTCCTCCCTGCTTCCCAACAGCTAATGCTCTCAGAGGTAATGATTGCGGGTGAGTATAAGAACATAAGAACATAAGAACTAGGAGCAGGAGTCGGCCATCTGGCCCCTCGAGCCTGCTCCGCTATTCAATGAGATCATGGCTGATCTTTTGTGGACTCAGCTCCACTTTCCAGCCCGAACACCATAACCCTTAATCCCTTTATTCTTCAAAAAATGATCTATCTTTATCTTAAAAACATGTAATGAAGGTGCCTCAACTGCTTCACTGGGCAAGGAATTCCATAGATTCACAACCCTTTGAGTGAAGAAGTTCCTCCTAAACTCAGTCCTAAATCTACTTCCCCTTATTTTGAGGCTATGCCCCCTAGTTCTGCTTTCACCCGTCAGTGGAAACAACCTGCCTGCATCTATCATATCTATTCCCTTCATAATTTTATATGTTTCTATAAGATCCCCCCTCATCCTTCTAAATTCCAATGAGTACAGTCCCAGTCTACTCAACCTCTCCTCGTAATCCAACCTCTTCAACTCTGGGATTAACCTAGTGAATCTCCTCTGCACACCCTCCAGCGCCAGTACGTCCTTTCTCAGGTAAGGAGACCAAAACTGAACACAATACTCCAGGTGTGGCAGGGCAGGTTATCCCTTTGCTCAGAGTCAAGAACCCATCTGTACAGTTTGCACTGTTGCTTCGTGAGAGGAGCAGCCCAAAGTTCCTTCCCCTGATCACTGTCCATCGTGACCCCAGGATGGTGGGGTCCACCTTACGGTTGGCCACTGTCATCTCTTCTTGTGCCTTGTCCAAACAGCTATGAGAATCTTTCTCCCCAAGCACAGAATGGGTGGCAGTGGGGAAACGAACCCCAGACTCAGTGCGTGGTGTAACCTCAAAGCAGCAATTTCACAAGAGAATGTTAACTCACTTTTGATAGCGGGGCGGTCAGTAATTCGTAGAACTGTGGGATGTATTTCCCCAGCTTCAAACCTGTGAAGATAAGAAGTGAAATCAATAATTATATATGAACATGGGAACCAGGAGTTGGCCATTCGGCCCCTTGCGCCCACCTGACTGCATATAGTAAGATCATGACTGATCTTCAACATCAGCCCCACTACCTTGCCCAGAATCCTGATCCCTCGATTCCCCGAGCGTTCTGCCGATCTCAGCCTCGAATATACTCAGTGACTGAGCAGTCACAGCCCTCTGGGGGCAAAAAGCCTCTCAGGACCCACCCTGTCAAGACCACTCAGAAACCTAGATGTTTCAATGAGGTCCTCTCTCATTCTTCTAAACTCCAGAGAGTAAAGGCCCGTTCTACTCGATCGTCCCTCATAGTATTATCCTTTCAACCCAGGAATCAATCGAATGAGTCTTTGTTGTGCTGCTAACTCAAGTCCTGACATTGTGTTCAGCATGTGAGAAGGATTTCGTCATGGGGCAAGGTCTCTTGGGGTTCCAGCCCTCTGCTGAGGGCCCTACCTGAGCGAGTGTCATGAAATGGAGGTGGCGGCCATCTTTTAAAGCCCCATCTCTTCTGCGGTCGAGATCACAAAAATTAATGTTCAGAATTGTGATTTATTTTCTGCTTTCACACTCAAACCAAGACCAAAAGCAACTTAACTGTTTGGTCCAGTCATTGGTGTGAGGAGTGACTACACTTCAAAAAGTAATCCACCAGCCGCAAAGCATGTTGGGATCGCTCAGGGCTGTGAAGGATGCTGTGCAAATGCAGCTTTTCCCGTTTACCTGTCTTTAAGAGGGGTTTCACGGTACGTAACGATCGTATCCTCTCCCTCAGGGAGCTACTGGTTAGTGATGGAATATCCACAGGTACTGCATCCAGAAGAGGGTCAACAGCCGTGGCCATGCGATTGATGAAGGCCTCATACTCAGCGTAGGCCTGGCAAGTAAAGCACAATCGCACTTGGATTACAGAAAGCCCGGAACAAGGCCATTCAGATCATTTCAACAGCATTGAACCTCCTGTGGAGAAACTGCGCATAAACACTCCCCTTGCTCCCTGAGGATTATCAAACTGAATCCATGGTATCTGCCCACCTTCACAGGTCCACTACTCAACCCTGGCCTACTGTCCTGCATAAGACATCCTCCAGCCTTCTTCTTTATGACCGCACAGCGCAGGAGCCATTGTGTCCAAAAATGCATTTGGCCATCTCATTCTCAGCTGCCCAGATGACCACTGGTCATAGGAAGTGGTTGAGGAAATAAAAGACGAGTGTGGAGGGACTTGGTAGTTCAAAAGAAAGAACAATTTTTTATTTATAAAGCATCTTTCATGGTCTCAACCAAATACTTCTTTAGCGCAAGACACATGGCAGCCATTTTGAGCACAAACAGCAATGTGATCATGACCATATCGTATATTTCAGTTGTTGGTTGAGGGATGGGGCGGCGTGGGTGGCACAGTGGTTAGCACTGCTGCCTCACAGCTCCAGGGACCCGGGTTCGATTCCGGCCTTGGGTGACTGTCTGTGCGGAGTTTGCACTTCCTCCCCGTGTCTGCGTGGGTTTCCTCCGGCTGCTCCGCTTTCCTCCCACAGTCCAGAAATGTGCAGGTTAGGTGGATTGGCCATGCTAAATTGCCCCCGAGTGTCCATGGATGCGCAGGTTAGCTGGGGGAAGGGGAATATGGCGGGTCAGTGGGCCTGGGTAGGGTGCTCTTTCAGAGGGTCGGTGCAGACCAGATGGGCCGAATGGCCTCCTTCCGCACTGTAGGAATTCTGTGATGTCCCACCGGCAGCACATGGGAATTCTCATTGACAGCTGGGAGGCCGGAGAATCCCACCCCATATTCCAATTCTTGGAAACTCCAGGACAATTCTAAAGGGGTTGACAACCCTCTCGAGCCCTTTTGTGGGGGAATGACTTGCAAAAGGTAAAGAAACGGTGAAAAAAAGGTGAGACAGAGGTCAAATAAATCTCCAGTCATTTTCAGTTACCTGTGCATCTTTCACTGAGAACTGTGCAATTTGTTTTTGGGTTTCTTCCATGTTATTGCCCAACAGGAGGGACCGAGGTGGTTTCCCTCCAACCCCATCTTCCAACATGGGTGTGAAGGAAGATGGGTTCCGTAGGTATATCTTTAGTCCGTGTTTCTGTCACAGGAAAATAATATAAACAATAAATTAATGGCCCAATTCAACAGGTTTAATGAAGACATTATTGTGGGATTTTTTGAAAAGGGGGATAAGTGAAGAATATAGTGATATGGTCAGGGTACGGAAAGGGAAGAGTGATGGTGCTATTGGCCCACAGGGTCAGGACGGCCCTTGGAGACTCTCCCGCCTTCAACATAGTGAAGTTAGGGTCGGGAATAGGTGGTGGATACAGATTCGACCGTAACTTTCAAGAAGTAATTGGATCAATGCTTGAAGCAGAAGCATTTGCAGACGAAGGAGAAACAGTAAAGGGGGAATCGATAGCTCGTTAAAAGAGTTTGCACAGATGCGATGGGCCAGATTGTCCCATTCTGTGAAACAAATGCAAAAGGAAATGCGTACAGGACGACAGGCTTTGGGAAAAGGAGCTCAGGGTGGTGAGGTTGCAGGAACAGCCAACATATTAAATACGTTTTTCAGTTCGATATTTCCAACTTGCATTTCCATCGCACCTTTGCTGTAGTTGTCCATCGTAATCCACTTCACCAGAGCGTTATCAGACAAAGTCATTGGGCGGAATTCTCCGCTCCCCACATGGTGTGGGAGAATCGTGGGAGGGCCTACCGACATTTGTTACGCCCCCTGGCGCCCCCAGCGATCACCCCCACCCCCCCCCCCCCCCCCCCCCCCCCCCCCCCGGCTCGGAAAAATGGCCGCTCGCTGTTTTTCACGGCGAACGGCGATTCTCCGAGCCCGATGGGCCGAGCGGCCGGCCCTTCACGCCCGTTTCCATCTAAGAGGTGCCTAGACTAAAATGCTAATCCTCGGGCCCCAACTGTGTGGACTTTGGCTGCGATCAACCGACTGGACATAGATCAGCAACTGATCGGCGTCTGTACAACGGCTCCAGATTATGCCATTCCCCATCGAGCAATTATTAAAACTTTATATTAATTTAAATGATAGTTTTAAAAGTGAAAGTTGCCTCACCTTCAGCTCCAACTCTTTGCAGATCTGAGGTCTCAGCAAACTGAGCACGTAAGAGGCTCGTGAAAACTTAAAACCTGCAGCATTAAAAGGCACAGCTTCAGCTACACAAGCAGCATTAAACCTGCAGCATTAAAAGGCACAGCTTCAGCTACACAAGCAGCATAGAACCTGCAGCATAAAACCTGCAGCATTAAACCTGCAGCATTAAAAGGCACAGCTTCAGCTACACAAGCAGCATTAAACCCGCAGCATTAAAAGGCACAGCTTCAGCTACACAAGCAGCATAGATTTCAAAAGGGGCTCTCAATTCAGGCTACGCGAGTGCAGCACGACATGCCCCGCCTAACCTGAACAAAATGGTTCCTGTATTTAAATATCACTGAACTTAAAAATACCTAATCCTTCCAAATAACATAACCCAAACTCCAGACCTTGGCTGCACAAATTGGCCCTCAAAGGGCAGATGGGTGCGATCTAACCGAATTGCGGCAGGGTCCCGTGTCGAGCGCGTTTAGCCAGGTGTTTCCCGGCACTCACAGCACCAAGAGAGACCGCGCTACCTAACGGGACTTTGTAGCCATCCGGCCTCAGTGGGGACGCTCGCCAAGGCCACGCTTAATCCCATTTCCTGTACTGAGGAGCTCCGCTCACCAGAACTCCTCCGTGCAGGAGACGATCGGGGTTTTTAAATGCCATCCCGATCTCTTGACCCCCCGTTCCCCATCCCCCGACAGCCTCCGAAAGCCCAAACTCACATATAAGGGAGTCATCGGGGGCCCCCACGCCCCACCTCACACGGATAGGGCCCGATCCCCAGCATGGGCAAAACACCAGCCTGGCACCCAGGTGGCACAGCCAGATTCTACCCTACCCCGAGGTCAATCACCTGGGGGCCTCCAATCCCTTGGGACACCCCCCCCCCCCCCCCCCCACAAGTGCCGTTCCATTTGTGGGGACCAGTATTAAACGCCGCTCATCTAGGGTCTCCGAGGCAAAGGGAGATCCCAGGACCTCGGTAGATCGGGCGAGTGATTTTACAAATAGTGATCCCGCGAACAATGGCCGGGATTCAGATCTCCAGGCATCTACTGGCCGTGCCACGTCCCCGTTTGGAGGGTGGATCACGCCAAATATCTTTTTCTTATTTACATTTAGCGGCAATTGTTAATTTTAAATCTGAGATTGATAAGATTTTTCTTAACCCAAGGTTATGGGGGCAAAGCTGATTATATGAAGTTGGGACCATAACAAATAGAGGCAGGTGTAGCCTATAGGGGCCCCTCGAACCTGATCTGCCAGTCAGTCCTAAACAGCCAAGCTCCTCAGCCTCAGACCAAAACTGCACACCGTTCTCCAGGTGTAGCCTCAGCAAGTCCTGTATAATTGCGACAGGACTTATTGCTGTCAATTCCAAACACTCTTGCAATAAATGGCTAACATATTTTCTGCCCCATCGTTTAAGTCGTTAATGAGTTTCTAGCACAATTTCTGTAGAACACCACCAGTTACGCCCTGCCCATGTCCCCTATTTTCTGTATCCTGCCACTCAGCAAATTTCCCAATAGGGTCAATAATTTGCCTTCAATTCCACGCGCATATTCAGTGGGATCAATTCATTGGATGAAATGAAAATGAAAATCGCTTATTGTCACGAGTAGGCTTCAATGAAGTTACTGTGAAAAGCCCCTAGTCGCCACATTCCGGCGCCTGTCCGGGGAGGCTGGTACGGGAATCGAACCGTGCTGCTGGCCTGCTTGGTCTGCTTTAAAAGCCAGCAGTTTAGCCGAGTGAGCTAAACCAGCCCCTTAACCTGATGATTAATCGGATGAACAGCGCTTTGAGAGATCCATTCCATCGGCAGGTAGCTGGACTTTTGGAACATATTAATTTGCTGGTTACTTTACTAGTCTGACTTGTCTGTTACTCAATCACATTTCCCCAAACTAGGTCAGTTGTTAAAAGCTATCTGCTACAATTCTGGATTTCAGCTCCCAGCATTCCTGTGCACTGACCTGGCTATGAAGAGCTCCCTCTGATGGAGATGCGTGCAATTACATACGGAAAGAGGAAAATGCCAGGGGGCGGGGGGAAACACAGCAGGTCTGGCAGCATCTGTGGGGATGGTTCGGGGGCGGGGGTGGAGAGGTGGGAAGAGGGAGTTGGGAGAAAAAAACCGGATTTAAAAAAGGAGTCGAGATGGAGGAGAGAGTTCATGGTCTGAGGTTGCCGAACACAATGTTAAGTCAAAACGTTAACTCCGTTTCTCTGCAGCTGCTGGGCTTGGTGTTTTATCTCGCATTCGCAATCTTCTGTTTTTATTTCAATGTGCAATTATGGACTTCATGGAAAGAATGAAGCTGCATTTATATAGCACCTTTTAAACTTCAGGGGGTCCCAAATAGTTTCATAGCCAATAAAGAATTGTTAAAGTGCGGTCATTGCTGTTAAATAGAAAACACAACAATTAATTTATGCATAAGTTCCTAAAAGCAGCAGTGTGATCATGACCAGTTTCAGTGATCTGGTTGAAGTATAATTAGTGACATCATTCCATTCTGCCCTGCAGGAGAGTATTAAACAGAAAACACTGGACAATCTCAAACCCTGATCTTGAGTCAGTGGCATTGGCTCATTTTTCTATCCCATCCCCAGCCCCCAGACATCAGGCTTGGCAACTGAATAACCTGCCGGTGATCGCTGGCTAGTCCCACACGTGTAAAATGGTCACTTAGCAAATGTCCTGGAGGACTTCTGCAGGGAGATGAACTGAAGGCAAGAAAAGGATGGGGGAAATAAAAGAGCAAAACCATTTTGTATCTCAATTGGCCAGGTAGCAAAGAGCCCCCAGGGAGGGAGGTACCACATTCTGCATTCAGGAATCTCCCAGTGCTCAGTGGTAAGGATGAGTACATGGAATGAGTACATCCGAAACGCCGTCATTGAGGAGCATGCCGTACGCCTTTGGGACGTCCTCAGGACGTCACCTGAAGGCCCTCCCCTGATGCTCCGCCCCCAATGGGCTGAGTTACTAACAGCCCAGGGGACGTGTGGTGTCAGCTGTCAGGAACCTTATGTGGCGGCTGCGACCACAGACGGGCGGGAGCCGTGCTCCTGGCTGGGAGGGGGGGGGGCTTCGGCGAGGGCTGGGGGGGACTGGTGGGGGGTTTCCAGGGGGGTGGCCAGGGGATGTCCGGGGGGCACTATCTGGCAGGTCAGGCCCGCTCACGGCCAGAGCCATGTTGTACGTCGTGACCGCTGCAGGTAGGCACCGTGCGCAAGCGTGGCCACGGACCCGGCCATTCTCCTGACATTTTTATCGTGGGAGCCAGTGGCCATTTTATATGGCGTGGCTGCAACACCCTCACCGGTCGGACGATCAGTGCTGGGATGGGGTCGATTTTTTGGGGGTAAAATGCCACAAACCCTCCAGACCTAGCCTGACATTCGGAGAATCCAGCCCCCTGTCTTCAGATGTTCCCTCTCAGATGGATCTATAAGGATAGACAGCAGCGTTGCAAAGATGAGGAAGGGAGTTATCCCGGTGCCCTGCTGCTATCTAACTCTCAACGACCAATACAAATAAAAACAGATTCTCTGGTCCTTGATGTTTGTGGGACAAATTGCCTGCCACCTTTCCTACATTACAACAACTTCACAACTACTTAATCTGCCGAAAAATGCTTTGGGACATCTGTTGATTATGAAAGGCACTATATAAATGCAAGTCTTTGATGAATGTGGCAAGTCTGTACGTGAAAAGGTTTCTCCACAACATTGTTAGGATGAGAATTTCAGGATTTTGACCGACTGGCTGTGAGGTTGAGGTGAGATATTTCTAAGTCAGGATGTTTTGTGACTGGGGGGGTGCATTCAGGTGGTGGTGTCCCCTGTGTACCTGCTTCCCTTGTCCATCTAGATGGCAGAGGGCAGAGGTCTGGGAGCAGAGAAGCCTTGGCTCAATGTTTTCTCGGCTGGAGTGCAGTCTGCAAGGCTCGACAGATATTCTTACTGAAACCCGAGGAACCTCTTGTACCTGGCCTGACTGCGTCTGCTCCTACCTGGAATGAGTTCCTCCGTGACAGCGGCCCCACCAATCACATGACGCTTCTCTAACACGGCAGTGTTGACTCCAGACCTCTGGAGGTACGCGGCCTGCGAGAGACAAGGCAACAGTCAAAACTTCCAAGCCTTCGGGCTTCCAGTCCCCAAGATCAAATTTGAAGACATGCTTTTTAAAACATTCTTTAAAAATATTGCACGGACATCAAATTAGTGAGGGAGTGCAAGAGGGGCAGCAGGGACCCACAGGCCAGTGCGGCCCTCCTGAGGCCACTTTGTGAATCCCAGGGAGAGAGGTACATAGATACATAGAAGGTAGGAGCAGGAGGAGGCCTTTTGGCCCTTCGAGCCTGCTCTGCCATTCATCACGATCATGGCTGATCATCCAACTCAATAGCCTAATCCTGCTTTCTCCCCATAGCCTTTGATCCCATTCTCCTCAAGTGCTATATCCAGCCGCCTCTTGAATATATTCAAAGTTTTAGCATCAACTACTTCCTGTGGCAATGAATTCCACAGGCTCACCACTCTTTGTGTGAAGAAGTGACTCCTTATCTCTGTCCGAAATGGTTTACCCTGAATCCTCAGGCTGTGACCCCTGGTTCTGGACAGACCGATCATTACATCTTCCCTGCATCTACCCTTTCTAGTCCTGTTAGAATTTTATAAGTCTCTATGAGATCCCCCCTTATTCTTCTGAACTCCAGCGAGAACAATCCCAAACTAGTCAATCTCTCATCATATGACAGTCCCACCATCCCTGGAATCAGTCTGGTAAACCTTCGCTGCGCTCCCTCGAGAGCAAGAACATCCTTCCTCAGAGAAGGAGACCATAAATGCACACAATACTCCAGGTGTGGCCTCACCAAGGCCCTGTACAATTGCAGCAACACATCCCTGCTTCGATACTCAAAACCTCTCGTAATGAAGGCCAACATACCATTAGCCTTCTTTACCGCCTGCTGCACCTGCATGCTTACCTTCAGCGAATGGTGCACAAGGACACTCAGGTCCCACTGCACACTCCCCTCTCCCAATTTACAACCATTCAGGTAGTAATCTACCTTCCTGTTTTTGCTTCCAAAGTGAATAACCTCACACTTATCCAAATTATACTGCATCTGCCATTGATTTGCCCACTCGCCCAACCTGTCCAGATCATGCTGTAGGATCCCTGCATACTCGTCACAATTCACCCTCCCACCTAACTTGGTATCATCTGCAAACTTTGAGATGTTACATTTTGTTCCCTCATCCAAATCATTAATATATATTGTGAATGGCTGGGGTCCCAGCACCGATCCCTGTGGTACCCCACTAGTTACTGCCTGCCAATTTGAAAAGGACCCATTAATCCCTACTTTTCTAAACGTGAAACAGCGACGCCCCTCCCCCCTCAAGAGTAAGAAAGCAGCTTTGCAGATGTCTGAATAAAACCTGTGACCTAAAGAACAGATGGTGGGTGGAGAAAGCGCGGGAGATCCAGCAGTTAGTTGACAACCATGACGCGCATGGTTTCTTTAGCGCATTCAAGACAGCCCAAGCATCAAGGCCCCATCCCACTGCTGGCCAGGAACTGAGCGGTGTTCATCAAGAATAGGGAGGCCATCAACGCCTGTTGGAAAGAGCACTTTGACGCCCTCATTACCAGAGTGTCCTCGAATCCGTCCGGCAGCAAGCTACTTCCCCCCCCCCCCCCCCCCCCCCCCATCTCAACACAACCCCAACACGAGGTAGGAAAGGCCATCCCACGGCTAAAGAACATTGGGGCATTAAGAGCTGGTGGAATCTCCGCCAAAGCACCAAAACATGGTGAAGAAGCAAAACTGATGTGGATTAATGGCCTCACTTCCCTTATCAGGAAGGAGGATGCCAGGAGATCTCAGAGACATATCATGAAAGGTGACAAGTCTGACTGCAGTAACTACAGAGGAATTTCCCTGCTGTTGGCCGCTGGGAAGGTCAATGCAGGAGTCCTCCTTATTCGCCTGCTCCTTGTGGCTGAAGAGCTCCTCTCACTGTCACAATGCAGATTCCGCTCGCTAAGGGGGACAGCGGACACGATCTTCACTGCACGGCAATCACAAGTGAAATGCAGGGAACATGAACCCTTGTATATTGCCTTTTTTGACCTTACAAAGGCCTTCGACACTGTGAACCACAAGGCATTATGGAGCGGCCTCCTCCATTTTGGCTGCCCCCAAAAGTTTGTCACCATCCTGTGCCTGCTCCACGGTGACATGTAGACCGTGATCCTGACCAATGGATCCACCACAAACCCAATTCACGTCCGGATTGGGGTCAAGCAAGGCTGTGTCATCACAACCATCTCAAT
Organism: Scyliorhinus canicula; assembly: GCF_902713615.1. Classification (NCBI taxonomy): domain Eukaryota; kingdom Metazoa; phylum Chordata; class Chondrichthyes; order Carcharhiniformes; family Scyliorhinidae; genus Scyliorhinus; species Scyliorhinus canicula. The sequence continues at coordinate 9,470,765 of NC_052161.1, forward strand.
CTTCCTTGCTGTAATTCTCCATCTCACCCTCAGCAAGCTCCTCACTGGAGTGGAGCTAAACTACAGATGAAATGTGAATCTGTTCAACCTCCACCACCTACAGGCCAGATCTAGGGTCATTCCATCCTCTGTCATTGAACTACAGCTTGCAGACGATGCTTGCATCTGCGCACACTGGAGACCAGGCTCTGGGTCATCATCAACACGATTATCAAGGTGTAAGAGGGCATGGGCCTTACACTAAACATCCATAAGGCAAAGGTCATCTAGCAACCTGCTCCGCCACACAGCACTGACCACCTCGGATACCATGGACCACTTTGTTTAACTTAGGAGCCGAATGTCAACAAGGATAAACAGCAACATCTTCGGCTGCCTGAGGAAGAGAGTGTTTGTTTGAACAGCAGGACCTCAGACCTAGCACCAAGCTCATGGTCTACAGCGCAGTAGCAATACCCCCCCCCCCCCCCTATCTGACTCAGAGACGTAGGGTATGTACAGCAGGCACCTCAAAACCCTGGAGACGTGTTATCAGCGCAACCTCCGCAAGGTCCTGCAAATCCATTGGCAGGAGAAAGACGCCAACCAACATCAGTGTTCTTGCCAAGGCCAACATCCACATCATTGAAGCAGCTCCTCGGGATGGGCCACATCACCCGCGTGCCTGACACGGGACTCCCGAAACAAACCCTCCACACAGAGCTTCGACACAGCAAGGCCCAGGAGGGCAGAGAAACTCTCCAAGGACACCTTCAAAGCCTCCTTGAAAAAGTGCAACATTCTCTCCGACACCTGGGAATCCCTGGCCCAGGACTGCCCGAAGCGGAGGAAAAGCAAGTGAGAAGGAGCTGAACACCCTGAGGTCCATCGGCGAGGACAAGCGGAAGCCAAGTGTTAACGGTGAACGCAGCGCGTGGCCACCAGGGCACCCCACCCACCCACTCCTCTAACCACCGTCAGCCCCACCGCTGACAGACACCGTAGGTCACGCATTGGACTCCTCAATCACCTGAGAACTCATTTTTGTTGTGGAAGCAAGTCACCCAGTATGGCCAGGATTAACTGCCCAATTCAACTGGCAGGATCTTGTAGTCCTGCAGAAGGCGACCCCCTCCGCCCCCCCCCCCCCACCCCACCGCGCCCCCCCAACCGTGGCACGGCCAGCGAGCAATGCAAATGGCCATCGACATCAGTGGGACTGGAAGATCCCGACGGTGGTGTTGTGATACTGTCGCTGAATAGTAATCCAGAGACCCAGAGTCGGGCTCTGAAGACCACGGTTCCAATCCCACCACAACAGATGGTGAAATTTGAATCCAATAAAAAAATTCTCGAACGAAAGGCCTCAAGGTGACCATGAAACGGTTGCTGGTTATTGTAAAAACCCGTCTGATTGGCGAATGTCCTTTCGGGAAGGAATCTGGCCTGCAAGTGGCCCAGGTCCACCCTAAAGTAGTTGACTCTTGAATGTCCTCTGAAATGGCCGAGCAAGGCACTCGGTTCAGGGGCAGTTAGGGATGGGCACCAATACCGGACCAGCCAGCTACACACACAGTATATGAATGAATTAATTAAAAACTCAATGGAGGGGTTCAGATAGAAATTTCATTGAAGGTTTGAGCACAGGGCGATAAAGACATAATAACAAATCAAGGGACTTCCAGTGGCGACCATGAGGGAGTAGGTCACACACTTGGTGGCTCCCGCTCTGGCTAGACATTCGGACCTTTCCCCCCGACTTTGTTTGCGCTTTTAAGCGCTGGATTTGAAGAAACAGTGAACAAGTGTTCGGTGTGTATATATTGGTTTATGGAACACAGCCCAAAGAGATCGAAAGGGAAGAAACAAAAGTCAGGCTCGAGCTGGGTGTTGGCTGCAGCAGGGGACAAGATGGCCGGTGTCCAGACCCCTGGGGCTTCGGCCCAACCATCAACGGAGGAGCTGATGCAGGTCATCCGGGAAGGCTTCGCCAGACAGAAACGGGAATGTCTAGACCCATTAAGGAAACGGTGGAGAGGATGGAGCAGAGGCTGGATGCCCAGGGCCGGACGATCCAGAAACTGGAGAAGGCGCTAGCTGAACAAGAGGAACACCAGGCGGCAGTGGAGATGGAGATGCTGAGGGACCGGCAAAAAAGTCTGCTGGAACAGGTAGAGGATTTGGAGAACATGCCGAACCTAACGATTGTCGGCCTCCCGGAGGGGGCGGATCCTGGAGAGTTTGTGGCGAACATGTTCCAGAAGCTGCTGGGAGATGGGGCTTTCCCCCGACCGTTGGAGGTGGATCGGGCGTACAGAGGGCTGGTGAGGAAGCCGCGGCAGGGAGACCCCCCCCTCGGGCGATGGTGGTCAGGTTCCATAGGTACCTGGATAAAGAGCGTATTCTCCAATAGGCCAAACGCACGCGGAGCTGTAAGTGGGACAACAGCATTTTGCGGGTGTACCAAGATCTAAGCGTGGAGGTGGCCAAGAGGAGGGCAGGCTTTAATCAAGTCAAGTCGATCCTGTTCAAGAAGCAGGTTAAGTTCGGTCTGCTGTATCCGGCGCGACTTTGGGTTACGTATGAGGACCAACATAATTACCGTGAGTCGCCTGAGGACGCTATGGAGTTTGCCAGGAGGGAAGGACTGGTGCCAACTTGAGAACATTCTGCTCTAAGTTTGAGAAACTGTTTTTCCTGCTCGTTTCAAATGCTGTTTACACTGATTTATTCGTCTGTTTGTTTTCGTTCTTGGCTTTTCTCTTCGATAATTGTGTTTTGTTTAAGAAGGGGAAAGCAGTTAAAAAAATTATTCGATCTCGGTGGGTTTTCTGTGTTGTGAGGGGGATGTGGTGGGGATTTTTGACTTTGTATTATTACATTGATTTGTATTATGGCGAGAGTTTGGCTTTGTTTTTCTTTATACTGACTTTGGGTGGCGTGTTTCTTAAAGGGGGCGGCCGTCGGGGCTGGGTTGACGAGGGCGATGGTTTCAAGAGGCGGGGGGAGGGCAGGTAGGCAACAATAGGTGGGAGACATGCTGGCGCCGGAGCCACGGGCCGCTAGGCTAGCTGGGTGATCTAGTCTGGGGGGGTGCAGTGGGGGGTATGTATACAATCAGATTAGGGATGGGGTTAGGTTACAGAGTGTTGTTGCTGGGGGGGGGGGGGTGGGTTGCTTGGCTGACGAGGGAGGGATTTGATTTTAGAAGTGGAGAAGAGGTTGTGGATGGGCGCTGCCAGGAGGCGGGGCTACAGAGGCGCGGGGCAGGGGCTGGGGGCAGGCCCAGGAAAGGGGATGGCTGACCAGCAAGGGGGGGGGGGGGGGGCGCGGTGCCCCCCAACTAAGCTGGTTACGTGGAACGTTAGAGGGCTAAATGGGCCGGTGAAGAGGGCTAAAGTGTTTGCGCATCTTAGGGCTTTAAAGGCGGACGTGATAATGTTGCAGGAGACGCACCTGAAGGTAGCGGACCAGATCAGGTTGAGGAAGAGTTGGGTTAGTCAGGTATTCCACTCAGGGCTAAACGCTAAGACCAGGGGAGTCGCGATTCTGGTGAACAAGCGGGTGCAGTTTGAGGTGGGGAGTATTGTTTCGGACGGGGGAGGTCGCTACATTATGGTTAGCGGTAGGCTGGGAGGGAGGAAGGTGGCCTTGGTCAACATATATGCACCAAACTGGGATGATGCGGATTTCATAAAGAGGGTGCTGGGGAAGATACCCGACCTGGATTCCCACAAGCTGGTTATTTATGGGAGAGGATTTCAATACAGTGATGGATCCAGGCCTGGACCGGTCGTCTCAAAACCAGGCAGACTGTCGGCAATGGGAAAAGAGCTGAGGGAGTTCACGGAGCAGATGGGGGGGGGCCCGATCCATGGAGGTTTGGTAGGCCGATAGGGAAGGAGTTTTCCTTCTTCTCGCACGTTCTTAGGGTCTACTCCCAGATCGATTTTTTTATACTGAGTAGGGATCTACTGACGGGTGGTGGATGCGCAGTATTCGGCAATCACCATTTCCGACCATTGGGTTGAGCTTCAGGTGAGTGAAGAGAGCTTCCAGCGCCCGCAGTGGAGGCTGGATGTGGGACTGCTGGCGGATGAAGGGGTGAGCGAGGGTGAGGAAGTGTATACAAAACTATCTGCAGGTCAACGATACGGGGGAAGTCTCAGCAGCGGTGGTGAGAGGGGAGCTGATTTAAGGGGGGCGGCCGTCAGGGCTGGGTTGATGAGGGCGATGGTTTCGAGGGGCGGGGGGAGGGCAGGTAGGCAACAATAGGTGGGAGACATGCTGGCGCCGGAGCCACGGGCCGCTAGGCTAGCTGGGTGATCTAGTCTGGGGGGGGCGCAGTGGGGGGTGTGTATACAATCAGATTAGGGATGGGGTTAGGTTACAGAGTGTTGTTGCTGGGGGGGGGTTGCTTGGCTGACGAGGGAGGGATTTGATTTTAGAAGTGGAGAAGAGGTTGGGAACGGGCGCTGCCAGGAGGCGGGGCTACAGAGGCGCGGGGCAGGGGCTGGGGGCAGGCCCAGGAAAGGGGATGGCTGACCAGCAAGGGGGGGGGGGGGGGCGCGGTGCCCCCCAACTAAGCTGGTTACGTGGAACGTTAGAGGGCTAAATGGGCCGCGCCCCCCCCCCCCCCCCCCTTGCTGGTCAGTCATCCCCTTTCCTGGACCTGCCCCCAGCCCAAGGGAGGCGCACAAGGCAGTGGTGAGAGGGGAGCTGATTTCAATCTGGACTCACAGGGACAAGACGGACAGGGCAGAAACAGACCGACTGTTAGCGGAGATCCTGCAGATTGACAGGAGGTACACGGGGACCCTGAGTACAGAGCTCTGGAGGGGACGGAGGAGGCTGCAGGCAGAGTTTGGGGTGGTGTCCACAGGTAAGGCAGTAGAGCAGCTCAGAAAGGCGAGGGGTGTGATATATGAGCATGGGGAGAAAGCCAGCAGGATGCTGGCTCGGCAGCTCAGAAAGGCGAGGGGTGTGATATATAAGCATGGAGAGAAAGCCAGCAGGATGCTGGCTCAGCAGCTCAGAAAGAGGGAGGCAGCTAGGGCAATAGGGAAAGTGGTGAATGGAGGCGGTAACTTGATAGGGGATGCGGCGGGTGTGAACAGAGCTTTCAAGGACTTTTATAGCAAACTCTATAGCTCGGAGCCCCCCGCGGGGCCGGAGGGGATGAGATGCTTCTTAGACGGCCTGACATTCCCAAAAGTGGGCAGGGAGCTAGTAGAAGGGCTGGGCGCCCCGATCAGAGTCAAGGAGATATTAGAGGGCTTAAAGGCCATGCAGTCAGGTAAGGCCCCAGGGCCGGATGGGTACCCAGTAGAATTTTATAAAAAGTTCTCCGGGATATTGGGGCCGCTGCTGGTCGAGGTTTTTAATGAGGCAAGGGTCAGAGGGGTGCTTCCCCAGACGATGCCACAGGCTACCATCTCTTTGATTTTAAAACGGGACAAGAACCCGGAGTCGTGTGGGTCTTGTAGGCCGATCTCCCTTCTTAACGTGGATGCCAAACTGCTGGCAAAGCTTTTGGCCACTAGGATTGAGGATTGTGTGCCGAGTGTTATTAGGGAGGACCAAACAGGGTTCGTTAAAGGTAGGCAACTGGGGGCGAATAAAAGAAGATTGCTCAATGTGATCATGATGCCCCCGAAGGGAAAGGAGGTGGAGGTAGTGGTGGCTATGGACGCGGAGAAGGCATTTGACCGGGTAGAGTGGGACTACTTATGAGAGGTGCTGGGATGGTTTGGATTTGGGGTGGGTTTCATCGACTGGGTCAGGCTGTTATATCAGGCCCCGGAGGTGAGTGTGAGGACAAACAGGACGACTTCCGACTATTTCAGACTGCACCGTGGGACGAGACAGGGGTGCCCCATCTCCCCACTGCTGTTTGCGCTAGCTATAGAGCCGCTGGCAATTGCTCTGTGGGCTTCAGGAGGTTGGAAGGGGCAGGTTCGAGGGGGGGGGGGGGGGGGGGGTGGAGCATAGGGTTTCATTGTATGCAGATGATCTGCTTTTAGACGTATTGGACCCGATGACGGGGATGGACAGAATCATGGTGACCCTGGGGGAATTCGGCCGGTTTTCGGGGTATAAATTGAATATGACAAAAAGTGAAATGTTTGTAGTCCAGGAGAGGGGCCAGGGGGACCGGCTGAGGGAGCTGCTGTTCCGGTTAGTTGGGGACAGTTTCAGGTACCTGGGAATACAAGTGGCGCGGGATTGGGGTCGGCTGCACAAGCTGAACCTGTCCCAGCTGGTAGATCAAATGCGAGGGGAGTTCCGGAGGTGGGATGCGCTCCCGCTGTTGTTAGCTGGGAGAGTTCAGACAGTTAAAATGACGGTCCTCCCGAGGTTCTTATTCGTGTTCCAGTGTCTCCCCATTTTCATTCCACGTTCCTTTTTTAAGAGGGTCAGCAAGATCATTTTGGGCTTTATATGGGTGGGTAAGTCCCCGTGAGTGAAGAGGGTGATGCTCAAGACGGGGGGGGGGGGGGGGTTCCGGGTATGGCGGAGGGCGGGGATTGAGCGGATGGGAGATTTGTTCTTGGATGGGAGCTTCCCTGGCTTGCAGGGGTTGGAGGACAAGTTTGGGTTAACGAGGGGGAATGAATTCCACCATGCTACCGTGCTGCCCATTCATTGACTTCTTTGCGGATAATTAATCGTCAGCAGGGGGGAGGGCACGGGGGGGGGGGGGGGGTTGAGGGTTAAGGGAATGTAGTATCGGGGGTCAATTAGGCAGATCTGGGTAGGGCAGGTTAGGGCAATTGCATTGTGTACTTTGTTTATTGTACAATCCTTCTGTTTTCACGTTTTGTAATTTTACTGTCTACAATGCCAAAAAATACCTCATTGAAATTGTTTATCAAAAAAACAAATCAACTTTCAGGTTTTATAAACAAGCATAGATCGCTAAATCGGTAATGGTCCTTTTATAAAATTGTGTGGCCAGGTAAAGTACAATATACAATTTTAGACACCACAATAAAACCAGCATTGATTTGCCAGGATGGGGGATCTAGGGTCATGGAGAGACAAGAGAAAATATAAAAAGGAGATTAGTTTGAGGTTTCTTTTAAAAGTCTTGACGCAAGTGTGTGGGATGGGGATCTTTGATGTGCGGACATCTGTTTGAATTCCTACGATTGAAAGCTTCACCCAGAACAGTAACCTCTCCTCTCGCTTTAAGAAGCTCTGAGAGTTGCTGTTTTTATGACAAGGAGATGGGAACAGTGACGAGTTGAACTTTGAATCAAGCAGGATTTCTCGGGTGCAACCATGTGGCATGCTCCTCCACAGCGCAATTAGAAAGGTTTGATGCATCTGAATCTTGACCTCATAAAACACAACGCTTAGACTCAGCAAAACCGTTCACTCATAAATCCTGCATAAACAGGGAAAGTTCTGGAAATACACACCATCAGTCAGCCTCTGGAAGGGGAGAAGACGGGTTAAAGTTTCTTCTGGGAATTCCACTCAAAGTGGGTTCGGACAAAGTGGGTCTCAGGAGGTCAGCACGGAAAAGATAAATCTGTCTTTACTCTTTCTGGTGATGTGTCTTTTCAGCCTTTTTTTGTCTGCAGTTTCATTGTTGCAGCAAACAAGAGACTTTCGTGCCAACTTACTGACCGTGACAATAGGACTGGGATGCAGACTTTGGACTCATATCAAGAAGGTCATCTTCACGCAAAGTTTGATCAATTCTTGGAACACATTCCCAGAATAGAACAGCAGAGGTCAGAATCAGGAATCATCAAAAAGCTACAATGGCAGGGGTTGTAGAGTCTAGATCAATGAACTGAGAGGTGTCTTCCCCATCTCAAACTATCTTCGAAGTTCCACTTCCTTTCATTATTTGAGATTTTATATCCCACTGATCCTATTTTTTTTGCAAGTATAAAATGTCCTTATTCACCCTCAGATGCCTCCCTGTTCCTGGTCTCTCTCTCTCTCTCTCTGCCTGAGACTGAGTCTGCCCAAGACTCAGGTTAGGTTAGGTGGATTGGCCATGCTAAATTGCCCTTAGAGTGCAAAAAGATTAGGAGGAGATTTTGGGATACAAGGATAGTGTGGAAGCAAGGGCTTAAGTGGATCGGTGCAGACTCGATGGGCCGAATGGCCTCCTTCTGCACTGTATGTTCTATGTTCTATGACTGTCCACTGTCTCTTCAAACACTGGGAGATGACCATCAAGGAGTCAGGAGGCCAGTCTTGCTCATTCTGCCTATCCAGAGACGTTGCCACATGGATAGAGACTTCCTCCTGGAGGTTCAGGCCAAGGCTTTTCCCCATTTGGTCAAAGTTTACAGCATGGCCAATCAGCGACTGTCAGTCTGGGCTGTGCCTGGCCAAGTCTAAGGGTCATCAATGGGCGATACTTTCCCAAATACAGGCAGGGCTGGCACCTCAGTGTGACACCCAATAAAACATCACCAAAAAGACATAAAGATGTACATACAGCTATTAGTCCATTGTGGCCTGGGGAAATAAAGAGAAAGATGTTCATTTTCTTATTGTTTGGATACAGATAATATTATACATAACGTGAGTCGGGTCATTTGTTTCAGCACGTCATATGTTATAAATTAACCACTTACATTTATATAGCGCCTTTATCATAGGAAAACATGCCTAGGTCTTCACACGAACATAACCAGACAGAAAACTGATACCAAATGGAAGAAGGATACATGAGGACAGGAGGAGGGAGGGAAAGGGGGGGGGGGGGGGGGGGGGGGGGGAGAGGAGGAGGAGGGAGTCAGCTACACTGCAAACACAACTGATCATCTTAAATTGCTGCCATCGAGTCAAAAAGACATTCTGCCTATCACACAAATGAGTAATTTAGGATATAAATTTCAGTGCCAGTGTGATGCTGGTATGATATGTCCCAACGATTAGCAGTTGTATCAAACAGCATGTTCCTTTGGCTGCTAGCGACTGACAAAGTACTGACCACACACAACCAACCAATGCTTGCAAAACTCAAAACATGGTGTCCACCGTTCAATGTGATTGCGCAACTGGACAGCACTTGCTAAACAATTCCGATGATGCTAACATTACACTGACAACCAGTTTTGTGATGATCAGTCACATTTGCAGCGTGCTAGAAGCAACATATATTCACACAGGGTCCTGTCCTTTGCAGACAGAAGGAGCATGTCCACGCATTGCACCTTTTTCAGCTAAATAAAAGCTTGGGGGAACAGCCATTTGCTGGTTCATTCCCCATGGCAATGCCTCGACCAATCAGAGTCAACCTACTTGGTTTGAATTTAAACAAAAGATTGTCAGTTAACTGGTCCTTGGGGCATTCTCCATGGCAACGTCCCTGCCAATCAGAGTCCACTTTCTAACCAATCCTCACTCTCTTCTCAGGCAGTATAAATTGTTGCTGCCTTTACAATTGATATTCATATGAATCTGTCCCAATGTGTGCAAGGTGGAATGCTTTTTTTTTCATCGAGTTTACAATGCAGAAGGAGGCCATTCGGCCCATCGAGTCTGCACCGGCTCTTGGAAAGAGCACCCTACCCAAGCCCATACCTCCATCTTATCCCCATAACCCAGTAGCCCCACCTCACACTAAGGGCAATTTGGACCCTAAGGGCAATTTAGCATGGACAATCCACCTAACCTGCACATCTTTGGACTGTGGGAGGAAACCGGAGCACAGACGGGGAGAACGTGCAGACTCCACAAAGACAGTGACCCAAGCCGAGAATCAAATCTGGGACCCTGGAGCTGTGAAGCATTTGTGCTAACCACTATGCTACCATGACAGTGTGATGAATGTAGAAATTGTTATATATTTTATATTTAGTGCAGTATTGCTATTAAAAGCCAGGGTTAAGGTATATATTTGTCACAGTAACATTATTGAAGAACCTTGGTTAAGGTATCCAGACTGTGTGTCTGCTCAAACAGTAATAAAGGAATCATAAAAGGTGAGGTCATAATTGATTCCAACCGCTCACCTGGTTACAGATAAAGGGCTAATGAAATAGTGTTATGATTTCTTGAGATTCCCTACAGCGTAGATGATTTATGGAGGTGTGGTGTTTAGTTCTAGATAAGCAGGTCATGGAACTTAGTGGGATACAGATGATGTAATTAATGGGAGGAGCCAGGTCTGTCTGTAGTTTTGCTGTTTGATATAGGACTTATAAGTTGAACAGCTGTTTTGCCAAATTCTGCTAGGTTGAGCAAAGTGTACTGAATCTGCTCTTGAAAGGATCTTGAAAAGATCTGTGCACAGCTGAGCAAGTAAACCTGCTTTGTTAACATTTATTTATAAGTGGCACTTGAACTGCATTGGATTGCTTAATTGGGGTTACTAGCAGGTATAAATAATAAGTTCAAATTTTTCATTTTATTTATTAATTATCTGATAATTGTAAAGATGTTCTCTTTGATGTTAATGTGGTTAATTCTGTGTTTAAATTAAAATGTGTTTTAACATAAAATATACCTATTGGTCAGAGTTATTACTCCTGGGGTGAAGTGTCCTACATTCACAGTTTTACAAATTAAAAAAAAAAGTTTGGTGTTCTTATCTGGTATCCTAACAAATGTTGAGGATGTCCAACATCCTAACAACAGTGGGCGCGATTCTCCGATCGCGCGAGAGAATCCGCGCCGTCGTGAATGCCGTCACGTTTCACGACGACGCAAAACGGGCACAGGCAGTAGTGATTCTGGCCCCACAGGGGGCCAGCACAGCGCTGGGGCGGTTCACGCTGCACCAACCTTACTTCCTGGCGCGCACTGAGGGCGGCACCAACCTGCACATGCGCAGTGGCGACGCGCCAACCCGCGCATGCGCGATGCCCTTAGTGAACGCTCCGGCCCCGACGCAACATTGCGCAGGGGTTCTAGGCCCGGGGGGGGCGGAAGAGGCCGGCCCGCCAATCGGTGGGCCCCGATCGTGGGCCAGATTCCATCGGAGGCCCCTCCCGGGGATGGAGCCCCCCCCCCCCCCACAGGCCGCCCCCCCCGACCCTTCGCGCAGAGTTCCCGCCGGCAGCGACCAGGTGTGGATGGCGCCGGCGGGACTCTGCTTTTCCGCGCGGCCACTCGGCCCGAATCGGCGGCCCCGCCACATACAGCGGCCCTCAACCAGTGCCGCGCCAAACACGCCGGCGCAAATGGCGCCGATTCTCCACACCTCGGAGAATCGCGCGCCAGCATCGGGGCAGCGCAGCACGGTTGCACCGGTTCTCCTGCCCGGCACGGGGATGGAATTGCGCCCAGTACGTCTCATTTTCAGCAATACTCAAGTTCTGGACAACCAAATGACTATTCCCACAAAATCTTTAACAGCTAACCTAGGAAACAGAACTTTTGACAGTACATACTGAGGAGTGTTGTGTTGTTATGAAGCTGGACTTTACAAGATGGTTATGTTTTAAAATGTACCCTTTAATTCAAGGTAGCATTGATAATTCTATAAGCACCCCAGTTTGGAGACCTGCCTACATGATCTTTGTTGCCATCGGGGAAGCAACTCAAAAATCTATCGCAATATCAAGTGACAATTTTCACACCTTTGCACAGTAATTCAGAGAGGGGACAGCTGCTTTTTGAAACAGCGTGAGAGGCAATGCAAATACTGATGTGGAGAAACAGGAAGATTATTTTGACTTAACAACCAAGCAGGATGTTTGTGAAAGTTAGTTTTCTATTTAAAAGGAAGTGAACAGAATAAATAGGACTTTTGGAGATTTAATTTGCAAGGAGTTATTGAGATGGGCCTTACTGGTTTAAAAAAAAATCAGATCTGAGTGAACGATTTTTGAAGGACACTAGAAGTTTTGATCTAGTGTGGCAGGGAGAAATGAGCCTGCTTGGGAGAAATTATTTATGGTGGACTTGTTCCTCTAGTTGTTATCCTCTGGTGTTCCTCTAGTGTGGGCGGTACGGAGCACAGTGGTTAGCATTGGGGCCAACCTTTGATTCTCGGCTTGGGTCACTGTCTATGTGGAGTCTGCACGTTCTCCCCGTGTCTGTGTGGGTTTCCTCCAGGTACTCTGGTTTCCTCCCAATCGAAAGATGTGCATGTTAGGTGAATTGGGCATTCTGAATTCTAGGCGACTAGGGGCTTTTCACAGTAACTTCATTGCACTGTTAATGTAAGCCTACTTGTGACAATAAAGATTATTATTACATATCTGTTAGAAGTATAGTGGACAACATAAGGGTTGTAAGACATATGCCTGTTGCATTAGTTAAAGCACAAGCTTTTCTTTCATTTAGTGTTTTAGTTACCTGTTAAGCAAAAGTTGATCAATATTAATTTTAGTTTGTTTCAATATGAGAGATTTTGGCTCAGTTATTTCTGATGTTCGCTGGGAAACACATCTCTTTTGTTTTAAATTATCAGTCTCTACAAAGATCATAACAATTAAAATATATATTTAAAAATCTATATACATATAAAACCATAGTTTAGTACAACAATTGCAAAAGTGTTTACTGTATTACTTTCCTACCCAGGGAGCTCAATAGGTTTAGTAATTAGGTTGTCTTGCTGGGATTGTAGGGTTTTGTGTGGGACTACACCTCGAGTGTTGTGTTTGGTTTTCATCTGTGGCTGAAGAAAGAGGTACAAGGAAGATTTAGCAGATTGATTCCTGTGTTGAGAAGGATGTCCTACAAGGAGAGGTTGGGCACAATGGACCTGTCTTCATTGGAATTTCGAACAATTAAAGACACTCTTGTTGCAATGTATCAGATTATGAAATAACCTGACACAGTGGATACTGAGAGGATGCATCCCCCAGCTCGACAGCCTAGAACTAGGCATATACATTCAAAACAGATTGGTGAATACTCAGGGAATTAAGGGATGTGGAGATCGGGTTGTCAAGTGGAGTTGAAGGAGGGTGGGAGTCTGGTAGGTGAGTGAGAAGGAATGGGAGAGAGGAGCAGCTTCCCCTGGAGCAGGAGGGAGGGGTAGGGTGAAGGGGCTGGAGGGGAAGTTGGAAGGGGAGTGGGTAACAGGGCAGAGAAGCCTGAGGTGAATGCTGGGCAAGGGAAGAGAGTGGGGAGATGGGAGAGAGTGGGGAGAGAGGAGGGGAGTGCAGTCTCCCGACCAATACAATGGCTATGATTGATTGCTAAGTTATTCAGTGTATTCCACGTGCAATGATGCGATGCACAACTGAAAGAAATAGGAACACTTTAATTCATCAGAGTCATAGGGCGGCACGGTGTCACAGTGATTAGCAGTGCTGCCTCACTGCACCAGGGAGGGTTCAATTCCTGCCTTGGGTGACTGTCTGTGTGGAGTCTGCACATTCTCCCTGTGTCTGCGTGGGTTTCCTCCGGGTGCTCCGGTTTCCTCCCACAATCCAAAAATGTGTGGGTTAGGTGGATTGGCCATGATAAATTGCCCGTTAGTTCCCGGGGATGTGCAGGTTAGGGTATGGGATTACAGAGTTAGGATACTTGTAAATGGGCAGAACGCTCATTCGAAAGGTCGGTGCAGACTCGATGGGCCGAGTGGTCTTTCTGCACTGTCAGGATTCTATGATTCTCAAAACAAGATGAATGTGAGCACTTGTTACAAACACCAATCAATTCTAACATGCAAACCACAAAGGTATCGGTCTAATCCTGTTTTTAATGTGATGATAAATATTCGGCAGTGTGTCAATGCCCTTTTTCTTTAAGTTAAATAAACTTTGTCTTGGTGTGTGTGTGTGTGTGTGTCGCGGGGTTGACACTTGAAATTTCGCAACTTTTGTCCATTACCTCCCCCAATAATCACAGCGTCGTACTGCGGTCGGAGTGTCTCTGAACTCCAGCTCCTGCGGATCGGGCTGTGGGACAGAACTTTGGGAATCCTGCACCGGATTGAAGCGACTGCCATAATAAATTGGACTCTTCACCAGAGCTCCTGCTCACCGTTGGCTTCCACCGCAACCACAATCCAATACGCGATGTAACTCCGCCCAAGGGCAGACCACGGGAAAGTGACCCTCCCACGCTGTATCCTGCAATACACAGAGAATTCAACACAGGTCCTCGCCAGCTGTCAACAGCACGTTTCAATTGTGGGTTTTTTTTTGGAGCAAGCAAGGAGATAGATGGATTAAGGGCTTGCCATGTCCATTCTGCCCATTGGCTCTGTAACTCTGAGAAAGGAATTTCACCAGTTCAAGGTACAACAGAGAAGGATTTTTTGTTTTTTGGACGGTATGTGCCTCTTCATCAAGCCCTATTCCCCCCAACTGTCACCATTACATTTCCCTTCATGGCCTCTGTAATCCTCCTCCAGCGCGACAACCCTCTGAGACCCTCTGAGTCCACTAATTCTGGACCCTTCCCTGTAGCATCTTTGATTCTAATCACTCCACCATCTAGGCTCAGAAAGTTGCCATGGCTCAGAAAGATGCCTCCACAGGCCTCTACACCTCTTGTTCCTCCTTAAAAACCTATCTCATTGATCAACATAGGAACATAGGCATCGGGAGCAGGAGTAGGCAATTCAGTCCTTCAAGCCTACTCCGCCATTCAATCAGATCACTTCCTGGTCTCAAATCCACCTCCCCACCTATTGCCCATTTCCTTTTGATCCGTTTTTTATCAGAAATATATCTATCTCCTTCTTGAAACCATTCAGTGACTCAGATTCCTCCGCACTGTGGGGCAGCGAGTTCCACAAATTTGCCACCCTTTGCGAGAAGTAGTTCCTCCCCTTTCTATTTCCTTCTATTTTTCGGCCAAATTGGACTTTTCTACATTAAACTTCATTTCCCAAATTTCGGCCGAATCTCCTCGGCTATCTATATCCGTCTGTAAAATCTTTATCTCCTCTTCACTGCCTGCTTTCACACCTATTTTAGTATCATCCGCAAATTGTGCTATGTTACGCTCTATCGCTGCTCGCAGATCATTTATATAAATTGTAAAGAGTTGAGGTCCGTGGACTGAGCCCTGCAGCACCCCGCTAGTTACTGTTTGCCTGCCAGAGAAAGGCCCATTTATCCCGACCCTCTGCATTCTGTCAACCAGCTAATCCTCAATCCAACCTAGTACTCTACCCCCAATCTCCTGTGATCTCATCTTTGGTGCGCGACCTTATCAAACGCCTTCTGAAAGCTTTAATTCAACTGATCAAATATCTCCTTATGTGGCTCAATGTCACTTATTTTGCTTAAATTTTCCTGTGAACTTGGTGTGTTTTAATATGTTTAAAGGTGCTATGCAAATGATTGCAGCTTTAAACAAATGTTGGCTCCTTGTCCCCATCAAGCATTTCTATGTACCTTACTCTGAATATTAGACTGTGTATTGTGTCAGAAGGTAGAATCCAACAGCATAGAAGGAATATACTGGGCCCATGCAATGTGCTGTGCCAGCCCTTTGAAAGACTTATTGAGTTAGTCCCACTCCACCCCTCTTCTTCCCACTGGCTTCCTTTTTTGCCACTTACCTTAAATCTGGGCCCTCTGGTCATCAACCCTCCTGCCAGCGCAAATGCTTGTTCCCTATTTACTCTAACAGCAACCCTTATAACTTTAAACACCTCTATTCAACCTTCTCTTTGCTGATGAAAACAATTCCAGCTTCTCTCATCTCTCCACGTGACGGAATCCGCTCATCCCTGCTGCCATAGAAAAATTACAGCACAGGAGGCCATTCAGCCCTTCATATCTTTGCTAGCTCTTAGGTGGAGCAATCCAATTAAATCTAAAAACTGAAATCATTGGGGAGGATCTGAACAGAGTGGGTAGAAAGAACCAGTTCCCATTGGCAGCATAGTTGAGATCTAAAATGCACAGATTTAAAGTGATTGGCAAAAGAACCTCAGGTGATAGGAGGAAAATATGTTTTATGCGACACATGGTTACAAACTGGAATGCATTGCCTGTAAGTGTAGTGACAGAACTGGATAAGCACCTGAAGGGGAAAAATACAGGTCGATTGAGAAAAGGGCTAGGGAGTGGGGTTGGCTAAATTGCTCTTTTAGAGGGCTGGCATGGGCTGGATGGGCCAAATGGCCTCTTTCTGTGCTGTAACCATGATACCTGCTCAGGAAAGTGAATTTTCTATGGACAGCTTGAGTCTGAGGTGTGCTCTCACTCACGGCTGTCAAAGGAAGTGCTACAAGGACTTCACGTAGAAAGTTTTGATATCAATTTTAAGTCCATGGGGGACGCTCGGCCTGCATCTCTGTACCTGCCGCAACCAACTAAAAATCGATGTGGTCTCCTTCCAAAGCAAGCACATATTTGAGGGAGGGAGAAAAGGTCGGGAGGGGAAATCCTGAGCCAGCAACTTGTCCAAACTCAATCACCTGTGGTTTCCTTGTCCCATTTGCAGCAGAACCTTCTGGGGACAGATGGGTCTTAGTAGTCAACTATGTACCCATCAGGAAGCTCAGTTGGCTGGCAGCTGGTTTGTGATGTGGAGCGAGTCCAGCAGCGCGGGTTCAATTCCCGCACTGTCTGAGGTTATTCCCGCCTTCTCAACTTTGACCCTCGCCTGAGGTATGGTGACCCTCAGGTTAAACCACCACCACCTTACCCCTCAAAGAGGAAAGCAGCCTATGGTCACCTGGGACTATGGCATCTTTATAGAATTTACAGTGCAGAAGGAGACCATTTGGCCCATTGTGTCTGCACCGGCCCTTACACTAAGGGTAATTCACCTAACCTGCACATCTGTGGGAGGAAACCAGAGCACCCGGAGGAAACCCACGCAGACACGGGGAGAACGTGCAGACTCCACACAGACAGTGACCCAAGCCAGGAATCGAACCTGGGACCCTGGAGCTGTGAAGCAACTGTGCTAACCACTGTGCTGCCCTTACTCATCAGAACCCTGGCAAAACCCCTGACGATGATCATACATTGAAGGATGAAAAAACTATTCTGCAATTCTCTCTTGTTTGTTTTTCCCCTTCAGATATTTATCCAATTCCCTTTTAAATACGCTAATGGGTAAGTAATCTTACATTTCAAAAGTCCAAATGTTTGAATGATTAAAATGGAAGAATGGTAGTTGAGCCCCAGGTTGGGGTGTGTGAATGAGTACCTGCCGCTGGGTGCGGGTTGCAGTTTGCTGCGAACGGATCGATACCACCCGGAATGTAGCAAACAAGCTCAGGTCCCGCCTCCTGATGACTGGCAGCTGCCTCGGCCAATAGGAACCGCAGAGCCGCCAGGATGGACCAATCACAAACCAGCCTGCGTGGAGGAAGCCCCACCCCCGTGACGTCCTCCCGACCCCATTGTTTCCCTCAGCAGTTGAAGCTGGCTACAGAATGGCAACATGTTTCTGCAGCCTAGTCAGGACGATGGAGGCGAATGGGATGGGGGGATGGGGGGGGGGGGGGGGCAACGCCGGGAACTCAGGGCCAAAGCTGAATAAAGGACCAATCAGGGGGCGGCATTGGGAGCTGGGGGTTGATGGACAAGGGTTTTGACCAATCGGAAGTTGGTTGCGTCATCGTGGACCAATCAGGGCACAAAGAGGAGGCGGGCTTGTGGCTGAGCGTGGTGATTGGTGGATTGGGCAGGTAGGAAGAGGAGGTGGAGGTGCCGCCGGGCAGCAGTGCAAGGACCGGGCTTCGCACAAGGCCAGGATGACCAGCCACTCGGTGACCATCCCCATGGTGTGCTTCACCATCTTCTGGGGACTGATGGGCTTTGCCCTGCCCTGGTTTGTTCCCAAGGGGCCCAACAGAGGGTACGTGCCCACGCAGTGTGTGTCTGGCTGATGGCGAACGCTTTCGAAGGGAGGGCGAGGGGTTTACAGCGATGCCCAGCTCGTCCACATCTCACTGCCTCCAAATGTATTGCAAGCCTAAAGATTGTTCTCCTCAATGTTCCTTCGCCCTGTGGGGGAAGGAGGATCTTAAAATGTAAATGGAGGTGTTATAATGTTTTCTTATAATGTTGTCATTGAATTAATCAGCCTTTTTTTCATAATGTTTGATGTTTCTATCCCAGTTGTTATTTTTCTTCTAACTTGTGGGTAATTCTCCCTCTCCCACTCTGTCCCCTTCTAAGATGCCCCATCGATCCCACCTCTTTGACCCAGCCATCTGCCCCATTAGCTGCTTCTCATAGAATCCCAACAGTGCAGAAGGAGGCCATTTGGCCCATCGGGTCAACACCGGTTCTCTGAAAGAGCACCCTATTCCCCCTCCCTCCGCCCCCTTATCACTTTAACCCCTTAACCCCACCTCACCTTTGGGCAATTTAGGCAAACCTTGGACACTAAGGGGCAATTTAACATGTCTAATACACCTAACCTGCACAATTTTGGACTGTGGGAGGAAACCGGAACACCTGGTGGAAAGAATGTGCAAACGGTGACCTAAGGCTGGAATTGAACCTGGGTCCCTGGTGCTGTGAGGCAGCAGTGGCAGTGTGTCGCTCGGTGTCGCATTTTGTTTGCTTACGCTTCTGTGAGACGACTTGGGGCATTTTTTGTTCTGTTAAAATATAAAGAGTAACTTACATTTACAGAGTGCCTTCCCGCGCCTCAAGATGTCTGAAAGCACTTTTCAATCAGTGAAGTGTGTTTTGAAGTGCAAGTACTGTTGTAATAGGAAATATAGGAGCCCATTTGTGCACAGCAAGCTCCCACTTGCAGTAATGTGATAAATGACCAGGTAACCATTGATTTATAGAATGGTTACAGTGCAGTATGAGGTTATTCAGCCTGTCATATCCATGCTAGCCCTTTATGAGGTTATTCAGCCTGTCATGACCCTCTTATTTTTATTTATTTTTTAAAATTTAGATTACCCAATTATTTTTTCCAATTAAGGGGCAATTTAGCGTCGCCAATCCACCTACTCTGCACATTTTTGTGTTGTGGGGGTGAAACCCACGCAGACACGGGGAGAATGTGCAAACTCCACACGGACAGTGACCCAGAGCCGGGATCGAACCTGGGATCTCAGTGCCGTGAAGCGGTTGTGCTAACCACTAGGCCACCGTGCTGCACTCTCATGACCCTCTTATGAGAGTAACTCGGTTAATGGAGTTCTATTTCTCCTCCTCCTCTGCCCCCTTTCCTTGCCGCTCTGCCAAGTTTTTTTTGTGATGTTTTTAAAGGATAAATATTTGCCAGGACACTGGGGAGAACTCCCCCGCTCTTCATCAAAATATTGCATCCACCTGAGAGGACAGTCAGGGTCTCCAATTAATGGCTGGTTCAAAAGATAGCACCTCTGATAATGCCACACTCTGTCGATACTGCACTGGAGCGTAAACTTTTGAGGTGTATGCTAAAGTTATGGAGTGGGACTTAAACCCACAACCTTCAGACTCCGATCATGCTACTCACTGATCCATGGTTTTTGTTGTTCAGGTGGTGACTCTTTTTAATATTACATTGATTGAAGGAAGATTTGAGTTTTGGCTGCTCTGTATTGGATGTTCAGGTGTTGGTTGTGAATTTATTTGCATGTTATTGCAGAAATCTGGGTCGATAAGTGTTTATTCAATTTATGGAGTAAATGTTTGATTATGGATCCACGTTACAGAGGTGCTCCAACTCTGTTCTTTAACAACTTGACAAATTTAGCATTGGGTAGCCTCTAGATCGATTCCAGACAGCACTATAATGGTACTTTATAAATTCCCTGTCTTAAATAGGGATTGAAGATATTTTAAATTGATACAATTTATGATGTGGCCCGCTTGAGTTAGTGAATCAGTGCAACCTCCGTTTTTGATTACTTATGTAGCTGGGTAGAGTTTTTCTAAGTTTTTAAGTCAATTTATGTATGTTGATGGGAACTGTTTTTAATGAGAGCAAGGCAACCTTTTTACACCACAGCACGGTGGCACAGTGGCTAGCACTGCTGCCTCACAGCACCAGGAACCCGGGTTCATTTCCAGCCTTGGGTGACTGTCTGTATGGCGTTTGCGTGTTCCCCAGTGTCTGCGTGGGATTGCTCAGTGTGCTCTGCTTTCTTCCCACAGTCCAAAGATAAGCAGGTTGGGTGTATTGGCCATAGTCAATTGCCCCTTAGTGTCCAAGGATATGTAGGTTAAGTGGGGTTGGTTATAGGGATAGGGCGGGGAGTGGACTGGTAGGGAGCTCTTTCAGAGGGTCGGTGTAGGTCCGATGGGCGGAATGGCCTCCTTCTGTACGTAAGGGATTCTATGACTCTGAAGCTTTAATGACACTAGAAATGGCCAATTCAAGATCGCCACAGAATTAGAATTGACGAGTTTCTCCATAGCTGTGCCACATTATTAAGGACAGCAAGAAGTCTTACAACTAAAGTCTAACAAAACCTGTTGGACTTTAACCTGATGTTGTAGGACTTCTTACTGTGCTCACCCCAGTCCAACGCCGGCATCTCCACATTATTAAGGGTTCTTTTTAACAAATCTTAGTCTTGTGAACATAAGTACTGAACCTGCCAATGTTAACATTCAATATACTCCCACTTCACACCTCGTACTCAATTTTTATTGCATTATTCTACCCCATTCACACTGGCTTTGTAGTGCAGTCTCTAATATCATGCTTGAATTAGAGCTGTATTTGTACTGTATATCCAGTCGATCTGGGACTGAGACTGTACCAAGCTCATCTACAGCCACCAGGCAGAGGTGACTTTCATGGTATTTTTGAAAAAAAAAGTATTTTATTCACAAAATTCGGAAAAATATTTTACTTGGGCAGTGGCACAGTGGTTAGCACTGATGCCTCACAGCGCCAGGTTCCTGGGTTCAATTGAAGTCTTGCGTGATTGTATGGAGTTTGCATGCTCTCTTTATGTCTGTGTGGGCTTCCTCCCACAGTCCAAAGATGTGCAGGTTGGTGGATTGGCTGTGCTAAATTGCCTCTTTGTGACCAAGCGTGTGTAGGTTAGGTGGGGCTGTGGGGAGAGTGGGCCTCGGTAGGGTGCTATTTCAGAGGGTCAGTGCAGATTTGATGGGCTGAATGGCCTCCTTCGATAAGTAGTGGAGGGCATTGATCACATAAAACAGGGTTGATGGTCATTTTGAAATCCCCGCATATTCGTACTGAATAATCCTTTTCAAGACTGGGGTTGCCAAATTGCTGGTGGTTACAGGCTCAATGACCCCCGTCTTCAGCAACCTCTCGCCTTCTCCCACTTTTAGGTTGGATCGGATAAGTTATGGTGCGCGCTTGAAATGACTTGGGCACGCTGTCTGCTTTTATTTTGAGTTTCAATTCAGCTCCAGTCATGGATCCAAGTGACTCCTCGAATAATTTTGTATGTTTTCTCAGAAGTTGTTGGCAATTGTTCATAGAATCGACTGGTTGGTTCACCACGGCCCAGTTTAGCTTAATCTTCCTTAACCAAGATCTCCCAAACAATGCTGGAAAGTTTCCTTGGAAAATGTGAGGAGGCAACTCCACCTATTTGTTAACTTCCACAGTCACCTCGATGAACCCCTTCAGCAGCATGACCTCCTCGGAATTAAATCCGTACTTTGGTTCTGTCTTCACAGAGGAAGACAGGTATAATGTACCAGCAGTTCTGAGAAACACAAGTTTCATTGAGGAGCTGAAGGAAATTAGCATTAGTGGATAAATGGTTTGGGGGGAAAATTAATGGGATTGGAGGTGAATAAATCTCCAGGGCCAAATAATCTTCATCCCAGAATACTTAAGGAAATGGCCCGAGAAATAGTAGATCCATTGGTCATTTTCCAAAGTTCTCTGAATTCTGGAATGGTTCCCACAGATTGGAGGGTATCTAATCATAAATGCTTCACAGCTCCAGGGTCCCAGGTTCGATTCCCGGCTGGGACACTATCTGTGTGGAGTCTGCACGTCCTCCCCCTGTGTGCGTGGGTTTCCTCCGGGTGCTCCGGTTTCCTCCCACAGTCCAAAGATGTGCGGATTAGGTGGATTGGCCATGCTAAATTGCCTGTAGTGTCCTAATAAAAGTAAGGTTAAGGGGGGGGGTTGTTGGGTTACGGGTATAGGGTGGATACGTGGGTTGAGTAGGGTGATCATGGCTCGGCACAACGTTGAGGGCCGAAGGGCCTGTTCTGTGCTGTACTGTTCTATGTTCTATGTTAATATAATCTGGCTATTCAGAAAGAGCGGTAGAGAGAAAAGAGGGAACTATAGACCAGTGAGCCTAACGTCGGTTGCGGGAAAGTTCCTAGAGCCCGTTATCAGAGATTTCATAGCACAGTATTTGGAAAGCACTGATATAATCAGACAAAGTCAGAACGGATTTACAAAAGGGAAATCATGCTTGACAAATTACTAGAATTCTTTTGAAGATGTAACTAGTAGAGTTGACCAGGGAGAACTGGGGGATGTGGTTTATTTAGACTTTCAGGTGGCTTTTGACAAGGCGTCACATAGCAGATTACTATGTAAAGTTAAAGCGCATGGGACTGCGGGTAGTGTCTTGAGATGAATAGAAAGCTGGTTAGCAGACAGGAAGCAAAAAAGTTGAAATAAATGGATCTTTTTCCGATTGGCGGGCAGTGAATAGTGGGATACCGCAGGGATCTGCGCTAGAACCCTAACTATTCACGTTATATGTTAATGATTTGGACGAGGGAACTAAATGTATTATCTCCAAATTTGCAGATGGGTCAAAGTTGGGTGGGAAGGTGAGCTGTGAGGAGGATGCCAAGGTGCTTCAGCAGATATAGACCATGCTGAGTGAGTAGGCGTACACATGGCAGATGCAGCATAATGTGGATAAATGTGAGATTATCCGCTTTGCTAGCTAAAATAGGAAGGCAGATTATTATTTGAATGGGTGTGAATTGAGAGAGGTGGATACTCGGCGAGATCTTGGTGTCCTTGTACATCAGTCACTGAAAGTAAGCACACGGGTACAGCAGGCTGTAAAGGAGGTAAATAGTATTTTGGTCTTCATAGGAAGAGGATTAGAATATAGGAGTAGGGATGTTTTATAGGTCATTGGTGAGGCCACACCTGGAGTATTGTGTGCAGGTTTGGTGTCCTTATCCGAGGAAGGATGTTTTTGCTATGGAGGGAGTGCAGCAAAGGTTTACCAAGCTGAATCCTGGGTGGCGGGACTGTCATATGAGGAGAGACTAAGTCAGTTAGGATTATATTCATTAGCGTTTAGAAGATTGAGAGAGGATCTCATAGAAACTTATAAAATTCTAACAGGACTGGATGGGGTAGATTCAGAAAGAATGTTCCGGAGTCCAGAACCCGGAGTCATAGTTTGAGAATAATGGGTACAACTTTAGGATTGAGGTGACGAGAAATTTCTTCACCCAGAGATTGCTGATTCAGTGGAATTCACTACCACAGAAAGTAGTTGAGGCCAAAATGTTGTGTAATTTCAAGAAGGAATTAGATTTAGCTCCTGGGGCTAAAGGAATCAAGGGATACGGGCGGAATGCAGGATCAGGGTATTGAACTTGATGATCAGCCATGATCGTAATGAATGGCAGAGCAGGCTAGAAGGGCCGAATGGCCTCCTCTTGCTTCTATTCTCTAAGTGTATGACCTCTAGACCGCATTAGATGGTCGCAATGGCAGATACTTCAATTTCTGATGGTATTTTGATTGGGTATAAGTGAGATGCAGCACCAGTATCCACTTCTATCTTAATAGTGGTCCCACTTAATTTTGGACAGGCCCAAAATTGTTACTGGTCTCCTTGTACTGCTAGAACAGTGAGCTTAAATTCCTTAAGCTGATTTGACACTCTGATACTCGGTGAGTCTTCAGTTAGATCACCTAAATGGTAAACGGTAGACTTCGCCGTATTTTTCTTGATGCAACTCTTTATGTGCTGATGAGGGTTGGCGTGACCAACATGCCCTGGCAATGTGACCACTTTTATCACAATCTTTGCATTTGTTCTCCTTGCTCCAGCAATCTCCAGCCATATGTCCCACTTGGTGCATCAATTACATGGTAGGTTCTTGATGGACCTGCTTCTCACAGTCTCTTACGAACTTTATCTCGAATTCCAATCAGCAAAGCTTCTCTGTTAGCAAGTTCCATAGATGTTGCAATTTCTATAGCAGATTTTAAGGTACATTTTTATGGCCCAGATCTCATCGTTAGGGTAAAAAAATTTTATGGCCCAGATCTCGTCGCCAGTTTTTCTTTTGTTACATTCTTAGTTGCAGCCGCAAAGGGAGCGAATCAGAGGTGGCACACATCGTGTTCGTATAACTTGGTGCAAGGGGTTTATTTACACAATGCTGCTCAAACAGGGTACAATGGTGAACTCTGCAAAAGCCAGTGAAATGCTCCAGTTATGCCACTGCATTACACCAGCCAGTGGTGTTACTCTGATACATAACCAAAACACACCATGGCAGCTCCTGGAATTTCAATTTCAATGAATCTGGAATATGAAGCTAGTCTCAGTGATGGTGATTGTGACAACTATCATCGATTGTCACTAAAAACTCATCCAGTTCACCTAATGTCTTTTAGGGAAGGAAATCTGCCATCTTTGCCTGATCCAGCCGACGTATAACTCCTGACCCACAGCAAATGTGGTTGACCCTTAACTGCCCCCGGAAATGGTCCAGCAGGCCACTAAGTTCAAAGGAAATTAAGAATGGGCAACAAATGCCCGCATCTCGTACTGTTTAAAAAAAAATATTTCCAACTTTTATGGAATTTAACTTGGCAGAGAATTTTTCTGGATTGCAGGATCCAAACCTGCGACCTCCACAACCTAGAAAGACGACAACAGCAGTACCAGCACCATCCTGACTTGAAAATATGTTGCCGTTCCTTCGCTGTTACTGAGTCAGAAAGCTGAACACACCGCAACCATCTTCCCCAGTGTGTACCTACACCACGCAGACTGCAACAGCTCTAGATGGCCGACTACCACCTCCCAGGGGAATAGGGAATAAGTGTAAACATTGTCAGCATTCCCACAGCAGTCTTCACACTGCTTAATGTAATAAAGCAAAGAGTGATGAAACGTCCCAAGGTGCTTCACAAGAGTGTAATAAGGCACTGGCCGACTTGTGGCTGGTCATGGAAGTAGGTTTTAAGGAGCACCTTAAAGGAGGTACGAGAGGCTTGGAGAGGGAATTCCAGAGCTTTGCCGTCTAAATGCACGGCCACGAATGGTGAAATTATTAAAATCGGGGATGCTCAAGAAGTCAGAATTAGTTTGTGAAGCTCTCCAAAAGGTGATTAGAGTTAGGAATTTCCACAGTCCAAGAATGAATTAAATGAAAAAATTGTGTTTCTTTTTCTGTATATTGTACCTTCTGTTATGGACCAGGGTTTAGAGAACCCCAAAGTGTATCATGGAGTTCACCTGACCCACAACCTTTACTCGATTGTGGTATGGGGAGCACACGGCCCACTCTACAGGCGTGGTACAGCAGAAATGGAAAAGTATTTTTTAAAGCAAAACAATGTTTATTCTATGAACTAAAGTTAACCTTTTTGAAACAAACAGTGAACATCTTAGCAACCATTAATTCAAATACAACCCCCAAGGAATATTAAGTAATCCGTTAGCTGTCCTTTTAACATCCAGAAGACTTTTTTAAAAAACCTTTAAACAGAAGCACACTAGGTTTACATTCACTACTGAGAACATCTATAATTCTGAATTCACCAAATGATCAAGAGATAGTCTTTTGATGGCAGAGAGAACAGCAGTACACCTGCTCGGTCTGGCTTCAGCTCCAACACTTAAAAAACAAAACTAAAACACACCCTGCAGCAAAAGCTGACAGACAGCCCAGCTCCACCCACTCTCTGACATCACTCCAGTAGTAAACACCCATTTCTTAAAGGTACTCCCACTACAGATAGTTATACACACACCCATTTCTTAAAGGTACTCTCACATGACACTTCCCACTCCTTGACCTATAACTGGTTGAGTCCGCCAGTTTTTCTCTCGCTATGTTGTCTGTCAGATTGTTAAGATTGTTGGCATCTCCTATTCATTTTTAATTCTAACCTTCTCTTTATTTTGTAGTGTAATAATAACCATGATCGTGACCACGGCTGTTTGTTGCTACCTGTTGTAAGTACCAAGCTATGGATTGTGTCTGTGCATGCTTAAAAGAAGCTAGGAAGTTGATAGCAGAGTCTCTGGTCTATATATTTATGTAAAGGATCGTGCCAGAGGACTTGCAAAGCTATCCTATCTCCCTTTAAAATATCGGAACAAGTCCAAGGATCTGTAGACCTGTTAGCTTAAGGTCAGTGGTTGGAACACTAAGGAAATCGATAGTCAAAGATGTCATAGTAATACACCTAGAAATCAAAAATATAACAAAGACTGTCAGCATGAATTTCAACAGGGAAATGTCGTACAAGCCCAACCTTACTGAAATTTTTGAAGAATTTAAAGAGAATAGATAAGGGTGGAATAGTTGATGTAGTATACCTGGATTTCCAAATGGCATTTGATAAAGTAGTGCATAGGAGATGTTAAAGTTGTAATCATATCATAATGAAGTGCACGCTCCAGTTGTAAATGGGAGCGGCTGTTACTAATTGGGGCACAGTTAGGGCACTATTTTGAGTATGTATAAGAACTGATTTTCACCTGTGTCAGGAGAAGGAAAAAGGAGTCGGGACCTTTTGATCTCGGTTAAGGAAAGACTAGCTCCAGATTCCTCCTTGGCTTAGTGAATGGGCAGCGTGTTACAACAGCAGACGCACTATTCCATATCTGAGTCGAGTTGCAGATTGGATAGCAAGCTAGCTGCAGCACAGGAATCCGATGCTCTGAAAATATGGCGGGTAGTACCGATGGGAGGGGAGCGGGCTTGTGCAATATGTTACGGTGGAAGTATTGAAAGAACGTGGATGTTTGCACATTTTTGCCTTTTTTGCTTCCTTTCTGATGATGTCTGTAACTGTTTATAAAGCCAAAAACTACCTCAATAAAATTGTTTATTAAAAAAAAAGGAATCCGATGCTCTCTGGAGCTGGATTGTGGGTGGCTTCTTGCTACTCGACAGTGCAGATTGAACCCTCGCTGCAGCTTCCATACCTGGACCCAGCATAACATCACTAAATTATTAAAATGGGATTCCGTCTGCAGTCGGTGTTTTCTTTACTGCCCTCCAGGTTTAATCTCTTGTATTAAAGAATATCATATTGAAACTGGTTTGACCGCATTAGAACAAATTTGGTACACTTTACTAGATGGAATAGAAGCAATATAACTAAGCTTGACAATCAGAAATTGGGGTTACTATGCTTTGTTACCAGGACTAGGTAGCTAAGAGATTTGACATTAGTTCATCCTCCCGTGAAGACATTTTGCTCAATTTTAAATTCTCATTTCTTTCTTCCCTTTAGCTGGCTCATCGCCATCCTGGCTCAAATGAATCCTCTCTTTGGCCCTCAGCTCAAGAACGAAACAATCTGGTATCTCCGCTACTTCTGGGAATAAGGGAGAACTGCATTGGACCCATCCATGGTACGGTAAGAGTGGTTATGGGGCAGGAGGGTGGCGGGGGCAAGGAAGTGGATGTTGGGGCTTCCCTTAGCTTCGATTTGGTGCTTTAAACTGAGCTAGTGGGTCCCGTGAGCTAGTGGGTCCCATGAGCTAGTGGGTCCCGTGGGCTAGTGGATCCCGTGGGCTAGTGGATCCCGTGGGCTAGTGGGTCCCGGGAGCTAGTGGGTCCCGGGAGCTAGTGGGTCCCGGGAGCTAGTGGGTCCCGGGAGCTAGTGGATCCCGTGGGCTAGTGGATCCCGTGAGGTATTTTGCATTTGGCTTCATTATCTCTATGCTAAGGAAGATCAACAAGAGTTCCATTCACAGTATTGTTTACCACCTAGTAACCATGTTAAATGCTTGTGTGTGTCAAGATATAGGAGTCCATTAAATAAGGGGCAACATGGTGATGCAGTGGTTAGCACTGCTGCCTCACGGCATCGAGAAACCGGGTTCGATCCTGGCCCCGGGTCACTGGCACATTCTCTCCATATCTGAATGGGTCTCACCCCCACAACCTAAAGATGTGCAGGGTAGGTGGATTCGCCACTCTAAATTGTCCCTTAATTGTTGGAAAAAATGGAGTTAATTGAATACAGCCAAGTTAGTTACACAACCATAATAAGGGGGGAGGAGATTCTAGCCTCTCGTGCACTCTGATTTCCATTGCTCCACCATTGGTGCTATGGCTGGCACGGTACCACAGTGGTTAACACTGTTGCTTCACAGCGCCAGGGTCCCAGGTTCGATTCCTGGCTTGGGTCACTGCCTGCACGTTCTCCCCGTGTCTGTGTGGGTTTCCTCTGGGTGCTCCGGTTTCCTCCCACAAGTCCCGAAAGACGTACTGTTAGGTAATTTGGATATTCTGGATTCTTCCTCTGTGTACCCAAACAGGCGCCGCAATGTGGCGACTAGGAGCTTTTCATAGCAACTTCATTGCAGTGTTAATGTAAGCCTACTTGTGAAAATAATAAATATTATTATTTATGTATCTTCACCTGTCTGAGCCTGAAACTCTGGAATCCCCTCTCTTTTCAAGACTCTTTTTAAAACCAACCTCTTTGACCAGCCTTTTGGTCACTAGTCCTAGTATCTCCTCATGCGACCTGATGTCAACATTTGTTTGTGAAGCATCTTGGGATGTTTTGCTCTGTTGTAGGAGCTACATAAATGCAAGTTGTAATTGGGAGGGGTGCTGCTCTGATCGACAACAAGATTACCAAAAGTCTCCTTCTTGAGTGAGCCCAAGCCTCGATTACCTGATGGAGCGAAGCCATACCGTCCTTACAATAGAAGGGGCTGGTCCCAAAGTATGCAGGACATTGAGCAAGGATAACTATAGAAACAGGATGAGTCCATTCAGCCTCTTGAGCTTGTCCCACGAATCATTAAATCTTGGCTGATTTGTACCTCAAATTTGTGTATCTGCCTTTTTTCTATAAGCATTGATGCTCTTGCCCCCCCAAAAATCTATCACCATCAGTCTTGAAAATTTTAATTGACTCGTGTCCACAGCCTTTTGTAGGAATGAGTCCCAGATTTCCCCTACCCAACGGTAAAGGCAGGATCTGTGCGATGTTTTAGTGGATGTAGGCAGGGCTTCATTACTGATAATGAAAGAGGAAACCCTTGGGAATGAGAGAGAGAGAGAGTCTCTGCAGTTTTATTTTACAGTGTACCTGTATGCAGGAATGAGCGCAGGCTCAATGTACCAACAAAAGCATCATCGCAAAGC
Organism: Scyliorhinus canicula; assembly: GCF_902713615.1. NCBI lineage: Eukaryota > Metazoa > Chordata > Chondrichthyes > Carcharhiniformes > Scyliorhinidae > Scyliorhinus > Scyliorhinus canicula. The sequence continues at coordinate 9,499,891 of NC_052161.1, forward strand.
TTTGTTCTCCAGCACTTTGAAATGATGCCTGGTGTTATGAAGATGTTTCTCAGCACTTTGCATTGGCGTAAATGCAATAGAGGGCATGATTAAAGGAAAGGAGCATTTGAACAAATGGCCAATCTTTTCCCCCTTTACCTCCCACCCCACGACAACTGTAGCCTCCATCTCTTCGAAGCCCACCTGTTTTTAATTGATTTTCCTTTCTGCTAAACTAAAGAACAAGGTGCACGTTTGGTATTCGCCCACTATCCAATGCCAACACCAGGTTCTGAGCTCTAACATTTACTGTGGACGGCCTCGCCCCAAAACCCCATTTCGCCCTCACAGTGGGGACTTTTGCTGTTTTTTACCAGCCCCTTTCCCAATCTTGTGGGCATTCAGTTCAGTTGCTCTTGCCTGAGCACTTATCTCTATCAAGAGAAACCTGACTGCTGGATCAATGGGGTCAAACTTGACACCCTTCTGTTCCATACCACACGTAGCCATCTGCCAATGAGAAGGGCCCCATGCTTGTCCTGAGGAGCATTCATTGACCCTGCAATAATTGTTGTTACTCATTATTACTCTTTTTGGTGTGCTATTTTATTACTTAGTGCGTCCAGTTTAAGATAATCTGCATATATTTCTCCCCATTAAACTGAAAAATGGAGTTTGTGCTGCACTGTTGCTGATTCTGCTGGAGTACTCTTTCTCACTCCTGGGAAGGGGGGAAGCACTGCCACTTAGTGTCAGGGAGGCAGTACTACAAGTAGAAAGTATTCTGCACCTCAATGCTCCCAAGGGTTCCTTACAGTATGCGCCTTGCAGACTCAGCATCAGTGCTCTGACCCCTGGTCTGCTCGGATTGTAATTAATCTAGGGCAGGGTGACGAATTAATTTTTGCATCCATGCCTAGAGAAGGGACAAAAATAAAAGGCCACCCTGTCCACTCTCGATTGGCCTCATGTAGTCCCAGCTCAGAGAGCCCCTATGAGGGACAGGCATGATTTTCTACATTTGAATTGTCTCTTCTGCCCAGAGTCCAAGCTCAGGCTACAAATTAAGCAAAAAATAGGGTTTTCTCCTTCTTCCCCCTCTATCCCTCTCTGTTTTCTCATTCCCCCCCCCCCCCCCCCCCCCCCTCTCTCTCTCTCTCTCTCTCTCTCTCTCTCTCTCTCTCTCTCCAGGTTCTGATTCCCTGATTCAGTGCAGCTATTTCTCTTTCAGTGCAAGGTTACTTTTTCTCTCTGGCATTCCCAATATTGCTGGCGCTATAAAGACTCAGTGTGAAGAGGCACATCATTATTGGAAGAATTGTATGAGGGGCCTAGATAGAGCCGACGGTAAGAAGCTTTTCCCCTTGGTGGAGAGCTCGTTGACCAGTAGATTTAAGGTATGAGGCAGGAGGTTTAGAGGGGATGTGAGGAAAGATTTTGGAGTCTGGAACTCGCTGCCTGAAAGGGTGGTGGAGGTAGAGACCCTCCTAACATTTATGAAGTATTTAGATGTGCACTTGTAATGCCAAGGGTCTGGGCCAAGTGCTGGAAAATAGGATTAGAATAATTAGATTGTTTTTGACCGGCGCGCAGACTCAATGGGCCGAAAGGCCTTTTCTGTGCTGTAGACCTTGCTATGACTCTACATGATTCAGGACGTGTTCTACACTTCAGATTGATTTGTTCTGGGGGAGGGTTGGGGTAGAAGCTACCTTTTAGAGCCAAGATCTGCTTCATTCCTTTTATTACAAAATGGGCAGTGAGGGAAAAGGGGTTGACAGACGGGATGTGTAACAAGTAAACTTCCACTAGTTGGAGTCCAGCCATTGATATTCCCCCACACTGATGAATACGTTACACAATTCAGGTCTTCGCACATCAAAGCCGAGGAGAAATTGCCATTAAAGATTGACAGAAATGGTATCTGGAAAGGTTTGACAAAGAGTCATCGGACTCAAAATGTTAGCTCTTTTCTATCCCTACAGATGCTGCCAGACCTGCAGAGATTTTCTAGCATTTTCTCTTTCGTTTCAAATTCCAGCATCCGCAGTAATTAGCTTTTATCGGGAAAGACTGAACAGGTTAGGACTTCTTTAGAAATTTAGGAGACATGGACGTGATCTGATGGAGCAAGTTATTACTTGTGAGAGAATCCAAAGTTAGGTCAATTAATACAAGATGGTAACTGTTCTAACCCCCACGAGGAGCACAGGGAAAACATTGTTGATCTCTCCCTAGGGCTCGTGGAGTACGGGCTTCCCAGATAGGAAGCAGAGGCCACCAGCTGGAGCACATTACAGATTTTATGTTAACATTTTAATCGTCACAAGTAGGCTTACATTAACACTGCAATGAAGTTACTGTGAAAAGCCCCTAGTCGCCACATTCCGGCGCCTGTTCGGGTACACAGAGAGAGAATTCAGAATGTCTAAATTATCCTAACGGCACGTCTTTCGGGACTTGTGGGAGGAAACCGGAGCATCCGGAGGAAACTCACGCAGACAGGGAGAACGTGCACACTCCACACAGACAGTGACCCAAGCCGCGAATCGAACCTGGGACCCGGCGCTCTGAAGCAACAGTGCTAACCACTGTGCTACCGTGCAGTTCCATTTTTTTGCATAGATTTGCATAAAAGCCACCCCAAAGCAGGATTGATTGTGGTTAGTTCTCCCAGCAAGGGCTGGAGTGGGAGCGAGTTACTGCCTTGAGCAGAATATTGTGTATATAGTCAAAATAAATTTCTTATCTATTACCGCTGGCTTCCTCAAGTTACTAAACTGGCGACGAGGACAAAAGGAAACTCTCTGGACTTGTCCGTAGCACCGCCTAGCCGCCAGGTCGATTACTATCCAGGAATATGGGGACATAACAGTTCAGGATGCCGTTATTCGGGAAGCTAGAGGCCTGCGATGTCGGCCTGGAAGACTGGAGCCAGGATGCTGAACGTATTTGGTATTTCTTCCATGGCTAATGGGATTGTGGGGAAGATGGTCAGACGTCATCCTCCTGACCGCCTGCGGAGCCCCGACTTTTGGGGTCGGACTTACTCGGCTGCACTCATCTCCAAACCGTTTGATGAACTGGCCACTTTGGTCGCTAACATTATGACTCTACGGCTTCCGTGATCATGCAGCGGTATAGGTTTAATACGGCGATGCAGTCTCCAAGTGAATCGGTTACTGATTTCTTGACCCGCCTAATGCGTCTGTCTCTCCCTGAGGGTTGTGAGTTTGGACCGTCCCTCTCCGGATTGTTGAGGGATGGGTTAGCGTGGGGCATAAACAACGCGGCCGCTCAGAGGAAGCTGATGGCGGAGCCAACCTTGGATTTGAAATGGAGCTCTCGTTGTCACAGGACCACGTGGAGAATGGAATGCAGGAGCTGTAGGGATCCACGGACTATGGTGTCTATAGTTCGGCCCACCCTCCGTTTCGAACTCCCGCTGCATCAGTGGTCACTGCCAGTCTGGCCAGATCACCTCCGAAAGGGCAGCCCGAGGGGCAATTCCGCAGCTGGGTCAGGCTCTCGGGAGCTACCGCTGACCGGCGGGATACCTCTCCCGAGGATGATGGGGAGAGCTGGCCACATTGCCAAATGTATGATCGGGGAACTCGATGGCCAGAGCTGCCAATTCTGATGCAGAGAACCCCGCCCATGGCAACTGCTGAGGTCACCGCGAACCACAGCCTTGTATGTGGGGCCCCCTGGATGAGGAGGACTGTTTATTGCAGCCGAACTGCATCACAGTCCCTAAGGTAGCACAATCCGGGTCACGTTACAAATTAGACATTTTGGCGACACCACGCAGGGATCATGCGGTTGACATTGCACAACCTATACCTGAGAGCCTTTGTGGGGACATGACTCCAGTAATGCACAGGCAGCAGTTGGTCAGTCTTCCCTTGGTTGTGGTACAGGGACCATGGCCCAATTTGCTGGGGCGAGTCTGGTTGTGAATCCTCTGTTTCAACTTGCAACAGGTTTTTCAGATGGCCGCCAGAAATCTGGACGGTGTACTGGGCGAATACCCCAAAGTGTTCCAGGAGGGTCTGGGCAGGATAATGGGGGCCAAGGCCCAATTACGTAGATCCTGATGCTCTGACCCGGTATTTTAGTGCGAGGCCTGTCCCCTATTCATTGCTTGCCAAAGTTGCTGTGGAGCTTCGGTGCGTGTAGGATCGGCGGGGGGGGGGGGGGGGGGGGGGGCATAATCTCGGCACAATTTGTGGAATAGACCACAACCGTGGTGCCGGTAATGCTGTCGAACTCTGCAGATTGTAAACTCGTGGTGAACAGAGTTTCACACCTGGATTGGTACCTGATGCCTAGAGTGGAGGATTTGTATGCTAAACTTACTGGAGGATGTACTTTCATGAAGCTTGACATGAGCCACGCTTATTTACAGCGGGAGCTAGATCCTGAGTCCAGGAAATTTGCAACCATAAACACCCATAGGTGGTTATTTGAATATACCCATCTCCCATTTGGAGTTTTATCGGCCCGGTGATTTTCCAGCAGGTAAAGGAGGATATTTTGCAGGGCCTGCCGAAGGTGGCCGTTCTGGAATGCACTCATCACGGGCACCATGGAGAAGGGGCATATGGACCAACTGCAAGAAGTACTCCCATAGTTTTCCCAAGTAGGCGCCAAACTAAAGAGGAGCAAGTGTGTGTTCTGCACGAGAGAGAGGTGGCCTACTTGGGTTATAGGGTGGACAGGGATGGTCTACGCCCGGTGAAAGATCATGTTTGGGCTGTAAAAGGCGCCCCAACCCCAAGGAACGCCACTGAACTCCAGTTGTTCCGATGCCTGGTAAATTACTATGGGAAGTTCATTGCAAACCTTGCCACTTTATTGGCTCCACTCCACATAGTGTTGAAGAAGGATCGTGAGTGATTCTGGTGTGCCTCGCAAGACAAAAGCATTTGCTGGAGTAAAAAAGTGGCTGTAATCCACACAGCTCCTCGCGCGCTATGATCCAGCTCAGCCGCTAATCCTGACGTGCAATGTCTCCCCCTCCGGCATTGGGGCTGTGCTGACCCACGATGGCACGGTAAGCCCTTTGTTCTCGCTTTGAGGACCCTGAGGGCGCAGAAGGGCACTGTGCTCAAATCGAGAAGGAGGGCTTGGCGTTAATATTTGGAGTCTAGAAATGTCACCAATATGTTTACGGGTGGCATTTCTCTATTGTGACTGATCACAAGCCACCGATTGGCCCTTTTAGGGAGGATAAGGGGGTCCCACCCATCACATTGGCCAGAATTCAATGTTGGGCTCTTCTCGCCGTGTACGAATATTAATTTCAACCTTGCCCGGGTACACAGATTGCCCATGCCGACTGTCGATTTATCTCTACTATTAGGTCTTTTCTGTGGCTCTGTTCCAATTAGGGCAATCAGTAGATTTGCCGTCTTTCTATATTGTCTATGTCCGAATGCTTAGAGTCGCCAGGTATCGAATGATACCACCACAAGTTTCAACCGGCTATCAATCAAAGAGCCAAACACCAGTTAGTTAGTTCAAGATCAAGGGTACTTTATTTACAGACAATCAATCATGCAACATAAACACTACTAGTTAACTACACCTATTACTAAGACAACCTGTACTTAACTTCAGACACCTGGTTTAGGTCAGGAAACAGTGGGCACTGTTCAATTCTGGATCTCTTGGGTTCAAAGTGGTAACTGCTGCTCAGCTGGGCTCATCCGCCTGCTGGTGGGCGTTGAACTCTAACTCGCTTCTGGTGTTGCTGCGATTGGCGATGGCCGTGACCGGGGTACCAAGACCAAAAGGGAGCGAACATATGGCTAACTCGGGCTGGGGGGGGGGGGGGGGGGGGGGGGGGTCGCGCTCTTTTGGGCGGTCCTTCGATTTGGGCCTTCCTGATTGGGTGATCCCTGATCGCTCCGTTCGATTCCTTAGCCAATAAGTGGGCGGGGATCTGGATGCCTGGGCGTGTCCCAAGAGGTCATTGGCATTGTTTGCGTTTCCCTTGGACAGGGAGTGGCGCCAAAATGTCTGGGACTGTACCGGCTGCTGGAGTACCAGTCCTTTGTTTTGGAGGAGACGGGCCATCACCTGCTAATCGGCCTGAATAACATGCTACTGGGATGGAGTTTTAATGCCGTCTGGACTTTGCTGACAAATATGTGTTTCAGGCTCTGAGCCTGCCTGATTCTTGGCTTGTCCATTGTACCCGTCAGCCTTTGCGAGTTGCTCTGTACCTAGTTGGAAGTGGCCATCCCAGATGGCTACACGACACTCTGTCATCTTCTGTTCCCGGTAAGTATCCCATCCTCACCGTGGCGGATGAAGTGGTTGCAACTCTCAACTTTATGGATACCTTGCTGGTGGTGGCTACACAGGCCTGGTGTGGTTGGCTCTCTCAGCAACGACTGGAGTGGGAACTAGTTCCTGTCTTGAGCAGAATATTGTACATCATTCAATAAATCTCTCTGTTCTACCACTGCTGGCTTCCTCAAGTTACTAAAGTTATTAATAAATTCAATAGCGGAATAAGGAGAAATTTCCTCATACGCTGATTGGTTAGAAAATGATGAGAAGGCCATTTTACCACTCCAGCCTGTTGCACCATTCAATGAAATCATGGCTGTGCCATCCATCTATCTACATTTGTAATGTATCTCAATAAACTAAAGTTAACAAAAATCTATGAATTACAGTTTTAAAATGAACAACGGAATTGGAATCAATTGCCATTCCATCAGGAAAGTGACAAACTCCTGAAATATCTGGCTTAATGTTTTTAAGTTATACCTCCTAGTTGTAGACACACCAATAGTATCTACATTCTGTTCCCATCAATATCTCAAAAATTTAACATTTAAATCACGTTGGCCCTTAACCAAATTTCAGGAAAAGCAGCCCGAGGTTGGGATTTTACAGCCCCCCCACTGGCTGCGGTGCCGATCTATTCAAAACTTCATTGACTTCAAAGCTAAAATCCCACCACTGTAAAATTCTTCCCTTGTTGTCTTATCACTCCTCGCAAAGGAACCCTGGGAGTCCCAGGTATCGTTCTGTTCGATGAATGTGCTCTGTGTTCCATCCAAGTGTATCTTTCCTGAGGTTTGGTGTTCAAACCTGAGCACGGTACTCCAGTTGTGACCGTTGCCATGTGAGAGTACCTTTAAGAAATGGGTGTTTATAAATGGGTGTGTATATAAATATCTGTAGTGAGAGTACCTTTAAGAAATGGGTGTTTACTACTGCAGTGATGTCAGAGAGTGGTTGGAGCTGGGCTGTCCGTCAGCTTTTTACTTTCGTTTTTAAGCAGGCTGCAGGGTGTGTTTCAGTTTCCTTTTCAGTGTTGGAGCTGAAGCCAGACAGAGCAGGGGTACTGCTGTTCTCTCTGCCATCAAAAGACTATCTCTTGATCATTTGGTGAATTCAGAATTATAAATGTTTTCAGTAGTGACTTTAACCTGATGTGCTTCTGATAAAGGTTTTGTTTTTAAGTCGTGTGGATGTTAAAAAGGAAAGCTTAAAGGTTTACTTAGTGTTGTAGTCTTTGGGGGTTGCATTTGAATTAATGGTTGCTGAGATGTTCACTGTATGTTTTAAAAAGGTTAACTTGAGTTCATAGAATAAACATTGTTTTGCTTTAAAAAAATACTTTTCCATTTCTGCTGTACCACACCTGTAGAGTGGGCCGTGTGCTCCCCATACCACAATCTATTAAAAGTTGTGGGTCAGGTGAACTCCATGATACACTTTGGGGTTCCCTAAACCCTGGCCCATAACACCTTAAATGATGGCAGTGGTGGGATTCAAACCCCTGTCCTCGCAGGACTTGTAACCTTAATTCAGCACTTTGACAGCGCAGCCAATCACCTGTCGAGGAAAAAAGTCAAGCAATGTTCGAATCGCAAAGCAAAAGCGCAGTAGATAAATGAACAAAGCAGCATATTTGATTGGTGCAGGGACTGAATGTTCAATGTTGAGGCATCATGCACTAACATCTGAGCAAAGCAACATGCCACAGGAAGTGGTTGAAACCAATAGCTTCAATACTTCAAGTAGGGGAAAGTGGAGTTGAGGATTATCAGATCAGTCATGATCTCATTGAATGGTGGGTCAGACTCGATGGGCCGAATGGCCTACTTCTGCTCCTACATCTTGTGGGCTTGCATGAGAACAAAGGTCTGCGAAAGGCTGAGTTGAGGCAGATGGGATAGGAGGAGACTCGTGGAAAATAAACAAGGGCAGTTGAGATAAGGGGACTGTTGACATGCTGAATTTTCTATGTAAATGAGGACATGGGGAAACATCCAGATATAAGATTAGGTACTATAGAAATTGAGCTTTTTATTCTGTAACAGATAAGTGAGATGCAATGAAAGAAGAAACGCCGGTAATCTATTCAAAGTCTTGCATAGAGCATCTTGGAAGAGTCACAGCTCCTTTTACATAGAACCTACAACACAGACAGGGCTCATTAAACCCAACTGATCTATTCCAGTATTTATGTCCTCCACAAACCTCCTTCTGACTTGATAACATATCCTTCTGTCACCTCAGCTACTCCTTCTGTCAGCTAAATTCCATATTCTCTCCATTCTTTTTTGATAAAGAAGTTTAGCCCAAATCCTTACTGAATTTATTTTTATAATGCCTTTCCCATTAGGCCTAGGTAATTACACCAGCCATCATTATACAACAGTGTGCTCTCTACGCTGAGGGCTCTCTGCACTGGTCCTAAGTCTCCTACTCACTGAGCAAAGCTGGACACCTGACACTAGTTAGTCAAACAGTTTCACCCATGTAGTTATAGAACTGAAGGACGTCAGAGGTAGGAGACTGCATGAGGAGATGGGGAGAAGAATATTATTAGTCGTTCTGATTTTCTGCCTTTGTATCTCTGTCCCTCCCTCTCTCTGTCTATCTCTCTCTCCAGTTTCCTCCCACAGTCCAAAGATGTGCAGGTTAGGTGGACTGGCCATGATAAATTGCCCTTAGTGTCCAAAAGGCTAGGTGGGGTTACTGGGTCACAAGGACAGATTGGAAGCGTGAGTTTAAGTGGGGTGCTCTTTCCAAGGGCTGGTGCAAACACGATGGACTGAATGGCCTCCTTCTGCCTTGTAAATTCTATGATTTTACCATGCAGTTTGTTGTATAAATATTTTGAACTACATGTTCTGTTGTTCATCATTAACTTCAGCCAGAACATGACATCGGCCTCTTGTTCTCTCTGCCTCTTCTTCTCTCAATCTCTCTCTCTCTCCCTCTGCTTCCCTCGCTCTCTCTCTGCTTCTCTCTCGCCCTCTCTCTGCTTCTCTCTCTCTCTCTCTCTCTCTCTCTGTCTCCTTCTCTCTCTCTCTGTCTGCTTCTCTCTCTGCTTCTCTCTGCCTCTTTCCTTTCCCTTCGCTCAACTGCTTTCTCCTCTCTCTCTCTCTCTCTCTCTCTCTCTCTCTCTCTGCTCATTTCTCTCTCTGCCTCTCTCTCTCTCTCTCTCTGCCTCTCTCTCTCTCTGTCTCTCTTTTCCCTTCGCTCAACTGCTCTCTCCTCTCTCTCTGTGCTCATCTCTCTCTCTACCTCTCTCTCTCTCTCCCTCTGCCTCTCTCTCTCTCTCTCTCTCTGCCTCTCTCTCTCTCTGCCTCTCTCTCTCTCTCTCTCTCTGCCTCTCTCTCTCTCTCTCTGCCTCTCTCTCTCTCTCTCTCTCTGCCTCTCTCTCTCTCTGCCTCTCTCTCTCTCTGCCTCTCTCTCTCTCTCTCTGCCTCTCTTTCTCTCTCTCTCCCTCTCTCTCTCTCTCTGCATCGCTCTCTCTGCTTGTCTTTCCTTTCCCTTCGCTCAACTGCTCACTCTCTCGCTCTCGCTCTCGCTCTTTTCCTTTCCTTTCCCTTCCCTTTGCTCAACTGCTTTCTATCTGTACCCTTTTCTCGTTCTAATGAAGGGTTTGTATCTGAAACATGATCTCTACTCTCCACAGATGCTGACTGGCCATCTGAACATTTCCAGAACTTCCTGTTGTATCTTCATTCCCCACAAACCTCATGTCTAATAAGACTTTAAGTCGCAATTGTTTTTAAAAATTCCCCTCTCTAGAAGTTCTACAATCAGCGTCTGACATTTGTTTCTGAGTCAAGTCCATCAAACAAAGTAAAGTGACGATTGCTGCCTCGGCAAGGAGCCACCAGGGTCAAGGTTTTAGCAATTTTGGTGGGAGAAGATTTTAGCTCAATTGTTTGCAATCCTCAGAAACAGCTTGCAGTTGTTTTTATTTCTGTGTAATTGAAATATCTTGCAGGAACCTGCTCCTATTAAGAGGTCTCAATGTATTTTTTCGTAGATGATGATAATTCTCATTCATTGTGAAGTGTAGCTGTACTGTGATACTGTATTTAAGTTGTACTGTGATAAATTATGTAACAAAGTCTGCAAGGGAGTATTTATTTTGTTGAGCATTATATCGGAGTATATTAGAAGTAAGAATTGATGTCCGATGCTGTAACCTTTAAAGAAAAAAAAATAAACTTGACAGTGCAATAAAATCAAAATATGTCCTATCCCAAGACTGTCTTCCGTCTCTGTACAACCTCACTGTGATCGATTCTGGGCATCGGTGGCAAGGCCAGCATTTATTTATTGCCCATTCTTAATTTTGTTTAACTGTGAATGGCTTGCTGGGCCATTTCGGAGAGCTGTTAATATTAACTACATCGGTCCCACTGAGGCCAGTGAATCGAATGGGTTCTATATGGCAAACTGGTAATTGTACGTTACTGATACTAATTCCAGATTGATTTATGTTCTCTAGTCGCCAAAATGGGATTTGAACTCTTGTCTCCAGATCATTTGTCCAGGTCTCTTCATTACTAGTTGAGTAACATCACCCATGATGTGACCCCTTTTTTTTCTACCTCTGAACTGATATCCCCGCCACTCCAGCAGTCTGCAGTGATCTTAATCTAAATTTAGTGTTGTTCTAACTACTGCTTTCTGGCTATGCTGATTCCCACCCTCTTCTCCCACTCTTTGGTGTCCCATGAGTGGCAATAAATGCTGACCTAGTTGGTGGAGCTTGCATCCCTTGAATGAATATTTTAAAACTCTCACTTTTCTACTTTCATCCAGTTTTGTGTGGGGTTTTTTTTAAATAGGCACTTTTTTTGCTTTGCTTCCTAGCTTATTTTTCTCCTGAAGATCTTTTTGGGCAGCAAATTTCCTGGTCACTTGATAACTGTCCAGAGTCATGCTGAAATAGCTTTCCCTCGAGTGAGAGCCTTGGCTCGAGTAATGGTGAGCTCCTCCGTCACATTCAGTTAATTCCTGTTGGCATGTGGGATGGTTCCATTTCCCACAAGGGTCACTGGGCAGAGACGGGGAGCCAGGAATTTTATCTGACCCGTCACGTACCTATAATATTGGAGCCACTGGTAGTTGTCCCGATGCAGGTGACTGACCCAACTCAGTCTGGAGCTGGAAGTGAAGGTTCATCTTTCCCGATCTGGGTCAGTCAAGCTGCTCTACGAGCTTTAATCAGCACCACAGCAGAGACAGCACCAGCTCTTTAAGTTGTACCAGTGGATTTGTGAAATTCTGTTTTGTTTACACGTTTTTTCCCATCTTTTTTCTTTTAAAATGTTCCCATTTGCTTCCATCCCCGATAAACCAGTTCGAGGCTTAAGCCCCTTTCCAGAGATTTGCGCAGTAGTGAGGGAGCGCTGCGCAAATTGGAGGTGCCAATTTTTCAGATGAGACATTAAAGCCAGCTCTTGTGTAGATGTCAAAGATTCCATGAGTTTTGTTGGCTCTTCCAGATGCTCACAAACATTCTTGGAATGTTCTGATTCCAACACTTTGTGTTTTCATCTGGTTTAAATCAGGGTCGAGATTGTCCGCAGTTAATTCACAGACTTTACGGTAATTTCTCCTGACCCTGTTTGACCCTCCACCAAAGGATGGCCAACTTTTTCTATTCTGCATCATCTTGTACCTGTTCCGTGTTGGTGAAAGAGGTACATGTAGTTAATTCATTGCCAACTCAAAAGGATACATTATCTGGTCATCAAAGCAGCAACCAGGGCAGCAAGGAGAGCAGAAGAGACTATTGCAGTCTGTTTGAATGATTCTGAATCTATCCAGCCACTTCCAAAGAAAACGTTGCCATGGCATAGCAGCAGTCACATCCTTGGGACATCTCAAAATGCTTCAAAGCTGATCTGGTTACTTGTTGAAGTGTCACTGATACTATGCGGATAAGCGCATTAAACAATTTGCACTCAGCAAGGTTCCTGTTGTGGTGATTGAGGGAGGAACTGCAGTCAGGCCACTAGGAAAACTCCCTGATGGTCTTCAAATAATAGCACAGGATTATTTTCATTCCGACCAATGAATCTAAACATATCCAGACACGAGACACAGAATATTCCAGCATCTTATCTCTAAATGGCAAATCAGAAGCTCAATACAGCACTATTTTTTCACTAAGGTAGAGTTTATTGCTGTAGTTCAGAGAGCAGCTATTGAGTGAGGGATTGGATGAGTTTAAGGCCATTGAGAAAAGACACTAATAGCCCGCACGGGCCTACGGAGTGGGAATCTCTCCCATCGTCCTTGCGGAGTACAAGCACCATCTTGTACCTAGAGAGGGGGGATCGCAATTAACCTCTGTATAAAAGATTAACCAGTAAGGCACCGAGCAAAACAGGAACCCAGTAGGGATCTACCGGGCAGTGAAAATATTGTGTGTAAATAAACTACGTTTCTTTATTTTACTCGGTGTGGACCCCCCGTGTCCTTATTAAAAACCTTGATGCTCAAGTGCTGGGTTTGGAATCGTGACTACCAATACCACCCCCATAAAGCTGGCCCATTTCTTTCATCGTGTTACTGAGAATAAACTGCAGTCACCAAAACGTGGCAGGTCAGAGGTCAGGCAGTTTATATATCTTAACTGCAGCCAGTAGCAAGAGTGATGCTGGAGTGCGATAGAATTTGATGGCTTTCTGTTTGCTAATTACTTTTGAGCTGTCTTTTGTATAATATTATGTTACTCCTTGCTATAAATTGAATTGAATACCTTTGTTTGGCTAGGGAGGGTGGGGGGGGAAGGTGAAGAGCGAGGCTCACTTTAATGCCAAGTGTGCTCAGTATGAAATAGTCCCCGCATAATAAAACAGAGCAATTAAGTTCCGATTCCACCTGGTCTCAATGTATAGAAAATACCATTAAGTGAACAAGACAAATGTTGCCAACGTTTCAAAAGGATGGCTATGGCGAGATGCACTACTGTTGTGCACCATTCATTGGAGAGAGAAATAAGAGTATGCTATTGTGTATCCCTGTTGATTCCTATCTCTGGCTGACATGTTGCTCCAACCCTTTCAAATAAACAGGAGGGAAGAGCAACAACTTGTATTTAAAGGTGCTATGTCTTTTCGTCCGACGTCATTTCGTCCAACGACACTTCGTCCACGTCTTTTGGTCCAACGTCTTTTTGTCCGCACGTCTTTTGGTCCAACGTCTTTTTGTCCGATGATTTTTTTTGTCAAAGACTTTTTGTAACTTGACTTTTTGTAACTTGCTTAGTAGCACTCCACTCCACTCCCCACATTAACTTTTTGTAAATAGAAATCTCTAATGCACATAGCATGGTATAATATGCAATAAAGGATTTTTATTACCGGTCTCTTTCCTTTAACGAGGCTCGTTAAAGGATAGTTATTTTCGTTCTCTTTCATTTAACGAGCCTCGTTAAAGGATAGATATTATCGTTCTCTTTCTTAATTCGCCCATCCCGAAATGGCAAAGTTCATTGTGTCAACGAAGAGTAAAAGGAAGGTAGCTGATGGAAATAACTATATCTACGATTTTCATTCGAGCAGTCCAAACCTAGGAAAAGAATACTGGAGATGTGAGAAAAGAAGGCTGTGCTCAGTGCGGATTCACACGGTAACGGAAAACAATGAGCCGAAAATTATTTATTTCTCTAATGAGCACCTTCATCCAGCTGATGTTGATTCGTTAAATGCTAGAAAAGCAGTTGCAGAAATAAAGCATGAAGCAGTGGAAAACATAGCAGCAAGTTCGCGTAGCATACTAGCGGCCAAGTTTACGCAGCTATCAGAAAATACCTGCTCTCAACTCCCTGGGTTGCCCGTCGTCTCAAGGACTATTCAAAGGTGCCGACAAAAAAATTCTGGATTTCCCGCTAATCCAGCAGCTAGACACGGTTTTGAAATACCTGACAAATATTGTAAACTTGACAATGGCGAACAGTTTCTGAGATACGATTCGGGCGCCGAGGATCAACAGCGCTTACTAGTATTCGCATCAGAAAATGCTCTTCAGGATTTAGCATCATATCGTCATTGGGCATGCGATGGGACATTCAAGATTGTGCCACAACAGTGGTTTCAACTGTTCTGCATTCATGTACAAGTTAAAGGAAGCAGTTTTCCACGGGTCTTTGCATTACTGCCGAATAAAAGAAAGCAGACATACGAATTATTCTTTGACCAATTGAAAATTATGCAACCTAATGCAGATCCGATTGATATCATGGCAGATTTCAAAGTTGCAGTTCACAAAGCAATTAATTCATCATTCCTTAATTCATCTGTCGTGGCATGTTTGTTTCATTTGAGCCAATCTGTGTTTCGAAAAATTACCGATTTAGGCCTCAAAGAAAAATACAATACAGACTCTGAATTCTGTCTTAAAATTCGATGTTTTTCAGCATTAGCTTTCCTCCCCGTTGAAGACGTCGAAGAGGCTTATGAAGATTTGATAGACGATGAAGAAATACCTGCTGAATTCATCGTTTACTTCGACTTGACTTACATAGGCATTGTGAGAGGACGTAGTGCCAGACGAAGGAGAGAAACGCCTACATTCCCGACAGCTGTATGGAATGTTAATCAGCGTGTTCTACAAGATCTACCGAGAACAAATAATGCTGCTGAGGGGTTTCATTCTGCGATAAAGCGTTCGGTGGGTGGAGCTCATTTGAATATTTGGAGGTTAATCAAAACTCTGAAGGACGAGGAAGGGTTCATAATAGGCAAAAAGGCTCAAATTCTTCGGGGAGATCAGTCGACTTCATGTACGCGATATAAGAAAATAACTGAACGCCTCAAAAGATTGGTCGTTGAATATGATTCTACAACAAAAATTGATTTCTTGAGGAATGTCGCTTACAATTTACATCAATTTTAAGTAATTTCGGGAATTAGATTAGATTTTAACTGCACTTTTAGATTTTTTAACTGCATTTTTCAACTTGCATTTTATCAATTACTTGCATTTTAGCAATTAAATTCACTTGCTGTATTGTACTTGCATTTTATCAATTAAATGATTTTATATGGAGTTAATTTGTAATTGGATAATTGGACAAAAAGACGTTGGACCAAAAGACGTGCGGACAAAAAGACGTTGGACCAAAAGACGTGGACGAAGTGTCGTTGGACGAAGTGACGTCGGACGAAAAGATGCAACACGGTATTTAAATAGCACCTTCAACACTGCAAAACATCCCATGGTGCTTCACATATGGAGATATCAGGGCAGGTGACTGAACTTCCAACTGGAGGCAGATCTTGAGGAGCATCTTCAAAGAGGAGAGGGGGGAAAACAGGGTCAACAGCCTTCACACTGTCACCGCTCTACCATTGGTAACTATCCAGAGACATATTCGAATCTGAGATCGCTATATTTCTGAACAGTGGTGGAACCGAGCGTGGGGAAAGAAAGCGATTTTGGGGTAGAAGGTCAGTCATGTAGAATGGCTGAGCAGAGTTGAGATGCCAAATGGCTTCTGCTCCTTTATTCCTAGGACTTGGGAATGGCTGGCGTGCCCTTGAGGAGGTGATGGTGCGCCATCTTCCTGACACTTGAGTGACCCGCTCGACCATTTCAGAAAGTAGTTCGGAGTCAACTACATCTGGCCGGGAGTCACAAACTAACTTTTCAATTCCACATTTAATTAATGGAATTTAAATTCCCCCAGCTGTCAAGATGAGATTTGAACTCGGGTCCCTGGATATAACCACTATGGTACTATTAACTATTAACTGCTCCTCGTTCTGATGTGCCTGAGCTTTCCTTCCATAGTATTCAATGTCTTTGTCTTCGGCAAAAGTTTTTATTTGAGGTTTTAAAATCGTGACGGGTTTTGATTGAATAAATAAGGCGAAAACTGTTACCATCGGCCGTAGGTTCCGTCACCAGAAGAGACAATTCAAGGTAATTGCCAAAAGGACCAGGGAATGAAATGAGGGGCATTTATGCAGCGAGCTGTTACAATCTGGAATACATTGTCTGAACGTTTGATGGAAGCAGATCCTAAGTTAATATTCAAAAAGGAAGGTTATGGTGGGAGGGTGAGCGGGAATAATTTGGAGAGCTCTTTCTAAAAGCTGCTACAGATACAATGGACTGAATGCACTCCCTGTGCTGTGTTATTCTATGGTTCTATTATTCCCTAAGATAACTGTCTAGTTCAACAGATGCGTTTAAAGGGCCCAGATTATTCCTAAAAAAAAACATGTGCCAGGCCATCCTAAAGGCATTGGAGATGCCAAACTCTTGCAAGGTGATTCTAGACAGAGTACTGAGGACAATTAGGAGACTGTGGCAATGAGTGATGACTGGTTTACTCAAAAGATAAGTTGGTTTAGACAACAGGGTGTTACCAACAAGATAACAAATCATTCAGTGTTGCACCATGACACAAATGGCAGTCAGTACGATGGTTGGCATGGTCTCATTTTGACCCCTTAATGTTGAAAAGTTCATAATTACCGCTTTGTGCATTTCTGTTTTACATACACAGAAACATACATAGAAAATAGAAGCAGGAGGAACACATTCGACCCTTCAGGACTGCACCGCCATTCATTATGATCACGGCTGATCATCAAAGACCTGCTGAGATTTTCCAGCATTTTCTCTTTACTTTTCATATTCTCCTTGCTGTCTTTTTCTTTTGTTCCTGATCCCCCCCTGCTCTGAATCCTTGCATAGGTTCCCATCTTCTTGCCATATTTGTTACATTCATCTACTTTATAGATGCCTTTGTAAAACTCTAACCCTGAATAAAGTGGCTCCATTGATTTCCTCCTTCCTAGTAGGGGTTGCCAATCCTCTGGGATTGTCTTGGAGTCTCCAGGAATGAAACACTAATCTCCAGTTACAATGCCAATAGCGACCCAGGAGAAACATCAAAGGGGTGCGAAAAAATTGTGTTTGCAACATAAATTCTTTGAATACTTTTCTTTATGGTTACAAGAGATCCGAGAGATCGGGATATCAGGAAACATCCAATTGGGCGACAGAGTGTCTCCCAGTGTGGGAAGGCAGGACAGAGTGAGAATGAACGTGCCAAGCGGCCAATGGTAGGAGTACGGGGGCGGGGTGGTTGGAGGCTGAAGGTTATGTGCTGAAACTTCCAGGAATGTGCCCAACAAGAGTTGGCAAAACCACCACAGTCCTGTCTAGTGGTTTGTAGAAGGTAAAGGATTATATAATAACTAGAAGGATGTTAGATATGCAGAAAGGCTGAATAGACTCGGACTGTTTTCATTAGAACGACAGAGATTGAGGGGTGACCTGATAGAGGTCTACAAGATTATGAGGGGCACGGATAGAGTGGATGGGCAGGCACTCTTTCCCTGGGTGGAGGAGTCAGTCACAGGGGGCATAGGGTTAAGGTCCGTGGGGCAAAGTTTAGAGGAGATGCCTGAGGCAGGTTTTTTACACAGAGGATGGTGAGTGCCTGGAACGCGTTGCCTGGGGAGGTAGTGAAAGCAGATATATTTACGGCGTTCGAAAGGCATCTCGACAAATACGTGGATAGGATGGGTGTAGAGAGATACGGCACTAGGAGGTGCTGAGGGTGGTAACATGACTGGTACAGGTTTGTAGGGCCTAAGGGCCTGTTCCTGTGCTGTATTGTTCTTTGTTCTTAGGAGCAGGATTAGGCAATTCAGTCCCTCGAGCCCGCTCTGCCATTCAATACAATCATTGCTGATCTCACCTAGGCCTCGGCTCCATTTTCCAGCTCATCCTCCATAATCCTTCAACCCATTACTAAATAAAAATCTGTCTATTTCCTCCTCAAATTTACTCAAATTCCCGGCATCCACCGCACTCTGTAGTGAATTCCACAGATTCACGACCCTTTGAGAGAAGTAATTTCTCCTCATCTCTGTTTTAAATCTGCTCCCCCTTCTCCTAAAACTATGACCTCTCATTCTAGATTGCCTCACAAGATGAAGAATCTGCTCCACATCTACTTTTATTATCTTAGAAACCTCAATTAGACCTCCTCTCGTTCTGCTAAACTCGAGGGTGACTCGGCCTAAACTGCTCAATCTCCCTTCATACGACAAACCCTTCATTTCTGGAATCAATTCAGTGAACCTCCTCTGAACTGCCTCCAAGGCAACAGCTCAAATTTGGTCCTCAAATAAGGGGACCAAAATGTACACAGTACTCCAGTTGTGGTCTCACCAATGCCTTGTACAGTTGCAGCAACAATTCCCTGCTTTAACCTCACACTTATCCACATTCAACTCCATCTGCTAAATTTTAACCCACTCCCCTAACCTCTCTATATCCATTTGTACATTTCATTTTTCCTCATTGCAACTTACTACCCCAACTATTTTAGTGTCATCTGCAGATTTGGCTGTGATACCTTCTATCCCTGAATCCAAGTCAGGAATATATATTGTAGATAGTTGGGGCCTGAGGACCAAACCCTGTGGCACATCATTAGTTGCATCCTGCCAACCAGAAAAAGGCCCATTTTTCCTGACTCTCTGCCTTCTGTCGATTAGCCAGTCTTCTATCCAAGCTAATAAATTAAACCTAATCCCATGTGACCTTACCCTGTGTATTAACCTTTTGTGCGACACCTTATTATATGCCTTCTGGAAGTCCAGATATACTACATCTACAGGATCCCCATTATCCGCTTTACTTGTTTCATCTTTGAAAAACTTTAGCAAATTAGTCAAACACGATGAGCCCTTCATGAAACCATGCTGACTCTATTGGATTGCATTTTGACTTTCCAAATGTCCTGTTATTAATTCCTTAATAATCGATCCTAACAATTTTCCAACGACAGATGTTAAATTAACTATAATTTATAGTCTATAATTTCCTACTTTTTGGCTCCTTGCATTAACATTTTTCCAATCCGCTGGACCCTTTCCCTCATCCAGGGAATTTTGGAATATTATAACCAATGGATCCACTATCTCCACTGCCACTTCCTTTAAGACCCTAGGATATAGGCCATCAGGCCCTGGGGCCTTGTCTGCCTTCAATCCCAATAGTTTGTTTAGCACTTTTTCCCTATTCATCATGATTGTTCTGAGTTCCTACCTTTCTATCACCTCTGCATTATCTGTTACTATTGGGATCATAGAACATAGAACAGTACAGCACAGAACAGGCCCTTCGGCCCTCGATGTTGTGCCGAGCATTGTCCGAAACCAAGATCAAGCTATCCCACTCCCTGTCATTCTGGGTGCTCCATGTACCTATCCAATAACCGCTTGAAAGTTCCTAAAGTGTCCGACTCCACTATCACAGCAGGCAGTCCATTCCACATCCTAACCACTCTCTGAGTAAAGAAACTACTTCGGACATCCCTCCTATATCTCCCACCCTGAATATCCTATATCTCCCCCCTTGTAACAGCTACATCCACCCGAGGAAATAGTCTCTGAACATCCACTCTATCTATCCCCCTCATCATCTTATACACCTCTATTAAGTCGCCTCTCATCCTCCTCCGCTCTAAAGAGAAAAGCCCAAGCTCCCTCAATCTTTCTTCATAAGACCTATCCTGCAAACCAGGCAGCATCCTGGTAAATCTCCTTTGCACCTTTTCCAATGCTTCCACATCCTTCCTATAATGAGGTGAACAGAACTGCACACAATAAATTACTAGTGTCCTCCACCATGATAACGGAGGCAAAATATTGATTGAGTGTCCATGTCATTTCTGTGTTCCCAACTATTAACTCCCCAGTCTCATCCTCCAAGGGACCAATATTTACTTTAGCTACTCTCTTCCATTTTATATGTTTATAGAAGCTTTTGCTAATAAAAATATATTTTTTAAAAATAGTAGCTTATGCTATCCTTTTTTATACTTTGCGCTAGTTTCCTTTCATAACTTACCTTTTGCTCTTTTTATAACTTTTTTAGTAACCCTTTGTTGATCTTTAAAGATCTTCCCAATCTTCCAGCCTGCCTTTGCAATATGGTATGGCTTAGTTTTTGTCTTTATGCTATCTTTAACTTCCTTGCTTAGCCATGGATGTTTTTCCCCGTCTTACAATCTTTCTTCCTCTCTGAAATATATTTTAGTTGAGAGGAATTAAATATCTCCTGAAACAACTGCTGATCATCAACTGTTCTACCTTTTAGTCTTCTTGCCCAGTCCACTAGGACCTTTGTTTAATTCCAAATTGCAAGTGTGGGACTCCAGTTTCTCGCTCTCCAACTGAATTTGAAATCCTATGCTATGATCACTCTTCCCTAGAGGATCATTAACTATGAGGTAATTAATTAACCCCTCCTCATTACACAATACAAAATCCAGAATAGTCTGGACCTTGGTTGGTTTCACAGCATATTGCTCCAAGAAACAATCTCAAATACATTCAATAAATTCTCCCTCGAGGCTACCCTTGCCAATTTGATTAATCCAGTCTATATCTTTAAATTACCTACGACTAGTGTTGTACCTTTCTTACAAACCTCCAATATTTCCTGGTTTATACTGTGCCCCACTGTGGAACTACTTCTTGGGGACCTATAGATTACTCCTACCAGGGACTTTTTTCCTCTGCTATTTCTTATTTCTACCCAGACTGATTCCACATCTTGATCTCTATATTATGCCTATATATATATCTATATATGTCTATATTATTTCTCACTACAGCACTGGTCCCTTTCTTTACCAGCAAAGCTATGGCAAGGCAAATACCATGGCAAGCATGGTAGCATGGTGGTTAGCATAAATGCTTCACAGCTCCAGGGTCCCAGGTTCGATTCCCGGCTGGGTCACTGTCTGTGTGGAGTCTGTGCATGTCCTCCCCGTGTGTGCGTGGGTTTCCTCCGGGTGCTCCGGTTTCCTCCCACAGTCCAAAGATGTGCGGGTTAGGTGGATTGGCCATGCTAAATTGCCCGTAGTGTCCTAAATGTAAGGTCAAGCGGGGGGTTGTTGGGTTACGTGGGTTTGAGTAGGGTAATCATGGCTCGGCACAACATCGAGGGCCGAAGGGCCTGTTCTGTGCTGTACTGTTCTATGTTCTATCTCCTTTCCCTTTCTGTCTATCCTTTTGAAATACTGAGTACCCTTGGATATTAAATTCCCAGACCTGGTCTCCTTGTAACCATGTCTCAGTAATTGCCACCAAATCATACCCCTTTGACTCAATTAACACTGTTAACTCATTCATTTTGTTCTGAATACTTCATGCATTCAGATACAAAGCCTTTAACTTTGTTCTATTATCAAATTTCCCTACTCTTGTCTGACTCCTTGGTGTAGGTTTCACAAAGGACTCAAACTTGAAGTGCGGATTTATTTTGAAACCGAAAACATAAGTTAGATTGGATTCTTGGTTCACACTCTGGCTTTGGGCCAAATTACATTCTGAATTTGGGCGTTGATGGGCACACCCCATAATCTACTTTCCTGTGCACCATTGGCCTCAATGGCAGTGACTTGCTGGTTAGTTTAATATTCATTTGTGTATTTGTTGTCTGACATCTTGTATTGAAAGTGAAAACAACCCATGTTTGTCATGGGGGCTGGCCAGCTGAAAAGGGGATTTTTAAAAAATGGTGTGATACTAGAAACAGTCAGGAATGAAACGGTGGATGCAAATGTTATAAATAAATTAAATGTTTGGCTGTGCACCACTTGTTCACAGGATCTGAATGTTGTCTAGTTTTATTATCACATTATTCACACTGACCAAAGACATGGTGAGTACACTGTCCTTTCACCTTTGAAACCGAACGTGTATCAGTTCCTTTTAATAACTCTCGGCCTCACAGCTTTGCTGGCACAAGCGTAGTCTTTACCAAATGTTGCGTGAAGAGTTTTCTTGCATCAGTTCTAACACCTCTATAAAGCCTGGGCGATCTCTAGCCTTTCTTTGACTGGTGACCCATAGTCGCGTTGTTGTTAGTGGGAGCTGGGTACCCAATTATCTACAAGAGGGACCACAGGCAACTCTCCCTTTAGGGAGAGTGAGAGAAGTGGCTCCAAAAGACCATTAGAACCGGACGCAGGAGTAGGGCAATTCAGCCCTTCGAGCCTGCTCCGCCATTCAATACCATCATGGCTGATCTCCTCTCGGTTTCATCTCCACCTTCCTGCCGTCTCCCCATAAGCCTTCGTCCTGCTACTAATTAAAAACTATCTATCTCCTCCTTAAATTTCTTCAGTGTTCCAGTGTCCACTGCTCTCTGGGGTAGAGAATTCCACAGATTCACGACCCTTTGAATGAAGTAATTCCTCCTCGTATCTGTTATCAATCTACCACCCCTGAGTCGAAACGTCCCGTGTTGATTATTCTTTTTGTCGACTATGTAACTCAATTCGATCTCCTCTCATTCTTCTAAACTGCAACAAATATAGGCCGAACTTGCAAGTCCTTCATCCCTGGAATCAATCTAATGAACCTTCTATAGCTTGAGGGTCACCCTCCAGGAACTGGTTTAGCACACTGAGCTAAATAGCTGGCTTTTAAAGAAGACCAAGGTTCAATTCCCATACCAGCTTCCCCGAACAGGCGCCGGAATGTGGCGACTAGGGGCTTTTCACAGTAACTTCATTTGAAGCCTACTTGTGACAATAAGTGATTTTCATTTCATTTCATAGATCATAGAATTTACAGTGCAGAAGGAGGCCATTCGGCCCATCAAGTCTGCACCGGCTCTTGGAAAGAGCACCCTACCCAAGGTCAACACCTCCACCCTATCCCCATAACACAGTAACCCCACCCAACACTAAGGGCAATTTTGGACACTAAGGGCAATTTATCATGGCCAATCCACCTAACCTGCACATCTTTGGACTGTGGGAGGAAACCGGAGCACCCGGAGGAAACCCACGCACACACGGGGAGGATGTGCGGACTCCGCACAGACAGTGACCCAAGCCGGAATCGAACCTGGGACCCTGGAGCTGGGAAGCCATTGTGCTATCCACAATGCTACCGTGCTGCCCAAACATCAAACATGGGGCAGGGCGAGTAGGTAGCTCTCCAAGAACTACCACAGCTGGCACATCATTCTGCACCAGTCCCTGCCAGGTAGCCAGCTAAGCTGGCCGACCCCCTTGTGGAACTTGATGTAGGCAAATTGGATGCTGCAATTTCCTAAACCTGGGCTGACACTCAAGTGTAGCACTGTCAGAGGTGCTGGCTTTCGGGTGAGCCGTTAGACCGAGGCACTATCCGCTCTCTCCAGGTGGTCGTACAAGATCTTATGGCACTGTTTTGAAGAATAGCAGGGGAGGGGTGGGAGGGGGGTCTCCCTGGTGTTATGGTCAATATTTATCAAAATATCACTGAATATCACAAAATCACTGAAATCAGAATGTCTGACCATTAACACATCACTATTGTGGGAGCTTTTTATGTACAACTTGGCTGTCATATTTTCTACATGACAAGAGTGCCTCTACTTACAAAGGTGCTTGATTGGCTGTAAAGTGGTTTTGGGATGCACTGGATTCATAAAAGGCGCTATGGAAATGCAAGTCTTTCATTCGTCTTTGATGCAGTATTCTAAACTTGCCTGTGATAAAATATATTGAGGATTTCTAAGATAGATAAATGAATAGGTGACCGTCCATAGGATCGTAGAATTTACAGTGCAGGAGGCCATTCGGCCCACCAAGTCAGCACCGGCCCTTGGAAAGAGCAATGACATTGCGCACAGGCAGTCAGGGTTCTGAAATGCAGTTGGCATGTTTAGTTGCTGAGATGGGGCCACGTTGAACCTGGCCTGTGCCTTCAAGGCCACTGCTCAACTTATTGAGGGAGAAGTGATGTTGACGGGAACACTCTGAGGCTAACTGTTGAGGGAAATTCCCTTGGATTTTGTGAATTCCTGGCTCATGCCTTTCGAGGAAGGTCTGGGGAAAAACCTGTAGGGTTTTTTTTAACCTTTATTTGGAAGCAAGAATTTTGCCACATTGGAGAATGAGGTGCAAAGTACGGAAGATGCACTGCAGTAAGACATGTGAATCTCCGGTCCATTTCCCGTATCGGGTGGAAGATGTAAAGAAATAAACAGCACAATGCATCACTCCAGTGCCAATGTGTGTTGGTTCCCAAGTCTATCCTTTGGAGCCCATGAGGTTTACTTGGTATAAACAATCACATCATGTGATCAGTTGGAGCCCTTTGTATTGATCCTGAGGTTAAGCGAAAGATTACTTCCTGTTGCCGGGCAGGTTTACTTCCGAAACCGTCGAAAATGGCAGCATAAAATACATCTTTTTTAAAATTACGTTGCTTCACAAGTGCAACACAGATCATCATCTCAGTTAAAGTTCTCATCCAGCAAACATTTACAACACAAGAGGCCATTCAGCCCATTGTGGCAGCTGAAAAAGAGCTGTCCAGCCTAATCCTACTTTCCAGCTCAAGGTCCACAGCCCTCTGCGATCCCCCCACCCTGCCACCCCATCCCCCCCACCCAGCCCCCCTATCCCCTACCCTGCCTCCCCAACACCCCACAATGCCTCCCCAACCCCCCACCCTGCCTCCCATCCCCCCACCCTGCCTCCCCAACCCCCCACCCTGCCTCCCTATCCCCCCACCCTGCCTCCCCATCCCCCCCACCCTGCCTCCCTATCCCCCCCACCCTGCCACCCTATCCCCCCCCCACCCTGCCTCCCCATCCCCCCCACCCAGCCTCCCTATCCCCCACCCTGCCTCCCCAACACCCCACACTGCCTCCCCAACCCCCCACCCTGCCTCCCCACCCCCCACCCTGCCTCCCCAACCCCCCACCCTGCCTCCCTATCCCCCCCACCCTGCCTCCCCATCCCCCCCACCCTGCCTCCCTATCCCCCCCACCCTGCCTCCCTATCCCCCCCACCCTGCCGCCCCAACCCCCCACCCTGCCTCCCTATCCCCCCCACCCTGCCTCCCCACCCCCTCACCCTGCCTCCCCATCACCCCCCACCCTGCCTCCCCATCCCCCCCACCCAGCCTCCCTATCCCCCACCCTGCCTCCCCATCCACCCCACCCTGCCTCCCTATCCCCCCACCCTGCCTCCCCATCCCCCCCACCCAGCCTCCCCATCCCCCCCACCCTGCCTCCCCATCCCCCCCACCCTGCCTCCCTATCCCCCCACCCTGCCTCCCCATCCCCCCCACCCAGCCTCCCCATCACCCCCCACCCTGCCTCCCTATCCCCCCCACCCAGCCTCCCTATCCCCCACCCTGCCTCCCCATCCCCCACCCTGCCTCCCTATCCCCCCCACCCTGCCTCCCCAACCCCCCACCCGCCTCCCCATCCCCGCCACCCTGCCTCCCCATCCCCCCCACCCTGCCTCCCCATCCCCCCACCCTGCCTCCCCATCCCCCCCACCCTGCCTCCCTATCCCCACACCCTGCCTCCC
Organism: Scyliorhinus canicula; assembly: GCF_902713615.1. Lineage (NCBI taxonomy): Eukaryota > Metazoa > Chordata > Chondrichthyes > Carcharhiniformes > Scyliorhinidae > Scyliorhinus > Scyliorhinus canicula. Next base: position 9,525,518 of record NC_052161.1, read on the forward strand.
CATCCCCCCCACCCTGCCTCCCCATCCCCCCCACCCTGCCTCCCTATCCCCCCACCCTGCCACCCCACCCCCCACCCACCCTGCCTCCCCATCCCCCCCACCCTGCCTCCCTATCCCCCACCCTGCCTCCCCATCCCCCCCACCCTGCCTCCCCATCCCCCCACCCTGCCTCCCCATCCCCCCCACACTGCCTCCCTATCCCCCCACCCTGCCTCCCCATCCCCCCCACCCTGCCTCCCCATCCCCCCCACCCTGCCTCCCTATCCCCCCACCCTGCCACCCCACACCCCACCCACCCTGCCTCCCCATCCCCCCCACCCTGCCTCCCTATCCCCCACCCTGCCTCCCCAACCCCCCACCCTGCCTCCCTATCCCCCCCACCCTGCCTCCCCATCCCCCCCCCACCCTGCCTCCCTATCCCCCACCCTGCCTCCCCATCCCCCCACCCTGCCTCCCCAACCCCCCACCCTGCCTCCCCATCCCCCCACCCTGCCTCCCCAACCCCCCCCACCCTGCCTCCCCACCCCCCCCACCCCGCCTCCCCATCCCCCCCCCCCCGCCTCCCCATCCCCCCCCACCCTGCCTCCCCAACCCCCCACCCTGCCTCCCCATCCCCCCACCCTGCCTCCCCAACCCCCCACCCTGCCTCCCTATCCCCCACCCTGCCTCCCCATCCCCCACCCTGCCTCCCTATCCCCCCCCACCCTGCCTCCCCATCCCCCCCACCCTGCCTCCCTACACCCCCCACCCTGCCTCCCCATCCCCCCCCACCCTGCCTCCCTACACCCCCCACCCTGCCTCCCCATCCCCCCCACTCTGCCTCCCCATCCCCCCCACCCTGCCCATCCCCCCACCCTGCCTCCCCAACCCCCCACCCTGCCTCCCCATCCCCCCCAACCCTGCCTCCCCATCCCCCCCACCCTGCCTCCCCACCACCCCCCACCCTGCCTCCCCATCCCCCCCACCCTGCCTCCCTATCCCCTCCACCCTGCCTCCCCTCCACCCCACCCTGCCTCCCCAACCCCCCACCCTGCCTCCCTATCCCCCCACCCTGCCTCCCCATCCCCCCACCCTGCCTCCCTATCCCCCCCACCCTGCCTCCCCATCCCCCCCACCCTGCCTCCCCATCCCCCCACCCTGCCTCCCTATCCCCCCACCCTGCCTCCCTATCCCCCCCACCCTGCCTCCCCATACCCCCCCACCCTGCCTCCCTATCCCCCCCACCCTGCCTCCCCATCCCCCCCACCCTGCCTCCCCATCCCCCCCACCCTGCCTCCCCATCCCCCCCACCCTGCCTCCCCACCCCCCACCCTGCCTCCCCAACCCCCCCACCCAGCCTCCCCATCCCCCCCACCCCGCCTCCCCATCCCCCCACCCCCGCCTCCCCATCCCCCCACCCCGCCTCCCCATCCCCCCCACCCCGCCTCCCCATCCCCCCCACCCTGCCTCCCTATCCCCCACCCCGCCTCCCCATCCCCCCCACCCTGCCTCCCTATCCCCCCACCCTGCCTCCCCATCCCCCCCCACCCTGCCTCCCTATCCCCCCACCCTGCCCCCCCATCCCCCCACCCTGCCTCCCCAACCCCCCACCCTGCCTCCCCAACCCCCCACCCTGCCTTCCCAACCCCCCACCCTGCCTCCCTATCCCCCCACCCTGCCTCCCCAACCCCCCACCCTGCCTCCCCATCCCCCCCACCCCTGCCTCCCCATCCCGCCCACCCTGCCTCCCCATCCCCCCCACCCTGCCTCCCCATCCCCCCACCCTGCCTCCCCATCCCCCCACCCTGCCTCCCCATCCCCCCACCCTGCCTCCCTATCCCCCACACCCTGCCTCCCCATCCTGCCTCCCCATCCCCCCCACCCTGCCTCCCCATCCCCCCCACCCTGCCTCCCTATCCCCCACACCCTGCCTCCCCATCCTGCCTCCCCATCCCCCCCACCCTGCCTCCCTATCCCCCCCCACCCTGCCTCCCCATCCCCCCACCCTGCCTCCCTATCCCCCCACCCTGCCTCCCCATCCTGCCTCCCTACCCCCCACCCTGCCTCCCTATCCCCCACACCCTGCCTCCCCATCCCCCCACCCTGCCTCCCCATCCCCCCACCCTGCCTCCCCATCCCCCCACCCTGCCTCCCCATCCCCCCACCCTGCATCCCCACCCCCCCCCCACCCTGCCTCCCCATCCCCACACCCTGCCTCCCCATCACCCCCACCCTGCCTCCCCAACCCCCCACCCTGCCTCTCCAACCCCCCACCCTGCCTCCCCATCCCCAGACCCCCCCACCCTTCCTCCCCAAACCCCCCCACCCTTCCTCCCCAAACCCCCCCCCCCACCCTTCCTCCCCAAACCCCCCCACCCTTCCTCCCCATAACCCCCCCCACCCTTCCTCCCCAAACCCCCCCCCACCCTTCCTCCCCAAACCCCCCCCACCCTTCCTCCCCAAACCCCCCCACCCTTCCTCCCCAAACCCCCCACCCTTCCTCCCCAACCCCCCCCCCCCCCCTTCCTCCCCAACCCCCCCCCTTCCTCCCCAAACCCCCCCCCCCCCCCTTCCTCCCCAAACCCCCCCCACCCTTCCTCCCCAAACCCCCCCCACCCTTCCTCCCCAAACCCCCCCCACCCTTCCTCCCCAAACCCCCCCCCACCCTTCCTCCCCAAACCCCCCCACCCTTCCTCCCCATACCCCCCCACCCTTCCGCCCCAAACCCCCCCACCCTTCCTCCCCCAAACCCCCCCCACCCTTCCTCCCCAAACCCCCCCACCCTTTCTCCCCAAACCCCCCACCCTTCCTCCCCAAACCCCCCACCTTCCCTCCCCAAACCCCCCACCTTCCCTTCCACCCCCGCCCAACCCCTTCCCTGCCTCCCCTTTCCCACCTCCCCTCCCCTTCCTTTCACTGCCTCCCCCCTCCCCCCCCCCCTTCCCTTCCCCCTCCCCCACCTCCCCCGCCCCCCTTCCCTTCCCCCTCCCCCACCTCCCCCGCCCCCCTTCCCTTCCCCCTCCCCCACCTCCCCCTTTCCTTCCCCCTCTCCCACCTCCCTCTTCCCTTCCCCCTTCCCCATCACCCCCTCCCCATTCCCCTGCCTCCCCTTCCGCCTCCCCATTCTCATCCCCGGAGGGGAAGGAGGAGGGGGCGGCGGAAGTGTTCCCAGTCTCGGGGGGGGGGGGGGGGGGGAAGAGTGTTCCCAGTCTCTGGGGGAGGGGGAAAGAGTGTACCCAGTCTCCGGGGGGGGGGGGGGGGGGGATGTTCCCAGTCTCTGGGGGAGGGGGCGACGGAAGTGTTCCCAGTTTCGGGGGTGGGGGGGGGGGGAGTGTTCCCAGTCTCTGGGGGGCTGGGGAAAGAGTGTTCCCAGTCTCTGGGGGGGGGGGGGGTGTTCCCAGTCTCTGGGGGGGGGGAGAGTGTTCCCAGTCTCTGGGGGGAGAGTGTTCCCAGTCTCTGGGGGGGGGGGGGGAAGAGTGTTCCCAGTCTCTGGGAGGGGGGGGGTGTTCCTAGTCTCTGGGGGAGGGGGTGGCAGAAGTGTTCCCAGTCTCGGGGGTGGGGAGGCGTGTTCCCAGTCTTGGGGTGGGGGGGGGAAGTATTCCCAGTCTCTGGGGGAGGGGGGCGGTGTTCCTGGTCTCGGGGGGGGGGGTGTTCCTGGTCTCGGGGGGTGGGGGTGTTCCTGGTCTCGGGGGGGGGGGGGGTTCCTGGTCTCAGCGGAGGGGTGGGAGTGTTCCCAGTCTGGGGGAGGGGAGGGTGTTCCTGGTCTCGGGGGGGGGGGGGGTGTTCCTAGTGTCGGGGGGTTGTGTTCCCAGTCTCGAGGGAAGGGAGGGGTGTTCCCGGTCTCTGGGAGGGGGGAGGGTGTTCCCTGTCTCTGGGGGAGGGGGGGTGTTTCCAGTCTCTGGGGGGGGGGGGGAGGAAGTGTTCCCAGTCTCGGGGTGAAGGGGGGGGGTGTTCCCAATCTCGGGGCGGGGGGGGGGGGGGAGTGTTCCCAGTCCCTGGTGGGGGGGGGGGGGGGATTGTGTTCCCTGTCTGGGGGGGGGGGGGGGGTGTTCCCAGTCTCGGGGTGAAGGGGGGTGTTCCCAATCTCGGGGGAGGGGGCAAGTGTTCCCAGTCCCAGTTCCCAGGGTGGTGTTCAGAATCTCTGGGGGGGGGGGGGGGGGGGACCGTGACCCCACAAAGCTGTGACTGTGAATGCAGAGAGCCTCCTGCAGAGTCACCGCTGACATGGTGACATCTGAGCACAGGGCTGGCCAATTCCCACTTTCCCTCCAATAAATGTCCGCTTCGTGCGCATTTTGGGGGGGGGGGGGACATTTATTTCCCTTTCTCCTCTAGAGGGGGTGAAGTGTATCAGTCCCGCCTTCTCCCAGTGACAGCGGCGATCACCCGGGCGGGGGGGGGGGGGGGGGGTGGTGATGCCCTTTGGGGAGAGGTTTATGGAAAAGAAAGAATTGGGAATATTTGCGTTTATTTAACCCCCCCCCCCCCCCCCACCCCCCACCCCCCCCCCCCACCCACCCCCACCCCCACCCCCACCCACACCAAATTGTATGACGGGAGCTGCCATGAATCGCACCCAACATTCTCGCTTTAAAGCTGCAGATGACAAGTGTGAGCATGTGACAGGGGGATGGGGGAGGGGGAGGGTTTGTGGATTGGGTCATATGATCAGCTTCACGGAATCAAAACAAACCCAGCAGCAAAACTGAGGAATGGGAATGGGAAGGGGGGCCGAGGTTTGATTTCAGGACCTAGGTGCAGCGAACTTCCAGGAATCTGCAACAAGAAGTAAGTGAATTGTGTCGAAATGTGTCAGTTTCGGGCTGATCAGTTTCAGGGAAGGGGCTGGATCGCTACAATGTTGCCACTTGTGTGTGTTTGTTGTTGTTGCAATCTCACTGATCTGCCGCGCTATATATAGGTTGCAGACATGAGTAAGGGCTGTTGGTGCACTCCAGTCCCCCCACCCCCAGAATCAGCCCCTCTGTTAAAGGCTCGGTGCTGCCGGACGCTCTGGGTTTGTTCCCCTCCCCGTTCCGTTTCAGGCTTTGCCTCCCTGTAATCGCAATTGGACTCGTCTCCACACTTGTCTAATGTTGCAAATAGGAAACTCTTCAATTATTCTTTTTTTTAAAGCCCTGTAAAACACCAAAATAAATCCCGAAAGGTGTCAAATTCACTGCTGTGTATTTTTTATTTTAAATTTTGAGCTGACATTCAGCTTCAGATATGTTTGTGCTTGGGGCTGGCTGGGAGGCGGAAATCGGTTTGAGATTAGGTTTAAGGTGCAAAGGACTCAGTTTCCTTCATTGGGTCGGGAGTGCTTTTAAAGGGCCACTCACCGCCTTCTCGATTGCGGGGGGGGGGGGGGGGGGGTTCGTTCTCGGTTTTCCGGTCCTCTTTGCAAAGTGCAATAGTCCAAATTGCAAACTACAAATCCGGGAGGCCATTTTATCCAACCTGCCAGGGAAGCGGATGCTCCCTGATGGAACCGTCCCGTGAATTATTCCAGAGAATCTTCAATCTTCCCACCCAGCCCAAGGCCATTCAAAAAGTGTTTAACTCTTTCTAAGGAAGTGCTGAACTGGTCTCTTTGCCAGATTACTCCGCGGTTTGGGATTTAACTGTTTGTAACCCGACCCCCAATGTTTAGCTGAGGACCTCTTCTTTTTTTTAATATAGACTGAAGTGGACACTTTTTTTTATTTGTAACATTTTGTCAATATCTGCATGCCCTGGATGCTGTGGACCAGCCTCATGGTGGGGGGGGGGGGGGGGGTTACCTCGCCTGAAGGTTGCATCCGGCTGCTTCAAGTTAGTCGCTGGCAATATTGTGGCTCTTGGCAAATCATTCACTTGGGGCGAGATCTTCCGGGCCCGCGGCTGGCTTCCCGGCAGCGTGGGGTGGATTCAATGGGAAATCCCATTGACAGTGAGAGGGAACCAGAAGATCCCACCCACTGCCGAGAAACACGCGGAGAAGCCAGAGAATCTCGTCCTTTTCCACAGACATGCACAAATACTGGTCCCTTAAGAAGACAAGGGCCCTTTTGCAAAACGGCAGAATGCTTTTTTCTTGGCCTTTATCATCACCCAAGATGTATTTCAGTTTGAATTTTAAAGTTTTTCTTCTTCAGCATGCCACCATTTCATATGGGTGGCACAGTTAGCGCTGGTGGCTCACAGCTTCAGGGTCCCGGGTTCAATTCCAGCCTCGGGTGACTGTGTGGAGTTTGCATGTTCTCCCCATGTGTGCATGGGTTTCCTCCAGGTGCTCCGGTTTCTTCTCACAGTCCAAAGATGTGCAAGTTAGGTGGATTGGCCATGATAAATTGACCCTTCATGTCCAAAAGGTAAGGTGGTGTTACTGGGTTACGGGAATAGAGTGAGGCATGGATTAGGGACGCCCTTTCCAAAGTGCCCATGCAGACTCGATGGGCCGAATGGCCCCCTTCTGCACTGTAAATTCCATGATCTATGATTTGACAGGTCCTAATTCCATAAATTATAAGATGTTGCCGACTTGTGTTTTATTCGGGACACCAATGTGTTGCAGAGGCCCACTTACAAAGAGTTAGTCTGGGTGCTGGTTTTGAGTAGATGACCCTGAAAAAAGCAAACTTAAGTCATTGATTATAATACAAAACATTAATAGTTAAGTGGTGAGTCAGGGAAAAGGCGAGAGAGAGAGTGATGGGTCAGCACTGGGCTGAAAAGGATGAGATGGATGGTGAAGCACTGAAAAGGGGATCGAAAAATGGATCAGGATAATTAATGTTGGGGCTAGCGAGAGAGAGAAAGATCAGTGCTGTCATAGAAAAGGAGGTAAGAAAAGATACAGAAATGTGAGGTCATGATAGAGGAAGCAGTTCACAATGAGAATTATGCATGAACGAGGGGCAGCACGGTGGCGCAGTGGGTTAGCACTGCTGCCTCACGGCGCCAAGATCCCAGGTTCGATCCCTGGCTCTGGGTCACTGTCCGTGTGGAGTTTGCACATTCTCCCCGTGTCTGCGTGGGTTTCGCTCCCACAACCCAAAGATGTGCAGGGTAGGTGGATTGGCCACGCTAAATTGGCCCTTAATTGGAAAAAATGAATTGGGCACTCTAAATTTATAAAACAAAAAATGCATGAACGAGGTGGAAGTCAATTCAGGATGGTGACAGGAGAAAGAAGAGGAGGATCGATGTGGATCATGGTTTTTTTTTAAATTGTAGTGAGCGAGATTAGATAACGGGAAAAAGAAGAGGAGAAAAAGAGATCAAGTTCTATTGGGAGTTTTGAAGGAGAGGCATCCTTATTGAGGCAATGGATTCTCAGGGAGCCTGACAGAGTAAATGCTGAGAGGTTGTTTCCCCTTGTGAGAGAGTCTAGGATCTGACCGCATAATCTCAGAGTAAGGGGTCACGATTTAAGACGGGGATGAGGAGGAATTTTTTCTCTTGAGGGTAGTGAATCTGAGGATTTCATTACCATTAAGAGCTGTAGAGGCTGTGCATTTGAGTGTTAGGGCAGTACGATAGCACAAGTGGCTAGCACTGTGGCTTCACAGCACCAGGGTCCCAGGTTCGATTCCCTGCTGGGTCACTGTCTGTGCGGAGTCTGAACATTCTCCCCATGTCTGCGTGGGTTTCCTGCGGGTGCTCCGGTTTCCTCCCACAGTCCAAAGACGTGTAGGTGAGGTGGATTGACCATGCTAAATTACCCTTGGTGTCCAAAAAAAAGGTTAGGAGGGGTTATTGGGTTACGGGGATAGGGTGGAAGTGAGGGCTTAAGTGGATCGGTGCAGACTTGATGGGCTGAATTGCCTCCTTCTGCACTGTAAGTTCTATGTAAGAGGACCCTGTCTTATCAGTAAGGGAATTGAAGGTTATGGCGATAAGGCGGGAAAGTGGAATTGAGGATCATATCAGTTCAGAATGATCTCGTTGAATGGCGGCGCAGACTTGATGGGCCGAATGGCCTACTTCTGCTCCTGTGTCTTATGGTCTTCTAAGTTAATGAGTGCAAAGGAGAGAAGATCAAGATGATTGAAAAGAGGGAAGGACATTAGGATACTGACTGGAAGATATGGATGAGAGGAATGATTGATTGAGGAAGGAAGATAGAGATGGTGAGAAGGGTTAGAATATAGAGGAAGTGGAGAGGTGCGGGATCAAGATTAATTGTTATGATTGGTAAACAGCTCCATTCTGGTAGTAACATGCGATGGCCAGGACCATAGAATGCAATCTTGACAGATCTTGGATCTTATTTAAATCTAGCAATGTCCATGTTCCAATAATGGGAGGTCAGGCAGCAGAAGGTTGGAATCTGAGCAGGCAGTTGCTGAGAGTTTCCGAAGTGGTTTGGAGGGTAACATTGGAGCGTTGGAAGTAGGTGATCTTTGTGGTGGAGAATGTGGATGTTCAGTTCAGGGTCAAGGCGAATGTTAAGGCTGCTAACTATCTGGTTGAGACTGTGACATTGGCCGGGAAGAGGCATTGGATCAGTAGGACTATGGGATTTTTGGTCCTAAGATAATGACCTTGTTCTTTGCAATGATTGAAACAGAGAAAATAGGAGCAGAAATAGGGCATGTGGCCCTATGAGCCTGCTCCACCATTCGTTATGATCGTGGCTGTTCATCCACCAGAGTAACGTGTTCCTGCACCCCCCCCCCCCCCCCCCCCCACCCCACCACCCCCATATCCTTTACCCTCTCTAACTCCTTCTTGTAAACATACAATGTTTTGGCCTCAACTGCGTTCTGTGATAGAGAATTCCACAGGCTCATCACTCATCTCAGTCCCAAATGGTCTACCCTGTATCCTCAAACTGTGACCCTGGTTCCAGACCACCCCCCCCCCCCCCCCCCCCCCCCCCCCCCCAACCATCGGGAACATCCTTCCTGCATCTACCCTATCTAGTCCTGTTAGCATTTTATGGGTCTCGATGAACCCCTCCCCCGCCCCTCATTCTTCTAAACTCCAGCACATATAAACCTGACAACTCAATCTCGCCTCGTATGTTGGTCCTGCCATCCCAGAAATCTGTGGTGAATCTTCGCTGCACTCTCTCTACAACAAGAACATCCTTCCTCAGAGAAGGAGACCAAAAGTTCTCTCACTGTTCTAGGTGTGGTCTCACTAAGGCCCTGTATAATTGCAGCAAGACATCCCTGCTCTTGTACTCGAATCCTCTCGCTATGAAGGTTGCTATACCATTTGCTGCCCCTGCATGCTTACTTTCAGTGACTGGTGCACAAGGACACCCAGGTACCATTGTACGTTCCCATCTTTCAATCTATAGCCATTCAGGTAATTATCTGCCTTTCTGTTTTTGCTATCAAAGTGGATAACCTCCCATTTATCCACATTATACTGCATCTGCTGTGCATCTGTCCACTCTCTCAGCTTGTCCAAATCACACTGAAGCATCACTGCATCCTCCTCCTCAGCTCACACTCCCAACCAACATGGGCAGCACGGTAGCATAGTGGTTAGCACAGTTGCTTCACAGCTCCAGGGTCCTAGGTTCAATTCCCCGCTGGGTCACTGTCTGTGAGGAGTCTTCATGTTCTCCCCCGTGTCGGCGTGGGTTTCCTCCGGGTGCTCCAGTTTCCTCCCACAGTCCAAAATGTGCAGGTGGTTTGGCCATCCTAAATTGCCTGTAGTGTTCAAAAACGTTCGGTGGGGTTACTGGGTTGTGTGGAGATGCGGTCTGAGGTGGGTTGGTCTTTCTGATGCAGACTCGATGGGCCAAATGGCCTCCTTCTGCACTGTAAATTATATGTCTAACATTGTATCATACTGAAGAAATTTGTGGTCTTCAAAGATTCAATGTTATGCAGCAGTTGGCCAGGGGTCGAGGAAAGTTGTTCAGAGATGAAGAAGTTGGATGTTATTGAAATTTATGGAGCTCTGTTATATGGGATATTAAAAGGTATGAAGCAAAGACAGGACAACAGAGTTAAGTTGCAGCTCATCCTGACCAAATTGAATAGGGGAGCAAGTGCGAGGGGCTCAATGGCTTGGTTCTGAAATGTTCCTATTGTTGTACCAATGGAAACTCACCCCATGTCTGTGGGGATGTCGCCAAAGGGTTAGCAGGTATATGAGGAAGAGGAGTGGGTCAAGGAAGGAGTCCAGAGGTAATGGTGTGGGAACAGGCAGATCTTTTAGCTATGTTTGGATGGATAGGAATGAAACCAAACAAGGGCAATCTCTAAACTGGACACTGGAGGAGCGGCAGTGAAGGGAATGATAGAGTTGACATTTCTCCCATGAGGAAGGGTTAGAGTCATGAAATATCTCATTTCTAACTTTGATTTAGGGCTGTAACAGGAGCAGAAATCTGATCAAAAGATTTAGACATGGAGTTGTGGGAACATATTTTGGAGGATTTGATTGTATGATGAAGGGTTTTGTGGAGAAAAGGGAGGCTGGAGATGGGTGAATAGTTGGTATAAAAAAGTGAGATTTGAGGAGTGGGGCGACATCAGTTCTGAAAGGAAGGAAGAAGTTGCCATTGATGGGCAGTCCCAGTTCCATGTCAGTTCGTATGGGCGGGGTCAGGAAAGGAGGTTGATTGGGTGCCGGAGCTGGGTTTCCTACATCACATCAGCCTGGAGAGGTCATGAGGGGAGATGGCGATCAACAAACAGGGTCTAGTGTAAGGCATGGGGGAGATTGGCATGAGGTGTGGCTTGGTGGGAAATTGGGGGAGTGTCGGGCCAGCATCAGCTGAGAGGTGGAGATGCCGGTGTTGGACTGGGGTGAGCTCAGTAAGAAGTCTTACAACACCAGGTTAAAGTCCAACAGGTTTGTTTTGAATCACTAGCTTTCGGAGCGCAGCTCCTTCCTCAGGTGAATGAAGCGGTAGGTTCCAGAAACATACATACATATATATATATATATATATATATATACACACAAAGTCAAAGATGCAAGACGATACTTTGAATGCGAGTCTTTGCAGGTAATTAAGTCTTTACAGGTCCAGACGGAGCATCTGGAGAGAGGGATAATCCCAGGTTGTGAATTGTCTCCAGCCAGGACAGTTGGTAGGATTTCACAAGCCTGTTGGACTTTAACCTGGTGTTGTAAGACTTCTTACTGAGCATCAGCTGAGGCAGCTCAGTGGATGGTGTTCGATCTCCGTGACAAAATGTCCATGAGCTCCTCGTACCTGCAGATGAGGGGGGTGTGGCAGGATGATGGGATTTAAGATGACTGTCGGCAGTAGAGCAGGTGTTGTCTTAGCTCTTTGGGGTGAGGCTCAGTACTGAGGAGTACTGCTCGTCTTGGCAGAGGAGAGGGAAAGCTGTTGTTGCTTGAAGTTGGTCCATCAAATCAGAGGATGGCTGCTCAACACTGATTTGTTCATCTGTTATACTGAAGCTTGTGGCCGTTGGATTGGAGTGCTGGAGCACAGCGGGGCTGGTTTAGCACAGGGCTAAATAGCTGGCTTTGAAAGCAGACCAAGGGCAGGCCAGCAGCACGGTTCAATTCCCGTATCAGCCTCCCCGAACAGGCGCCGGAATGTGGCGACTAGGGGCTTTTCACAGTCACTTCATTTGAAGCCTACTTGTGACAATAAGTGATTTTCATTTCATTTTCATACCAGGAGAGATCAATCAGAATGGGAGAAACCTTCAATGTTGTACTGGGGAAAATGGTGAAGGTAAATAAGTAGATCCACCGTTGCAGATGTAATAGCAAGCGGAAAGTTAGAGAGTGGGGAGTTATGGTCTGCAGGTGCAAGTGTGTGTGACGTGATGAGAGGAGTTGGTTAATTTAGAAAGAGAGGGCAGCATAATGGCTAGACAGCTGAGCGAAAAATAAACATAATGGTAAACCGAGATCTCCAGGTAATGATTGGAAAAAAGCCGAGAGAGGAAACCTCTTTTTTTCTTGATTTGTTCACAGGACGTGCGCATCACTGGCTAGACCAGCATTTATTGCCCATCCCTAATTGCCCCTTGAGATGGTGATGGTGAGCTGCCTTCTGGAACCGCTGCAGTCCATGTGGTGTAGGTACACCCACTGTGCTGTTAGGGAGGGAGTTCCAAGACTTTGACCCAGCGACAGCGAAGGAAGAGCGATATAGTTCCAAGTCAGGATGGTGTGTGATCTGGAGGGGAACATGCAGCTTGTGTTCCTATGGCAATATTGGGGAAAGGAAAAGGGGGGGGGGGTGGTCTGGGTAACAGGAAATGAGGGGGAGAGAGAGAGAGTGTGAGCTTGAGCTCAAGCTCATCAAAACAGTGATACCATTTGCCAATCAGCCTAGGCGTAATGAGCAATGCCTCAATATTTAAGGTTCTCTATGGCACGGTAGCACAGTGGGTAGCACTGTTGCTTCACTGCGCCAGGGACCCAGATTGGATTCCCGCTTGGGTCACTGTCTGTGGGGAGTCTGGGTGGGTTTCCTCCGGGTGCACTGGTTTCCTCCCACAAGTCCCGAAAGACGTGCTTGCTTGGTGAATTGGACATTCTGAATTCTCCCTCAGTGTACCCGAACAGGCGCCGGAGTGTGGCGACTAGGGGATTTTCACAGTAACTTCATTGCAGTGTTAATGTAACCCTGCTTGTGACGCTAGTAAAAGATCCTTGTTTTAAATCATCCTCGGCCTTGACCCTTCCTATCTCTTGCAACCTCACCCAGCTCTGCAACCCTTTGAGATCTTTTCACTCCAATTCCCGCCGCTTGAACATTCCTGATTTTAATTGCTCCACCATTGGTTACTGTGCCCTAATCTGATTAAGCTCCAAATTCTGGAATTCCCCTCCTCGTTCTTTGTATCTCTCCCTCTCCTTTAATATGCCATGTGTCAAACTTTGTTTGAGGACTTCTCCTGTGAGGCACCTGGATATAATTAATTATGTTGAAGGTGCTGTATAAGGTATTATTGTTGTATAATAATAATCATCTTTATTGTCACAAGTGGGCTTACATTAACACTGCAATGAAGTTACAGTGAAAATCCCCTAGTCTACTCAAAAGGAAAAAGTACAGCTTGCCCTCTGTGGTTGAGGTCAGTCTGTATCACAAGCAGAAAATGCAAGTGAGTACATGACTGGATGAAAGTGACGTAGAATTCCTGGAAATATATAACAGAAAACAAACCAGAATGCTGGCTGTTTTAGATATGAGTGTTTAAATTTCCTGTCTGGCCCCTGTTCTTGTTATGCCACATCTTGGTCTGTGCAGCTACAGCAGGGGTGGGCAAACTTTTCCGTGCAAGGGCCACATTCAGAAATTCACAATTTTAAAGGGCCGCATAGTATATTAAGTAAAATAGGGCAGCACGGTAACATGGTGGTTAGCATAAATGGTTCACAGCTCCAGGGTCCCAGGTTCGATTCCCGGCTGGTTCACTGTCTGTGCGGAGTCTGCACGTCCTCCCCGTGTGTGCGTGGGTTTCCTCCGGGTGCTCCGGTTTCCTCCCACAGTCCAAAGATGTGCGGGTTAGGTGGATTGGCCATGCTAAATTGCCCGTAGTGTCCTAAAAAGTAAAGTTAAGGGGGGGGGGGGTTGTTGGGTTACGGGTATAGGGTGGATATGTGGGTTTGAGTAGGGTGATCATTGCTCGGCACAACATCGAGGGCCGAAGGGCCTGTTCTGTACTGTACTGTTCTATTCTATTCTATAAAATAATTAATATTTAAAATAGCCAAAATAAAAGGTTTTTAAAGGAAAAAAAAGCAATTAATTTTTATTAATTAATATTTTAAAGTAGAAACTTCACATGAAACACATGTTGTGCCGAGCAATGATCACCCTACTCAAGTCAACATATCCACCCTATACCAGTAACCCAACAGCCCCCCCCCCCATTAATCTTAAAATTAAAAAAAAATAAAAAAATTTTAATTTTATTTTAAAAAAAATTTTTTATGACTTGATCTTGGTGGGCCGCATAAAGACCTTTGGCGGGCCGCATGCGGCCCGTGGGCCGTAGTTTGCCCACCCCTGAGCTACAGATATCCTGAAGCAAGTACCTGAAGCAGAGCGGAGAATCGGCGCCATTGGTGCTGGCGTGTTTGGCGCGGCAGTGATCGCGGCCCGCTCTACGCCAGCCTGCCAATCCTTGATCCGGGATGGGCCGAGCGGCCATAGCGAAAACACTTGAGTCCCACCGACGCCGTCCACACCTGCTCGTAGCCGGTGGGCACTCTGCGTGGAAGGGTCGGGTGGCGGCCTGTGTGGGGGGGGGGGGGGGGGGGAAGGAGGTCTGATCCTGGGATGGGGCCGCCGATGCGGCCTGGCCCGCAATCGGGGCTCACCGATCGGCTGGCCGGCCTCTCTGTCCCCCGGCCTCTTTTCTTCCGCGCCGGCCCCTGTACTCCTGCGCCATGTTGCGTCGGGGCCGACGCGTTGGAGGAGGCCAGAGCGCATGCGCGCATTGGCGCTGGCACCACTGCGCATGTGCGGATCCTGTGGTGCCCAGTTCGTGCCGGGATCGGCCGCTGGAGCAGCGTAAACTACTCCAGTGACTTGCTGGCCCCCTGTAGGGCCAGAATTACTCCTGGCAGCGGCCCGTTCACGCCGTCGTAAAACGCGATGGTGTTTATGATGGCGTGGACACTCTGCCACGGGATGGGAGAATCCTGCCCATAATCTTTCAACCCCTTTCTAAACCAATTCCTTAATTCACCTTTTGGGGATGTATATAAACTGAAGGGAGAGGATGAATTTAATCTGTAACGAGATACAAAATCTCAATTGACCCACCTATGAATTTTGGTATAAAACAACAAACCATGATTTTAATTATGTGTATGCTCCAATATTTTTTTTAAATGAGCCTTCCTACTCCAGTTCCATGCCAGAAATGAACATTTGATTGTGGGATGTTTGAACGCTGCCCCATATTTGTGGGGTTGGCGTCTAATGTATATTTAAATAGGTAAAGAAAAACAAGATCACCCTCTGGGACAGTTCTGAAAAAGAGGACTTGAAATGTTAGCTGTTTCTCTCTCTACAGATGCTGCCAGACCGGCTGAGCTTTTTTCAGCATATTCTGTTTTTATTTAAATAGGTTGATTTGTAAATAAAATAATCTGCAATGGTTTATAAATATGTAACTTAAAATTTCACTATTCAGGATGCATTAATCAGAATGGTACTTAGTTTAATATTAAACTAAGGAACTTGCAGCTGCAAAATACTATTTGAAGGTCGGAACCAATTTGTGCCTAGTTCGCTGGGGGAAAAAAACAGGCATTGTGACTTTTTGAAAAAATGTTTTAAAAGTTGTCAGTCAGAATTCAGTCTTGATTAAAACTAAATCTTTTAATTAGAAAGCTGTGCGGTGTTTGACAAACTTAACTAGGTTTAGATTTATTGTCACGTGTACCGAGGTACAGTGAAAAGTATTGTTCTACTTCCAGTCCAGGCAGATCATTCCATTCATGAAAAACATAGGACATACGATAAATACACATTAAAACTAAATATTTTAATTAGAAAGTTGTGTGGTGTTTGACAAACCTAACTAGATTTAGATTTATTGTCGCGTGTACTGAGATACGGTGAAAAGTATTGTTCTGTGTCCAGTCCGGACAGTTCATTCCATACATAAAAAAAACATAGGACATACGATAAATACACAATGTAAGTACATAGACGTAGACATCGGGTGAAGCATACGGAGTACAGTGCTTACACAGGAGAGAAGATGCGTAGAGAGATCAGTTCAGTCCATAAGAAGGTCATTCAGGAGCCTGGTAACAGCAGGGGGAAAAGCTGTTTTTGAATCTGTTGGTTGCATGTTTTCAGACTTTTGTAGGTTGTAGGTAAATATTACAGGTTTTTGTTGTTTGAAATTTGGGAATTGAAGATCCATTTCAAGAATCAATTCTCTGTCAATCTGAAATAGGATGGAATCATAGAAAGATTACACACAGAGAGGCCATTTGGCCCATCATAGCTGTGCCAGTTCTCCGGAAGAGCCTGTCCCCTGCCTTGTTGCTGTAGCCCTGCAAATATTTACTTTTACAGATAACAATTTCATTCCCTTTTTGATTGAATCTGCCTCTACCACACTCAAGCAGTGAATTCCAGATCCTAACAACACCCTGCATGAAAAGTGTTCCTTCTCTGGCAGGGACAAGGTCAGGAGATGCAAGGGTTTCTTTTGCTAATTATCTTAAATCTGTGCCGTCTGTATCTCCAACCCTTCACAAAGGAACATTTTCACTCTATCCACTCTCTCCAGACCCCTTATGATTTTTAATATCTTGACCAAATCTCATACATTGTTTAATTTTCTAAATTCCCTTGGGAAGGTGGGTGGTGACCTGCCTTCTTGAACTGCTGCAGTCTCTGTGATATGGGTACCTGCACAGTGCTGTTGGGGAGGGAGCTCCAGGATATTGACTCGATGACAGAGAAGGAATGGCGATTATAGTTCCGAATCACAACGTTGAGTGGCTTGGGGAGGGAACATGAAGATGGTGGTGTTCCCTTGCATCTCCTGCCCGTGTCTTACGAGGTGGTAGAGGTCACAGCTTTGGAAGGTGCTGTTGAAGGAGCCTTAGCGAGTTGCTTCAGTGCATCTTATAGTTGACAAACACTGCAGCTACTGTTCATCGGTGGTAGAGGGAGTGAATGTTGATGGTAGTGGATGATGAGGTGCCAATCAAGCAAGGCTGTTTTGTCCTGGATGGTGTCAACTTATTGAATGTTGTTGGAGCTGCACTCATCCAGGCAAGTGGAGAATATTCCATCATACTCCTGGCCTCTGTCTTGTAGGTGATGGACAGGCTTTGGGGAGTCAGGAGGTGAGTTACTCTTTGCACAATTCCCAATCTCTGACCTGCTCTTGTAGCCACAATATTTATATGTTACTCCAGTTCAGTTTCTGGTCAATGACAACCCCCCCAGGATGTTCATAATGGGGGATTCAGCAATGGTAATGCCATTGAATGTCCAGGGGCATGGTTGGATTCTCGCTTGTTGGAGATGGTCATTGCCTGGCACTTTTGTGACGCAAATGTTACTTGCCACATATCAGCCTAAGCCTGGATGTTATCCACATCTTGCTGCATATGGACGTGGACTGCTTCAGGTTCTGAGGAGTGAACATTGTGTAATCAGCAGTGAACATCCTCCATTTCTGACCTTGCGATGAAGGCATGGTAATTGATGAAGCAGCTGAAGATCACGAGGCCAAGGACACTAACCTGAGGAGCCCCTGCAGTGGTGTCTTGGATTGGATTTGTTTATTGTCACGTGTACCGAGGTACAGTGAATAGTATTTTTCTGCAAGCAGCTCAATAGATCATTAAGTACATGGGAATAAAAGAAAATACATAATAGGGCAACACAAGGTATACAATGTAACTACATAAGCACCGGCATCGGATGAAGCTTACAGGGGTGTAGTATTAACGAGGTCAGCCCATAAGAGGGTCATTTCGGAGTCTGGTTGCAGTGGGGAAGAAGCTGTTTTTGAACCTGTTCGTGCGTGTTCTCAGACTTCTGTATCTCCTGCCCGATGGAAGAAGTTGGAAGAGTGAGTAAGCGGGTGGGAGGGATCCTTGATTATGCTGCCTGCTTTCCCCAGGCAGCAGGAGGTGTAGATGGAGTCAATGGATGGGAGGCAGGTTCGTGTGATGGACTGGGCGGTATTCACGACTCTCTGAAGTTCCTTGCGGTCCTGAGCCGAGCAGTTGCCATACCAGGCTGTGATGCAGCCCGATAGGATGCTTTCTATGGTGCATCTGTAAAAGTTGGTAAGAGTTAATGTGGACATGCCAAATTTCCTTAGTTTCCTGAGGAAGTATAGGCGCTGTTGTGTTTTCTTGGTGGTAGCGCAACGTGGGTGGGCCAGGACAGATTTTTGGAGATGTGCACCCCCCAGGAATTTGAAGCTGCTAACTATCTCCACCCAGTTGATGCTGACAGGGGTGTGTACAGTACTTTGCTTCCTGAAGTCAATGACCAGCTCTTTAGTTTTGCTGGCATTGAGGGAGAGATTGTTGTCGCTGCACCACTCCACTAGGTTCTCTATCTCCCTCCTGGGGCTGAGCATGTTTGACTTCTGACAACTCCAACTTCCTTTGTGCTGGGTATGACTCCAACCAGCGGAGAGTTTCCCCCCTGATTCCCATTGACTTCAGTTTTGCTCAGGCTCCTCGTTGCCATACTCAGTCAAATGCTACCCCGCTATCAAGGGCAGTCACTCTCACCTCACCTCTGGCCTTCAGCTCTTTGTCCATTTTTTGACCCTACGCTGTAACGAAGTGCGGAGTTAGTTGGCCGTGCAGAACCCAAAATGAGCGTCAGTGAACAGGGTATTTCTGCTTCATAGCCCCCCCCCCCCAATCAGTGTGCTGATGATTGATGGAACGGTAATTAGCTGGGTTGGAATTGACCTGCTTTTTGTGGACACGTTCCAAAAAGATTCAACACATTCCACATTGCCAGAGAGATGTCAGTTTTTGTAGTTGTACTGGAACAGCTTGGCTAGGGGTGCACCTAGTTCTGGAGCTCCATATTGTCAGGGTCTTTGCAGTGTCTTCAGCCGTTTCTTGGTGTCACGTGCAGTGAATTGTAT